>NC_134560.1:22384191-22696100 GCF_025594145.1 Primulina tabacum | reverse complement strand
GTTTGTTGAACAACTGAAATATTATCTAGCACTTCTTCAGTTTGTGCCGAGTCCAGCTGAGCCTTGTCAGTTTCTTCAAAAAC
Organism: Primulina tabacum; assembly: GCF_025594145.1. Taxonomy (NCBI): domain Eukaryota; kingdom Viridiplantae; phylum Streptophyta; class Magnoliopsida; order Lamiales; family Gesneriaceae; genus Primulina; species Primulina tabacum. The sequence goes on along the minus strand of NC_134560.1, from coordinate 22,696,017 downwards.
TACCTATTCAGTCATGGCATCTGACTGAACTGACTCTTCAGATTGGGAGAAAGTATGTTCAGTTGGTTCTTCTGTCTGTTCAGCTGGTTCTTCAGTTCAAAAAATCTCCTCAACCGCTCTGGTTGATTGTAGCTGAATGTCAATGGCAATGGATTTTTCACTTCATCAACATTTGTTAGTGATAATTCAGTATCTGAATAGAGTTGTAGTTCAGCATTTGAGGATGGAGTGGCGGAGGATGATGGTTGTACATCCTTGGAAGTAGAATCAGTTGCTTGCTTGGAATTCTCGGCAACTGGTTCTTTGGACTGCTCCTGATGTTGAGCTGATTGTTCAGCTGGCTCTTGAGTTGAGAGTTTTTGGAATCTGCTGGTAGAGTCAGCTCTTGGTCCATTTTCTATTGTTTGATTTCCAACTGGAGCAAGATAAGATCCGAGTATAGTTGGTCAAAGACAGCTTTATCATTGAATGCGGTTGGACTGGTAGGATCAAAATTCAGTCGCAACAGAGAAAGCATTTTCTGTAACTTCTTCTAACGCACCTGGTCAAAGAAGTATTTCTTCCGCTCTAGAGCTTAAACAACTGAATAAGCTTTGGCCATTTTGAGCACAACATTCTCCAGTTTTATGAATCTCTCTGGAACTAATTTCTTCAGAAGCTGCGTAGCAAAAACTTGAGTTCTGAATTTCAGCCATTCATCGTAGGCTTTCATCTTTGTCAATGAAAACTCATTGTTCTCTTTCCATATCAGATCAATGTGAGTTTGGATTGGATTTGTTGGCCTAGGCTCTTCTTCCATTTTCCCTTTGCCTTTTGAATCAGTTAGGGCATGAGGGATGTTTAGCCTTGAAGTTATTGCATCAATTCTCTCCCTGATCACTACTCTTTTTGGTCTTGCAAACGGTAGAGAGTGTGGCCAGTAATGATGATCAATGGAGCCTTGATTCGAGCCGATTTCTTCTCATCACCAGATTTGGTGATCATCTCCTTTAGTGGAGCAGCAGATTGAGGTAACTGAACCTCAGCTGAAGATTCAGTTGGAATGGCTTGCAGAGGTATAGCCTGAATAGGCTGTTGGGCTCCTGATGGTGTCAGTTGTTTAGTAGGAATAGAGCTGACAGCAACTGCTAGCTTAGTCTTCAAAGTGCGAGGTTTCTTGGTTATTTTTGCTGTAGAAGTCTTCTCAGAATCAAACTCAGAGACAATCAGTTTACGTTTGGTTGTCTTCTTCTGGACTGTTGTCTTAGCCTTCTTAACTGACTTGGGAGCCTCCTGCATCCCAATCTATTTCTTTACCTTTAAAAACTGCTCGGGAGACATGTCCAATTTGAGCTTCGGTGGCTGGACATTCTTAGCATTGAAAACTTTAAACTTGGATGATTTCTCAGCAGCATCATCCACTAATCCCTTCACCTTCGGTATATAGCTGAGTTGCACTGCATATCCCCTGGATTGCTTGGTTGATTGAAACATATTCTTCAAGATAATTAAAATAATGTTCTGCCAGTTCATCTTTCTATCAGCCATGATTGCAGTCATGACTTGAAATTTTTCCAGAGTTAGGCCAAAAAAGGATCCTGCCTTTGCCTATAGCCCTTTGGCTACAATATCAGCCAGTAACTATACCTCTGGCTTCAGCTCCTTCTTGGGATCGGAGACCTTGATCTTCCGACCATCATCAGAAAGAAGGGTTTGCATCTCTTCAACATCAGATGCCTTCACTTAGTGATATATGCAAGCCCAACAGTAGGCAGCTGAAATATATTGCTGAAGAAATCTTCATCAATAATCAGCAACTGTGTATTGACAGTAGTAGCGATCTTGCCATCACTAGTGATGTATTCATTAGCGTAGAAGTCTTGAGTCTCCTTCAGATAAATTTCTTGGGAAAATTTTCCCATAAATCCCTTCAGCCTGGGAGATTCCAATTTGAGAAAGATATTCTTGAAGGCTTCATCCTTCACTATCAAGACTGAATAAAAATCAATAGCCATAGCATTGAGAATGTGAGCAGGAACTTTGTTGGCCATTTGAGTGAATTGTAATCTGCGAAAGAGAATAAGCTTTGAGTAGTGATTTGCTCTGAATGCTGATGTGCGCGTAAGAAGGAAAAACTGAAATGCGGCGGGGTATAGTACATATGTAAGTGACGGTTGAAATTTTGGACATGTGTCAGTCCAAAGAAAATTAGAATAAAAGAGTGTGTACGTGTGATGAAAACGTGTGTAGAACATAAATGGATCACATGGGTCCATGTTTCAAAATGCTATTCATTGAAAGACAGCAATTAAATGCGTAACCAAACAGTCACATTACTTGATTTAGAATAATAATCGATTAATCAGTTATCTTATTGGAGAAGATCAGTTAGGTCAACAACTGAATGATCAGTTGGAAACTTAGTCAGTTCAGTTGAAGACCAACTTACTATTGTCTTCTCATTTAACTTTATAAATCTGATATTCCCCCTCAATAAATGCATAAAATTAAATTAAGGGTAAGAGAAACTTAGTTTGGATCATTTAAGTCCATATTGGTGACTAAAGACTCTTCGTCTTCCTTCTGTCTCTTCAATAGCTGTCTATAAATAAGACCGTTTGTTATTTCAAAATAATATTTTAAACTTCGATCGATTGTGAAAGCAGTTCCCACGTTCCTCATCCTTCATGGACATCTTATCGCTTTCAAAGATTTAAGAAGACTGTTGAAAGATATGTCTTTTCAAAAGTTATGTCCGTTTCGACCACAGCCCATGAACTCCAATTAATTCTCAGTGGTGAATTTCCTGCTACTGCTAAGCAGAGATCAATTGCTAGGAAGTATAAGAGACTTGCTGATTTCGATCATATTTTCGAGCTTGTTAAGGATGATGTGTTGATCCATATGATGCTCAGAAAGGAGTGGTACTTGCTTGAAAGTATTTCTACTACAGTAACCTTCTGGAGTATCAGAAGTCATGATTTGAATAACTGGTTGACTGTTTGGCAAGATGCCACTGCAGTACACATGGATCGTGTAACTTGGTTTGGATTTTATCAGGAATAAAATTTTGTTACGATTAATTATTGTTGTTTCTTTTCTTATCTGCAAAAATAACTGTCATCAGTTGACAAACTGAGAACTAACTGAATGAGGTAACTGATAAATGATTAACTGACATCAGTTGATAAACAGTTAACTAACTGAATGAACAACAACTGAAATATCAACAATAAATTGATATAATTAAGACAAGTTAATTAAACCAAGAATATTACAAAAGTGAGAAAACTTAGTCTCTGGTAAAGGTTTGGTGAAGATGTCAGCAGCTTGTTGTTCATTTGGCACATATTCCAGTCTGATTGCTTTCTTCAGAGCATGATCTCAGATGAAATGATGCCTGAAATCAATGTGCTTGTTCCTTGAGTGAAGAACGGGATTGTATGTGATCGCAATTGTGCTTGTATTGTCACAAAATATTGTAGATTCTTTTGCATCGACTCCATAATATTTCAGTTGTTGCTGAATCCAGAGATGTTGGTCACAGCAGCTTCCAGCAGCAAGATATTCTGCTTCAGTTGTGGAAGTAGCTATGGATGTTTGCTTCTTGCTGAACCATGAGATCAGTCTCTCCTAGAAACTTACAAGATCCACTGGTGTTTTTACGATCTAGCTTACGTCCTGCATAATCTGCATCTGAATATCCAACTAAATTGCGAGAAGAGTCTTTAGCATACCATAATCCCACATTTTGTGTGCCTTTAAGATATTTTAAAATAGGTTTGGCAACTGAAAAATGCGATTGCTTAGGATTTGCCTGAAATCTAGCACACATATAAACAACAAATACAATATCAGGACGACTAGCAGTTAGGTACAATAATGAACCTATTAAAACTCTGTAGATTGTCGTCTTAGCTGATATTCCCCCTAGATCATTGTCTAGCTTGACTGATGAACTCATGGGAGTACTTGCAGCTGAACATGTTTCCATGCCAAATTTCTTGAACAATTCCTTTGTATATTTGATCTGACTGATAAATATACCTGTTTCTAGTTGATTCAGTAACAAACCAAGGAAAAATGTCAGTTTACCCATCATACTCATCTCGAATTTGTCTTGTATTAACTTGGCAAACTTCTAACATAATTTGGTTTTAGTTGACTCAAAAATAATATCATCAACATAAATTTGCACAAGTAAAATATGATCATTCTTAGAAAATTTGAACAAAGTCTTATCAACTGATCCAACAGTAAAATCATGATCAGTTCAGAATTTTAAAAGTGTCTCATACCAAGCTCTTGAATTTTGTTTGAGACCATACAAAGATTTGTTCAGATGATAGACATGATCAGGAAAAGAGTGACCATTCAGAAAGGCACTTTTAACGTCCATCAAGTAAACCGGTGGTTGTTCAACATAAACTTCTTCCTACAACTGACCATTCAGAAAGGCACTTTTAACGTCCATCTGGTAAACTTTAAATATCTTGAATGATGCATAGGCAAAGAACATTCTTATTGCTTCCAGTCTAGCAACTGGTGCATAAGTTTCATCGTAGTCAATTCCTTTTCCTTGCCTATATCCTTGAGCTACAAGTCTTGCTTTGTTGCGTACAACTGAACCATCTTCATTCAGTTTGTTTCTGAATATCCATTTTTTACCTATTATAGTTTTAGAGAATGGTCTTGGAACTAAGTTCCAGACATTGTTATGGGTAAAGTGATTGAGCTCTCTTGCATTACATTTATCCAGTTAGGATCAGCAAGATCTTGATCAGTTTTTTTCGGTTCCAGTTGTGAAACGAAAGCTGAGTGAATAAATAAATTAATCATTTGATTTCTAATTCTTACCGGATCAGATGGATCACCTATCACTAATTCTGGAGGATGTGATTTCTTTCATCTTAACTCGGTATTTGTTGTGTCCATATCAGCAACTGCTTCAGTTGGCAACTGAATATTTTCTTCAATTTTAGTTGGAGTTGTATCAGTTGGTAACTGAATATTATCAATAAGCTGCACCAACTGATTATCAGGAATAACTTCATGTTCAACTGATTGATCTAGTACTTCTGGTTCAAGTGTTTGAAGGATGTTTCGATTGATATGATTCTCTTCTTCATTATCATCTTCCAAACTGATATATGTAAATCGATCAACTGGCTCAACTTGATCAGTTGGCTTATCAGTTAGCACAGATTCATCAAATACAACATGTATTGATTCTTCAACATTTAAAGAACTTTTATAAAAAACTCTATAAGCTTTATTAACTGAAGAATATCCAAGAAATATTCCCTCTGCAGATTTGGCATCAAAAGCCTTTAAGTAATTTTTGTCATTATCAAGAATAAAACATTTGCAGCCGAATATTTTGAAGTAGGAAACCACACTTTTTTGTCCATGCCAGATCTCATATGGTGTTTTCGAATGGTTTTTATTAATCATTGATCTGTTCGGAGTGTCACATGCAGTGTTTACTGCGTCTGCCCACAACCTTTGAGAAATACCAGAAGCAGCAAGCATTGTTCTAGCAGCTTCTTTAAGGGTCCGATTTCTTCTAACTTGCTTATCAAACTGACATGCTGAACCAAATTTTATCTTTTGAAAAATCTATTTTGGGCAAGCCAGATACAAGATCATGGTTTCTCAGATAGACAATAGATTTAAAGTTTAAGTGGTTCAACCTCTTATGCCACAACAAGTTTTTATAAGTTTTGGAAGCAACGAAACAAACTGGTGCATAAGGTTGATCAATCTAACTGACTCTGTAAGTATTTCTACGATGATTTCCAGTTAGGATGACCTCATCACTTGAGTTTCCAACTGAACAAGTGTGTTTGTCGAACTGAACTGAGAAATTATTGTCGCATAACTGATTGATACTAATCAGGTTATATTTCAAATTCTCAACTCGTAAAACATCTTTGACAGTAAAGTTACCATGGATAAGCTTACCCTTACCCATAGTTTTACCTTTGGAGTTATCTCCAAAACTGATGTTTGGTCTAGTATATTTGATCAGTTGAGATAGCAGACTTGCATCCCTTGTCATATGCCGTGAGCATCTACTATCTAGATACCAGGTGGATTGCTTGTTTCTACCGATCACCTACAATCACACACATTATATGATCTTGTTACCCATATTCATTTGGGTCCTAAACTGATTAGTATTTTAGGAACCCAAACTTGGATCAATCTGACTGAATTTCTAGTTATTGAGTTCCAAATAGTTTATGTCGACTTTTGGGTGTTAAGTGTATGGTGTGAGGAAGAAATAGTAAGATTTATACCCTTTTTCAATTGATTGTTCTTTTGATACCGTTTCTGATCTGGCTTACAGTTGTAGTATTTGTATTAGTCATTCCTTGATTTCTGTTTTCTGTAACCGAATCGTTTAGAAGACCAGTTTTTTGAATCAGTTAAACTCTCAAAGCTATATCCAATTCCATACCGTTTGGCTCTGTTCTTACTTTCAGTCGATTGAACAGTAGGTTTACATGGTTCTGAAAATTCATTTACCATAGTTGATTTTACAAAGGTAATGTACTTTCCTTTGTTTTCATTCAACCTTGGTTGTGTATCACTTACAGGATTTTCAACATGAATGTTAAAGCCTAAACCAGTTTTATATTGATTTTTGTGAATTATGCATTTCAGTCAATGCAACTGAAGACTTGTTCCAAGCTTGAATCAGTTCAGTATATTTTGAGATTTCAGTTTTTAACTGATATATCAAAGCTTGCTTCTCAATCATTTCATCTTTTTGCTTTGCAATCTCCCTTTTTAAATTCAACACTTCAACTGACTCATCATTTTCAGTTTTGTTATCATTGGGATCATTTTGTTCAGTTCTGACCTTCTCAAATGATCGAGCAAGTTTGTGATACTCATTTACCATGTCATGCAATGTGGTAATGAGTTCCTCACGAGTGAAATCAATAGAGTCGAAGTCAAATACCTGTTCACTTGTTGACATCAGTTCAGCATAATTTGTCATTAAGCACTTGACTTCTTCTTCATAATCACTTGAACTGATTGGGTTTTCGAGTTTTGACTCCTCACTGTCAGTTTCTGCCCACTTGGACTTACTCTCCTCAGCTAGAAGCACCTCATGTTTCTTTTTGAGAGATTTCTTGTCATCCTTCGTTCTTCTTCTGTGCTCGTAGGGCTTCTTTCCCTTTTCAGTTGATCCACGACTGTCTTTCTTTGGCATGGGACAATCAGAAATGAAATGATCAGTCTTGCCACAGTTGTAGCAAGTATAAGGTTCTTCTTTGGAGTGATTTTTCTGATATTGTTTCTGGAAGTTTCCTTGATTTATCCTCATAAACCTTCCAAACTTATTGACAAACAATGAAATTACGGCATTGCTCAGCTGATCAATAGATTTGTCAACTGAACCAGTTGGTTCCAGCTTGACAGCAGTTAAGGTAGTTGTGACATTTGATGTAGAAGGTACTCTTTCTCTGGTTTGTAGTTCAAACTCGTATGCCTTTAGATCAGCAAACAAATCGTGAAGTTCAACCTTGTTAAGGTCCTTTGATTCAGCATAGCCATAGTCTTGACATCCCACTCTTTGGGAAGACCTCAGACCACCTTCAATTCTATTTCTTTGTTAGAATACACATTTCCAAGTGCATTCAGTTCATTTATAATACCACTGACCCTCTCATCATATTCATGCATAGATTCACCATCTTTCATCTTGATATTATCAAAATTTTGAACAGCAACTGATAACTTGTTCTCCTTGGTTTGCTCGTTTCATTCACAAAGCTGAATCAGTTTCTCCCATATCTCTTTGGCAGTTTTGTACATTTTGATTTTGCTGAAAGTGACTTTATCCAGCGTTTTATGTAAGATGTCCTTAGCCACATTGTCAAGGATGGCTTTCCTTTTATCCTCAGTTGTCCATTCCTCTCTGGTCTTCTCAATGCGATGAGGTGCCCCCCATCAGTTATTGCAACTGTTGTATTTGCCTTTAAGATTTTCATGGGACCTTCAGTAATGACATATCACATGTCATCGTCTTGTGCAGCTAAATGAGCTTGCATTCTGATTTTCCAGTTTGGTATTTTATTGAATGAAATATCACATGTCGTCGTCTGGAATTGGTATTTTATTGAATGAAGACATGGTGATCAGTTTGTGGATAAGAATACTATGTGACAAGATTCAACCGCTCTGATACCATTTGATTGGATCGATTAACTGGTGAATGAGGGTTTAGAAGGGGGGTTGAATAAACACTCACGATTTTCACAATCTTTTCTAATGTTGAGTCAGTTTAGTGACAAACTAAAACTCGGAATCTTGTGAGTCGATATCAATCAGTTAACAATAAAGTGCGGAAATAAACAGACTGACAGATAAAATGAAAACTGAAATAAGAACACACAAGATTTTATGGATGTTTGGAGATTTCAATCATTCCTACGTCACCCCTTCTACTACAAGGAAATGATATCCACTAAAAGACTTTGATCGATACAAACACTTGTACAGACCCACTTCAGTTTGGACTTAACAATGCTAAAACTGAAACTCTTAGTTTACAATATGTTTCACAATACTCAAGTGGACTTAACACAACTAATCTCTTTTAAGATCGAATTTACAACAAGATGATTTGTGCTAGTAAGCTCAAAAAGTAGCCTAGAATGCTACGAATAAATCTGATAAGTGTGAGCGCGGCGTTCCCACTATTTGTTGCAGTCTATTTTGTACTGTTGTTGGTTGAATGTCCTTTTCGTTAACTGATGACGTGTACAAATGAAGGATCAGTTGATAAGCAATAGCTGATAATCTCACAACTGAATGTAGAAACTGATCAGTTAGTTGTCTGTGTATGCTCAGTTCAGCTGGTTCAGTTGCCTTTATCAATCTAAGCATTAATCTTCAGTTATGGGAAACTTTCAGTTTGATTATTTATTCCGTTATTTTCGAACTTCTTGATCAGTTAATCCAATCGATTTAAGCATTTGGTATGTCAAACAACCGAAATTTAGTTTCCAACACATAAAAACATATTAGGGTGTGATGATGTTTGAAGGAAAGAATTATGCGTGCCTTTGCGTATTTAACGCACGATTATTCGTTGACCATAGCGAATAATTTACGTCTCGGCATATAAAATCACCTCAAAACAACTTATTTTCAAAAGCATCACTCATATTTAAATAATTAAAAAAATTATTTAATAAAACATTTTATATTTTTCAGCCATCGATCTCCGTTACTCGATCGTAACTTGAATAACCCTTTAAAAATACATTTTTAATGCATGTAAGTAAAAAAAAAAAACTACTAAAACATCATGTAAACATGTCACATACTCAATTAACAAATTAAAATAATTTAATTAGCCATTTTTAATATTTCCTAGATTTGCATGCAGTTAAATTACGTGGTCTTAGTTTTAGACCTCACACTAATCTTATAACTTGACTAATTCATCAACTTTATCTTAAATTGATATCATTGTAAATCTTTATTTGCCACAGCATTATTTCACTAACGGTTAAATTTTCAAGCCCAATGTTGATTCATTCAACAATGCCTTTGATTATCATTCCTTATAATATTATAACTCAGATGTTTCAAGGTTCTAAATATCCCTTCAAGCCTAAATCATCGAAAATTCCTCTCTTTTAAACCATTTTATTCTCACTTACTGCTAAACTAGTCCCCCAAATTTTCTTAGAATTGCAACATTAATTCTTAATTTCCTCAAAATTATCCAATTTGTCCTTAATTTCGAAAATTCCACAATTACTCATAAATTATTGGAGTTACTAATTTCATTTTATAGATTTCTCTTAACATAACGTTCAATAATTTTAAGCTTATTAGAACCAAAATCAATTCTCATAACCTCGAAAAATTACTAATTTAACCCAAGTGTTGCTCAAAAGTTCGAATTTAATCCTCAAAAATTTCAAAATTTTCAACTTGGCCATTAAAGTTATCGAAAATTACATTTTTGGCCCTACAACTCTTCAAAATTTGCATTTTTGTCCCTATAAATTTTGTATTTTAGCCTCATTAAAACTTAAAATTCTCGAAACTCATAATTTAATCCCAAAATTTGGTAAATTCGGAAATAGTACCTTAGAATTTTATTTTTGCACTTAGGTCCTCAAATTATTGGTTATTACAATTAGGTCCTTAAAATTCTCAATTCATGCAATTCAATCCTTAAATCCAACTAGGTAGAGCATGCATCCTACATAAACTCTACGTTTTTATACTTCCAAAGATTGTCGTAGTCTTCGAATCATTAATCCTTACATGAAATTCTCAAAAGTTAACTCAACTAGCAACCAAGAACCATCAGTAATTTCTTTGAAAATTTACAAGTCCCAAAAGCATTCATAATATTCTTGACTAACTTGTGATCCAAATGGTAGAATATCAATAATACTAACCAAAAATCAATATAGACAAATCATTTACAACCTTTGCTAATGCACAATATCAAAATTTATATTCATGTCCAATTCCACCACAAAGCCAGCATGCGCATGAAAATCATATAATTTTTCATTTCATGTCGTAACATGTATAAAAAAATTTAAAGCATCTAATCTCAAAATATAACGACAGATAAACATGTACTGTAAATCACTAACGTATATAATGTAAACATGCAGGTGATGGCAGTAAATCATTTAATACATAAAAGCTTACAAACTTGAGGCTTGAAGACTGAGCTGCAGTAGCTGGCAGTGGCAAAACCCTATACAAGACCCATGGCTCTGATAACAACTGTAACGTCTGCTCATTTTAAAATTAAACTGGAATATTTTTTTAATGCAATGGCCGAAATAATGCCTACAAATTAAAAAAAAAATTTGAATCGGGTATTCTATAAAATCATCCCACTGCCGAATAAAATAATTGCAGTTAAAATTATGAAAATAACAACTCACCTAAACATTTTCCATTTCGATAATAAATTAATAAGCATATTAAAATCTGTCAAAATTCTCAACAAAATAACATCGTCAACAAATTAAAAAGTTGCTTAAACGTTTTCCCATAAAATCATATATTTGTAGAAAAATACAAGGTCCTCGGGTTCGCGTGCGTACAGCCAACTCCGCCTACTCAGTCCTCGTCACCTCCAGTCTCCTCATCAATGTGATCACCTGCATCATTCACACCTACTGATTCTAAAGACTCAACATATGTAGGGTCCAAAATTAAGACGACGTAATCCAACTGTATGAAAATCTAGGGAAAATGAATAAATAGAAAATTAAATTGTTTCAATTTCTTAAATAATTATATTGATATGTTTATATGATTTTTTAGTAGTTTTCTACTTGAATGAATTAAAATGTATTTTTAAAGGTTATTCGAGTTGCGATCGAGGAACGGAGACCGATGGCTGAAAAATGGAAAATAATTTTATTAAATAATTTTTTTTAATTATTTAAAATAAGGTTGTTTTTTTTTCTTATTTTTGAAAATAAAAAGTTTTGATGTGATTGAATACACCGGGACATAATTTTTATCGGTATTCGATTTTCTACAAAAATACGAACGTTTTGACAACCCGACTAATAACTTCACTTTCCTAAACGAAATAATTTTTAAATGCACAATTAGCCTTGTTGGGCCTATTATACTATGCTAATGGGACCAATCTTGTATACTTATTATTTATAAAAATTTAAAGCCCAAAACCATACCCTTTAATTATATAATACACGCCACCTTCACCCTAATGCACAAGACTCTTTTTTCCATCAAATAACACATGCACACATGCATCAACAAGGGGCAAGGCTTCAGCTTTTGCAAGGATTTTCAGCCAAGGTCTTCTCCTCAATGTTCTTCGATTCGTCAACAAATATTTGTGCGTTAAATACGCAAAAGCACGTCATATTATTTTCTTTACTCATAAACACACCATAATATGAATTTAATTATGTTTCGCATGAAAAACAAGTTACACTTCTTAGTATTTTTGTTTATGCTTCCATATGTCAAAAAAACTCATGAATTATTGCATCAAAACATGGTTTATACTTACATGAAGGGGCTGCCATGATTAGGAATTGTTATGGGTTGTTTTTTCACGCTTTAAAGAGTCCTAGGATGCACTTAATATGTTGTAAACAAAAAAGAATAAAGCTGGAACCGAAATACCTTGTGTTTGATCAAACTTCGGTTTTAAGGGGAACCATGGTGCATGGCTCGGCTTGGGTGCGACCAGGCGGGGCTGGGACATGGTTGGGTCAGGAGAGGGGTCCTAACCAAGCTATGGCTAGCGCACAACAGCAAGGAAGGAGTCCATGCGAGCTAGGACTCTCCCCGAAGCCTCACGAGTTCAGCTGCTGCGCATGGAGGATTGGCTCGACCAAGGATCTTAGGGCGGGATGGGCTGGGCTAGGTCTCTAGGGTCCTAAAAGGGCGCACAAGGGTCTAGGTTAGGGGCTGGCTCGGTGATTAGTCATAGGCGAGTTGCAAGAGTCCTAGTGCATGTAGGAGGCTTGTCCACAACATGATTCTGTTAAGGGTGGCTTCGGTCTAGGCTAGGCTCTAGTCTTTGGGGTACAGTGGGTTCATGAGTGTCAAGGGGAGGTCTGGTTCAAAGATGGCTCAGGGTGGTTCGGGCATGGCTCATGGAAAACGTGACATGGCTCGAGGGTTTGGTGCTTGATGCGAAAATTTTGGTTTAATGGTTAAGGGTTGGGCCGTGGTTCAACGGGGGTCGAATCATGATTCACGTGGGAAAAATAAATATTAAAAATTTTTGTTTTTAGTTTGGGAATTTTATATTAAAGTTTGATTTAATTCGTGATTAAAACACATTAATAAGTTATAATTAAAGAATAAATAAAATACCATCCATTTAAGCTAAATAAAAATATGATAAAGTTAATGTAAGCTTAAATAATTATTGGGATAGTTTAGAGTCAACAGAATTAAGAAAATGTCGAAAACGTGAAATTTTATGTCTAGGGTTAAAACGGTAATTTCACACCCGAAAATTAGTAAACGTCATATGGCAGTGTCCTGAATGCTGTTTTATATGTTAATGTGATTATTTTGCTTTTTTATGGAGTTTTATGATGAACGATAATGTTAAAAGACATGTTGCATGCTTGGTTTAAAGGAAAAACGTTATATGCATGTTTAATTTTTATAAGTGAAGAAAATACGAAATGTTGAAAGAAGTGAAGTAATTGTGACTTATACGATGATACGATGATATGTTAATACGTGAGGCCAAGGCTTAGTTGATGGGTGAGAGTGTCGGTGATGTCCCCGTCACCCAGTACTGTGGTTACATGTAGATGGATCCATCGCCCCCAATATGAATACGAAAGTCACAATTAACGATCTGAATTCAACGAAAGAAAAAATAGAATACGTATATGAATATGATGAATATGAATATGTTGATGATGATATGAAAATGTTTGATAAAATGATTATGTTTATGTTTATGCATTATTATGAAAATGTTATTTTACGTACAAGTATTTTCACAGTTGCATGTGATCTATATATAAATTACTTGTTATCAAAAATATGGTTTGCTGTGTCTTTATGCTCACTAGGTGTGATTGATGCAGGTGAGTATGATAATAATGATAATGGAGGTCATGATGGTTGACCTGACTTGATGAAGGTGCACATAACTTGAGGACCAGCGCTAGTTTTCTGCACTAGACTTATGTTTATTAATTATGACTTTTAGGATTATGATAAAGATATTTTTATGACTTTGGTTATGATTTTGAGCGCTTTTTTAGAGGTTGTTAGTTTTAGTAATTTTGCTAACTTAGGAGATGCAAACGATTGACGTTTTTATGATTTAAATTATTTCCTTTGATTTTCAAATATTTTTTGGTTGTTTAACTTTTAAAATGGTGAAAATATTTTAAAGTATGTATATTTATTTATATAGAGTATTTTCGGCAAAAATTAGATGAGAGAAAAAAAATTTCTAGTACTTTTTAAGTAAATGAGTAGTGAACGTTTCAGTTGGTATCAGTGCAATGTTCCTGTAAAGGGTTGCGCCACCATCAGTGTCGGGAAGCTTAGTCATCAAGCCTCAAATTTGTAAGTTTACATGCTTTATATGATTTTTATGATGTTACCTGCTAGATTACGTGAGATATATCTCATGTCGCATGTTTAATAGCTTTACGAGAATATATATTTTATATGGTTAAAGTTGCTAAAATGAATTAGGATATGTTGCATGCTTAGAAAACTTAGATTTAAATGCATGTTGGTTACATTAGAATTTGAAAAACAGATATAATGCCTCCTAGACGCACACCTAGTACTGATAGGCAGAGTAAGACTACCGAGGATCGTCATGTTAATGCACCCCCGCCTCTTTATGGGGATGCTGCTACTCGTACATTGGAGTGTATAGCTTGTTTATTTGAGCAGCACTTACAGCAGGCTCCTAGGCCACAACATGATATTTATGATCAGTTCCGGAGGCTAGGGCCGAAGGAATTTTCTGGCACCATAGACCCGTTTGCTGCGGAGGCATGGATTCGAGCACTAGAGGTGCATTTTCGCTATTTGAACATGGGGGATGTTGATCGTGTGAGGTGTGCTACTTATATATTTACGGATGACACTTCTTTATGGTGGGAAGGAGCTGAGCATGGTGTTAATCTTGCTACACTTACTTGGAATCGATACAAGGATATTTTCTATGAGAAGTATTTTATTGCTGATGTGCGAGGGCGATTGAAGAGGGAATTTATGATTCTTCATCAGGATGACACTTCTGTTGCTGAATTTTTGAGGAAACTTGATAGGGGTTGCCACTTTGTACCCCTTATTGCGAGGAATGCTGCGGAGAAGCTTAGGCACTTCATGGATGGCCTACGACCTACCATACGACACAACGTGATGATGATGCGTCCCTTGGATTATGCCGGTGGTACTACTTATGCATTTCAATCTGAGCAATCTTCGAAGGACATCGACTTTGAGATGCAGCGCAAGAGACAGCAACACCAAAATAATTCTCAGCCAATTAAAATGGCATACACGGGACCTCCTAGACCTCAAGGGCCACCAAAGCCCCAAGGTCAAGTAAAGAAGCCATGACCACAAAGCCACCACAACCTGGAGCACCGAAGCCTGGAGAGGGTCCACCGTTCAAGAAGTGCAATCGCCTACATTATGAACAGTGCGTGTGGGGAACTACTAAGTGCTTCATATGCAAGGAAGAAGGGCACAAAGCTGCTGATTGCCCAAAGAAGAGAGCACCTACTATGGGTCGAGCTTATGTTATGCATGCCGAGAAGGCTGAAGAGGAGACATACACGACCCTTATCATCGGTAACCTAGTTATTTAATGTTTTTATATTGCTTTTATTGCATGAAATGTTAAATTGGTTATTAGAATTGATTTAAGAATAAGGATAACCAAGTGGAAATTAGATTGTATGCTCTACCTTATATGAAATTAAGGAATGATTTTAGAAACCATAGAAATTAGTATTGATTTTTGTGCCTTAATTTATGTGAAGGATATAATAATTCCAAATTAAAGTTTCATGGCCAAAAAATTGAGAACAATTGAAATCAAGGGCATAAATTGGAAGTTTCGAAATTTTGAGAGTCTAAAATGCAATTTCCGAAATTTTTGGGGCAAAAAAGCTAATTCTCGAAAATTTAAGGACCAAAATGAAAATTTATGAAAGTATGAGGACCAAAATGCAATTAACCGAAATATAGTGGCTGAATTATAATTTCCGAAAGTTTAAGGACTAAAATGTAATTTCTGAAAAGTTCAGGGACCAAAATGCAATTAACAACGATTCAATTTTCGAACATTGAGGGACCAAAATTGTAAATTCCGAAAATTTAAGGGGTTAGTTTGCAATTTTTGAAAGTTTTTGTGTACTAAAAGCAAATTTCAAAGAACAATAGGATCCAATCAATCTTCTTCATGAAATTTTGGGAAATAAATGGTATAAATTCCTTAAGTTTCAACACGAATAATCTAAAACGTTTTCGCCACAAGGAGGATATTCATTCTAGGAGTAGCTAACTAAGCACTACTAGATTCGGGAGCTACGCACTCTTTCATATCCGAGACTTTCGTTAAGCGACTGAATATTATTCCTGAGGATTTGGGATTGGGTTTCAAGATTTCTATTCCTTCCGGTGTTAAAATGATCACGACTAGTATTGTGAAGAATCTGGAGATTCATTTATTTAAAGATGTGGTTCGGGCAGATCTTATCATACTGCATATGCCTGAATTTGACATAATACTCAGTATGGATTGATTATCAGCGAATTGATCTTCAATAGATTTTCGTTAGAGATCAGTGTCAATTACCCGACGTACAGCTTCAATCGCCTTCGGTGGGGGCATCCCAAGCTCCACCTAACCAAACAGCTTCCCCCAATAAGATCAAATAGAATGTCATTGCCCATCTGAAGATTCGACCGCCTAATGGGAAATCTTTTGTCTTTGAGGCGGCATGGAACAAGCAAATGCCGCACAATATCTTTTGTCTACGTGCGAAGAAACTTATGAGACGAGGATGCCAAGCTTTTCTGGCATGTGTCACTACGGCACATGCTCCTAGCAGTCAGAAGTTAGAGGATGTTGATGTTGTCATAGAATTTCCTAGTGTCTTTCCCGATGACGTTTCTGGCATTCCACCCGACCGTGAGGTGTAATTTTCTATTGAGTTGATGCCGGGCACAGTACCTATTTCTAAAGCACCTTATCGTCTAGCGTCCGCTGAAATGAAAGAATTAAAAGGTCAAATCCAAGAATTAATAGATAAAGGTTTTATTCCCCTAGTTACTCTACGTGGGGCGTACCGGTATTACTTGTGAAGAAGAAGGACTGTAGTATGCGACTTTGTATTGATTATCGAGAGTAGAATAGAGTTATCGTCAAGAACAAGTATCCTCTGCCGAGAATTGAAGACTTATTTGATCAGTTGCAAGGAGCATCGATATTCTCGAAGATTGATCTTCGTTTTGGATACCATCAGTTGAAAGTGAAAAAATCCGATATTCATAAGACAGCGTTTCAAACTAGATTTGGGCAATACGGGTTAATGGTCATGCCATTTGGTTTGACCAATGCGCCAGCTGCAGTGATCTACATGGATCTCTGAATCGCTGTTGCATATTGTCTTAATTGCTTGGAAGTGCACAACGTCAAGTTGTAATAAAATGTATTTTCGAGTACAAGTGTCGATCCCACGAGGAGTATGTATATAAATGTATATTAATGCTTGTAATTAAAATAGTCTCGATTTTATTTAGAAAAATCGATTAAAAGATTTATTTGGAAGAATAACTAAATTGAAAATGGATTTTTAAATAAAATATAACACCAAACTTTAGCAAATAACAATGGAATAAAAGATCTAGAGGTCCGTTTTCACTTAACTATCCACCATGTGTAATTTCTTGTAGCTATGTTATAAAAATCCTTCTTATTCATTAGCCAAGAATCCTATAGTTATCTACTCCCTCTCCCGAGTGTTAAATAGATATTGGTTATCTAAAATTTGATTGCAATGTTCCCATCAACAATCTACAAATAAATAACACATCAAGCCCTAGATTTTCTATAGGCTTCAATAGCAATATAGGCCCTCCCAAAATCTATAAATACCATTGATGTATTTTTCCCGTTTCTTGTTTATAATTTCCTTTTCCAAGTGATAAATTATAAACATATAAATCATTCAACTCATGGCCAATAAATTGAAAGCATTAAGATTAGAACAATACAAATGAACAATATGAAGAACTTAAATAACTTAGTTCATAGATTCCAACACATGGTTTCTAGTTTTGTTCCATCATTCCTCTAGAATTAAAACTTAGTTCATAATAACACAAATAAAATAACAAAACATGGTTCTAAAACAAGACATATCAAATGAAAAATAAAAGAAAGAAGAATTTAGAACAAGAGTTTTGAAACGTCTCCTCTTTTTCGTTTTCCTAAAAAGTACTAGAAATTTTTTTTTCTTCCCTCGTAATTAAATATACTTATATAAAAACGTTTTAAAATACCTTGTCACCATTTTTAAAATAAAACATCCTACTAGTGCTTGAAAATCAAAAGAGAGAAGTCAAACATGAAATCGTAAATCGTTTACCAAACCTAAAAAGCAATAATTATTTGAAAAGTGTAGCCCATACTACCTCTCAAAAATCTCTCAAAATCATAAAGTAAAATGTCGTAGAAATCTTTAACTTAAAGTGATAAACTTAAATGCGGAAATAGAAGCGCTGGTCCTCGGGTTATGTGCACCGACAGTCCAGCAAGTCACCCGTCAAGACCTCCAATATCATTGCCATTAATCCCACCTGCATCAACACACCTAGTGAGTCTAAAGACTCAACACGTCCTATCTTTGGTAACAAGTAATAAGTAATACAGTTAACATATAACAGTGAAAAATACTTGTACTTAAAATATCATTTTCATGAGGATGCATAAACTTAAACTTAAATATTTTCGTAAACATTTTCATGATGCATAAAAATATTTTCAAAAGACATAAACATATCACTTAAACATATTCATATTCATGTCCATATTTGTATTCATACTCATGTTCGTATTCATGTTCGTGTTTGTTAAATTCAGATCGTTGATTGTGACTTTCATATACGTGTTAGGCGATGGATCCATCTACATGTAATCACAGTACTGGGCGGCGGGGGACACCAGCAATACTCTCACCGGTCAACTGGACCCTGGCCTTACGTATTATCATATCATCGTATACATATACCTATACATATCCGTATCCAAGGAAATACAATCGTCGGGCTCCCACTTGGACCATAACCCTCACGATATCTCCAACATATCATCGTGTTAGTCACAATCCCTTCACATCCTTCAACATATTATCATCACTTAATAAAAATCATGCATATAACATTTTTCATTTTAAACCAAGCATGCAACATGTCTTTTAATGTTATTGTTTCATCATGAAAATCCATAGGCATTTAAAATGAACATTTTAACAATTTAAATCATAAACATATAAAATAATCATTTTACCCTGTAAACATTCATAAACATTAAAAATAATCATATTAGCATATAAAACAGCAAATAGGGCACTGCCATGACGTTTTCTAATTTTCCAGTGTAAAAAGACCGTTTTACCCCTGGACGTGACGTTTTACGAAATCTTTTAATTTCGAACTTTATTGTCCGCGGGTGCGGTAGGCTCTCGGCAATTTTATCTTTTGCACTTTCCAATTCAACACTTTACTACTCCAAACTCTCATTCTGAGCTTCCAAACTACAACAACAAAAACGACAACAAATCACATAAAACATGCTCAAGAATCACAAAATTCCAAGTTAAAAACAAGTAATAAAAGTACAATAAATTGCACTTATAAATCGCGTATTTCAGCCATATCTGGATAAATTAATTATAGTCTTCATTGATGATATTTTGATCTATTCGATGAGTAAAGAGGAGCATAGTCAGCATTTGAGGACAACACTACAAGTATTTCAAGATAGGAAGTTGTTTGCAAAATTCAGCAAGTGCGAGTTTTGGCTTGAGAGAGTGGCATTCTTAGGCCACATCATTTCTAGAGATGGAGTGGAAGTTAATCCGAGTAAAGTAGAGGCAGTTAGATAGTGTCCAGTACTGAAGAGCGTAACCGAGATTCGTAGTTTCTTGGGACTAGCTGGCTATTATTGAAAATTTATTCAGGGATTCTCATCTATTGCAGTACCTTTGACCTCCTTGACAAAGAAGAATGCAAAGTTTATATGGGGATCCGAGTGCCAAGACAGTTTTGACAAGTTGAAGCAAGCCTTGATTACACTGCCAGTGTTATCTATGCCATCGAGGAAAGGAGAGTATATTCTTTATACCGACGCTTCTAAACTTGGGTTGGGTGCAGTTCTGATGCAAAATGACCGAGTTATAGCTTATGCGTCGAGACAGTTGAAAGTTCACGAGAAAAAATACCCTACTCATGATCTTGAGCTCGCAGTGGTAATTTTTGCATTGAAGATTTGGAGACATTACTTATTTGGGGAAGAAGTGCAAGATTTTCACCGACCATAAAAGTTTGAAATACTTCTTCACCCAAAAAGAATTGAATATGAGACAGCGACGATTGCTTGATTTATTGAAAGACTACGACTGTGAGATTAGTTATCATCTGGGAAAAGCAAATGTAGTGGCAGATGCATTGAATTGGAAGGCAGCAGTTATTACTCATTTATCACTTCAAAAAACCTTTGCAGTATGAGATACAGCGGTTTGAGCTTATAGTGTATGCTAGGGGCAAGGCCCTTAATCTTGCCACCTTGATAGTTCAGTCGACTTTGAGGGGTAGAATCCGTGGAGGACAGTCTACTGATGAAAAATTTCAAAAGTGGAGATTGAGAGATAAAGCAAAGGGCCGGAATTTATATTCTGAGATGGATGGTATAGTTTGTTATCGAGATCATTTATGGGTTCCTAGTGACGACTCTTTGAGGGAGCTCATTATGAAGGAAGCTCATGACAACCATATTTCATTCATCCGGGAACCAGGAAGATGTACAAAGATTTGCATTTGTTATATTGGTGGCCAAGCATGAAGAGAGATATCATGCGATTTGTATCCGAGTATTTGACATGTCAACAAGTCAAAGTAGAGCATTAGAGTTCAGCGGGAAAGCTTAGGCCACTTCCTTTTCCTGAGTGGAAATGGGAAAATATCACTGTGGATTTTGTTGTGGGATTGTCAAGGACTATTAAGGGATATAATTATATATGGGTGATAGTGGATCGTCTTATGAAATCAGCGCATTTTCTACCTATCAAGACGACATTCACCATGACACAGTATGCAGAGTTATATATTCGAGAGATAGTTCGCCTGCATGAGATTCCTGTAACTATTGTTTCTGACAGATATCCGAGATTTACATCGTCTTTGTGGAAGATTTTTCATACAGCGATGGGGACCAAATTATTATTCGGTACAACATTCCAACCTCAAAATGATGGTCAGTCAGAGAGGGTTATTCAAATTTTAGAGGATATACTGTGAGCCTGTGTGATCGATTTCAAGGAAGTTGGGAACCAAAATTACTTCTAGTGGACTTCACCTACAATAATAACTATCAATCATATATTGGGATGGCTCCTTTTGAGGCACTTTATGAAAGAAAATGTAGATCTCTTATTCATTGGGGCGAGGTTGGCAAAAGAAGAAAAATTAGTCCGGACTTGATAGAAGAGACTGCCGAGCTAGTAGTCAAAATTCGAGATAGAATGAAGACTGCACAAAGCCGACAGAAAAGTTATGCTAACAAGAGACGAAGGGACATAGACTTTTGCAGTGGGAGACCAAGTATTTGAAAAAATAGAACATATGAAGTGTTTTATGCGATTTGGCAAGAAAGACAAACTTAGTCCAAGATTCATTGGGCTGTTTGAGATTTTGGAGAGAATTGGAACACTAGCCTATAGAGTGTCAATGCCACCGTTGCTTTCTGAAGTACACAATGTGTTTCATATCTCGATGCTGCGAAATTACATGTCGAACCCATCACATGTACTAAATCATGAACCTCTGCCATTGACTCCAAATATGACTTATGAAAAAAGACCTGTCCAAATCTTGGGTATGCAAGAAAGAAGACTCCAACACAAAGTCATTCCAATGGTCAAAGTCAAGTGGCTGAATCACTTGGAGGAAGAAGCTACATGGGAAACCGAGAGGGACTTGAGGAGCCGCTATCTGGAGCTATTTGTTAAGTTCTAATTTTGAGAACGAAATTTTATTTAAGGGGGAAGAAATTGCAAGGTTCAAAATGAAAACGACGTAATCCAAGTGTAATATCCCACCCTTTTATCATTTAATTGTTTATGATGTTATTCTTTGGTTTGGTGTTTAGGGAATATGGTTATTG
Source organism: Primulina tabacum (assembly GCF_025594145.1). Classification (NCBI taxonomy): domain Eukaryota; kingdom Viridiplantae; phylum Streptophyta; class Magnoliopsida; order Lamiales; family Gesneriaceae; genus Primulina; species Primulina tabacum. The sequence continues at coordinate 22,674,101 of NC_134560.1, read as the reverse complement.
TTTTTGGTGCTATGTTTCATAGTTGTTGATGGTTATGGAGGGGAATGAGTTCATTGATGGTTGTTGGATGGTTTGAGTTTGTGTTGGTATTGGATTTGGTGGAGGTTTTGGAGTGTATGCTTTGATGACCATAGTTTTTAGAAGATTGGAGTGCAGAAATTGTATGAAAATTATGGCAGTTGTTAAGGTTTTTAGCATAATAATTTGTATATTGATCCAAATGATGTGAGGACAAGTTCATTAGAAATCTAAGATCCAAGGCTACAACTTTCATGTTGTGAGTTTTGTTCAAATAGTTGAGGAAGACGAGTCAAAAGTGGGCCGAATTGTGTTATGTGTAACGTCGTTTCTGCATTGACACATTTTAGAAGAATGGGTATAACTTTTGACACGGAGCTCCAAATGATATGAAATCAGTGAGAGATGCAAGAAAAGACATAGGGCTACAAGCATCATAGTTGATTTCTTAGGTTCTCCTTCTAAGTTTTCAAGCTCCAAGATAAGGGATTTCTCTTTTGAGCTTATAAGGGTTTGAGAAGTTGAAGGTAATTGATGGATTAGTTGAGTTCTTTGATTATTGGGGATAATTAATGGTTGAATTCATGTATTTTGTTGTAGGATTCCCTTCAAGATCATCTAAGAAATCATTTTCTTGTTGGGTTGTAAGTAGTGGCTATCCTTTGTGCTCACATGATATATATATATGTACAAAAGCCATGTTATTTGATGTCTAGCTCCTTCCATTGTTATGTTCTTGATATGTTTGTTGTTATATATTCATTTATCAAAAGATTACCATTGAATTCATTGACAAAGGAGCTAGAAGTTATTGTTGCCTACTAAGTGTTTGTTCAATTGCCTCAATGAAGTCTCTATGATTAAATTCAAGGATTGATAGTAATTTCATGCATGTCATTGGCCAATTTCATGATTACGAGTATCTATCACAGTTTTGGTATTTATATATCAAAGAGATACTTATCACATGTCACAGGTCACAGAACTATCAATTCCTTACTTTAATTCATGCCACAAGATACTATATATATTGCTTTGATATCTATTGTTTATTGAAGATGGTATTATTCAGTTTTCATTGACATTGCCATAGCCATGTTCCAAGACAATTATATGTACATGTATTTGTTATGTATAGCTTTCTACTTACATAGTTTTATCTCATTCCAGTTAATGTCATGTGATGCAGGTGACAAGAAAGAATTAAATGGATTGTCCAAGGAGAAGAAGTCATGTCACATGATAAGGGGAAAAACTTTTGAAGTGTAACACTATTTTGAGGGATGAACATTAATGGTTATGGATAGTATGTATTTTGTAGGAAATGAATCATATTTTGTTGGTGACTTCTGAATAAATGGTGATGATATTTTGTGAATTTTGATGTTAAAAGTTTGAAACTCTTTTTATGAAAACAATATTTTGTTTTTCAATGAAATGCTTCCGCGAATGCTCTTTCTGTTAAATCTAAATGTCATGGAAGGGGGTTGTTTCAATTAGTATCAAAGCAAATTTTCTTCGGACCATATATGACTTCTTCTACCTTGGACAATCCGGTATGTTTTTGATCATGCATCTATTGATTTTAACATTGATAAATGATTATATTTCATTGCCATTGATATCTTATTGTTTCCTAGCTATGTTAAATTGAGCCTACGTGTAGGAAATGTCTCCCAAACGAAAGAGTACCAAAGGGGATGATAGGACCCCTACAACTGATAAGACTGCGAAAGTTGTAGATGAATTCAGTAAGCTATTAAAAGAGCAGGCGAAGGCCCATGGTGAACAGATTCAGCAATTATTGAGCATGCAAATTTTGACTCAGGGTCGTGGCCATGGTAGGGGTAAAGGCACAACTGAAAGTTATGAAGATGGTGCATATGATCGGTTCAAGCGGATGAACCCTCCTGAATTTATTGGTGGTTCTGATCCACTAGTGGCCTTTGAGTGGGTCAAGTCAGTGGAGGCCATCTTTGATTATTTAATGTTCACTGACCAAGATAAAGTAAGTTGTGCTGTGTTTATGCTGGTGAAAGATGATCGTATTTGGTGGGAAGCTACCAAGGTGATTGTTAATGTTCGAGAACTAAAGTGGAACGAGTTCAAAGAATTATTCTATGCCAAATATTTCTCAAAGGAAGTCAAGGCCAAAAAGGTAAAAGAGTTCTTGAATTGAAGCAAGATTCCTTGACTGTCACTGATTATACTCTGAAATTTGAGGAAGGATGTGTCTTTGTTCTTTTTATTGCTGAAAATGATAAAGACAAGGGAGAACACTTTCTTCTTGGTTTGAAGCCGGAAATTTGAATGGATGTTCATATGGCAAAATTGGTCACATATCAAAACATTGTTGAGAGAGAATTGCTTGCCAAGCATGATGAGCAAGAGATCGAGAAGGAGCGGCAGTTAAGAAGGCAAGCTTTCCAAGCAACAGGTCAAGGGGCAAGTGCTAATGTTCGAGGTGGCCACAAAGGAAAAGGCAAGATGGAACAACGTAATAAACCTTCTTTGCCTTCCTCAGATACTGATAGACCATTATGTCCTAAGTGTGGCAAGCCTCATAAGGGAGAATGTTTGATTGGAAGTGGCCGATATTACAGATGTAAGGAAATGGGGCACACAGCACAGAAGTGTCCTCTTTCTTCGAATCAAGGAAGAGTGCAAGGTAGAATTTTTGCAATGACAAAAGATAGTTCTAATCTTGATTCTTCGGTAATATCAGGTAATATTTTAATACACGGCAAGGAAGCACTTACATTGATTGATACAGGTGCGACTCATTCTTTTATGTCTGAAGTGTTTATGCATTCTTTATCTGTTGAGCCTACTGTCATGCCTATACATTTCAATATTGCGTTGCCTTCTGGAGATTAAATTTGTCCCACTAGTATCCTTAAGTCTTGTCATGTAAAAATTGGTACAAGATTATTGTTTGCTGATTTCATAGTTATTCCGATGGTTGCTTTTGATGTTATATTGGGTATGGATTAGTTATCTGCTTATCGTTCGGTGATTGACTATGTGGGCAAGACAGAGAAGTTTTTAGCCGATGACCATGAGAGTGAGGTATTTGTTGGCCTAGGTTCTTCATTGAGTATTCCTATTATTTCTTGTCTACAACCTACTAAATTGTTGCACAAAGGTTGTATTGGTTTTCTTGCTTCAGTGTTAGATGTGCGAAAGGAAAGTAATATGCAACTGCAGGATATTGATGTAGTTCAGGATTATCCTGACATATTTGCTGATGATGTGCCTGGATTACCACCTGATCGAGAGGTAGAGTTTGTTATTGAATTGATTCCAGGTACAGCTCCGTACAGAATGGCTCCGATCGAAATGAAAGAACTGAAGAATCAACTGCAGGAGAACAAATATCCTTTGCCACGGATTGACAATTTGTTTGATCAATTGCAAGGAGAATCAGTGTTCTCGAAAATTGATCTTCGGTCTGGGTACCATCAATTGAAGGTGCAAAAGGAGGATATACCAAAGATTGCTTTTGGAACGAGGTATGGCCATTATGAATTCTTGATGATGTCAATTGGACTAACCAATGCTCTCTCAGTTTTCAAGGATTTAATGAATCGTGTCTTTAAACCGTATTTGGATATTTTTATCATTGTGTTTATTGATGACATTTTTATCTACTCAAAGACACGAGAACTTCATCGTGAGCATTTGAGAATTGTGCTACAGCTATTGAGGGATAAACAATTATATGCTAAGTTGAAGAAATGCGAATTCTGGTTGAAGAAAATGGTGTTTTTGGGCCATATCGTTTCGAAAGAGGGAATATCGGTAGATCCATCAAAAATTGAGTCTATTAAGCAATGGTCCATTCCAAAAGACAGTTTCAGAGGTAAGAAGTTTTCTCGGTTCGGCAGGATATTACAGACGATTCATAGCGGATTTTTTAAAGATAGCATTGCCACTTACGAGGTTGACAAAGAAGTCTATCAAGTTTGAATGGACCATAAAGTGCCATCAAGCATTCCAAGCACTAAAAGATAAGTTGACTTCTCACCTGTTTTAGTACTTCCTTGTGGTACTGAGGATTTTGTTGTGTATACTAGATGCTTCAAAGCAGGGGTTAGGTGTTGTACTGATGCATTGTGGGAAAGTGATAGCTTATGCTTCTCGTCAGTTGAAAGACTACGAGAAAAATTATCCCACTCATGGTTTAAAATTGGCAGCTGTGATATTTGATTTAATGATTTGGCAGCACTATCTTTGTGGTGAGAAGTGTGAAATCTTTACAGATCACAAAAGTTTGAGTTATTAGGTTTTCATAGAAAGAGTTGAATATGCGGCAGCGAAGTTGGTTAGAACTTGTGAAGGACTATGATTTGACCATTAGCTATCATCCTGGTAAAGCTAATGTGGTTGCGGATGCTTTGAGTCGCAAGTCGAGTTCCTTATTGGGTTCTATGATTTCAAAACCATTGTTTCTTGATTTACAAAGGAATGAAATAACTCTGGTATCTCCAGGTACAGTAGCTCAATTATCTGCACTGGTTCTTCGTCAACCTTGTTTGATCGAATTTTGAAGGAACAATAGTTTGATAATCAATTATTAGAGTTGAAGAGAAAGAGTGGTCTAACAGGAGTTTCTGAGTTTGGATTGAATCGAGATGGTTTGTTGAACTTTAGAGGTAGGATATGTGTTCCTTTTGGGGATGACATTCGGAAAGATGTTCTTATTGAAGCGCATACAGCGCCATATTCAGTACACCCTGGTAGTACCAAGATGTACAATGATCTTCGACGTCCTTACTAGTGTCCAGGTATGAAGAAAGATATTATGTTATTTGTTTCTGAATGTCTAATCTGTCAGCAGGTTAAGATTGAGAATCAGAGGCCAGCGGGATTGTTGCAGTCCTTACCTATACCGCAATGGAAATGGGTACACATCACCATGGATTTTGTTGTTAGATTGCCAAGGACTCAGAAGGGCTTTAAATCCATTTCGGTGATCGTGGATCGATTGACCAAGTCGTCAAATTTTCTCCCTATCAAGACGAATTATTCTATGAATCAATATGATGAGGCTTATATTCATGAAATTGTAAGACTTCATGGGATACCTATGTCGATAGTTTTAGATCGTGATCCAAGGTTTACATCTAAGTTTTGGAAAAATTTACATCGAGCCTTGTGAACGAAATTAGCTTTTAGTACCGCCTACCATCCTCAAAGTGATGGCCAATCAGAAAGGGTTATTCAAATTCTGGAGGATTTGTTAACGGCTTGCAGAATTGATTTCCCAGGGAGTTGGGATTCCAAGTTGCCTTTGGTCGAGTTCACGTATAATAATAGCTATCATTCAACCATTGGCATGGCACCCTATGAAGCTCTGTATGGGCAGAAGTGTAGATCACCATTGTATTGGGAAGAGGTTGGAGAAAGAAATATGTTGGGCACGGAGTTGGTTCAACAAACAGCAGATGTTCTGGCATTGATACAGGAACGAATGAAAACAGCTCAATCACGACAAACAAGTTATGCAAATGTTCGAAGAAGGCCATTGGAATTCGAGGTTGGTGACCATCTTTTCATTAAGATAGCTTCTCTCAAGGGAGTTATGCGATTTGGCAAGAAAGGTAAACTAAGTCCTCGATACATTGGTTCGTTTGAGATTTTTTATAAGATTGGAGAACGAGCCTATCATCTTTCATTGCCACCAAATTTGGATCGGGTACATAATGTCTTTCATGTTTCTATGCTCCGTAAGTATCTCTCTAATCCATCCCATGTTCTTCGGCATGAATCTTTGGACCTTTTACCTAACTTGAGCTACGAGGAAGTGCCGGTTCAAATTCTTGATTGCAAGGTTAAAGTGTTAAGGAATAAAGAGATTGGTCTTGTCAAAGTTCTTTGGAGGAATCATGTGATGGAAGATGCCACATGGGAACCAGAGGAGGAGATGAAACAGCGTTATCCTGATTTATATGACGGTAAGCAAATTTCGGGAACAAAATTTTTATAAGGAGGGGAGATTGTAATATCCCAACCTTTTATCATTTTATTGTTTATGATGTTATTCTTTTGTTTTGTGTTTATGGAATATGGTTATTGTTTTTGGTGTTATGTTTCATAGTTGTTGATGGTTATGGAGGGAAATGAGTTCATTGATGGCTGTTGGATGGTTTGAGTTTGTGCTAGTATTGGTATTGGATTTGGTCGAGGCTTTAGAGTGGATGCTTTGATGACCGTAGTTTTTAGAAGATTGGAGTGCAGAAATTGTACGAAAATTATGGCAGTTGTTAAGGTTTTTATCATAATAATTTGTACGTTGATCCAAATTATGTGAGGCTAAGTTCATTAGAAAGCTAAGATCAAGGCTACAACTTTCATGTTTTGGGTTTTGTTCAAAGAGTTGAGAAGACGAGTCAAAAGTGGGCCGAAATATGTTATTGTAACGTTGTTTCTACACTGACACATTTTAGTAGAATGTGATACGAATCTGACCGGGTGTTATGTGCAAATGATTGGAAGGAGATTTAGAGAGTGTCGTTGTTTCGGACCTTCAAGCTCAATAATGATGAATCAAGCATACCCAAGCAAGTGGTGGAGTTCAACAAATATAATGAAGAAATCCCGAACAACTAAGCATATGAGTGAAAAATGGCCCAAGAGAAGAGGCGCAGCAGCACGCGCTAGCGCAGATGTGCAGAAGCAGCAGCACGCGCCAGCAGCACGCGAGCAGCACGCGCTAGCGCAGATGTCTAGAAGCAGTGCAGCAGCATGCGCTAGCGCAGAGAAGAACTGCGCGCGCGACAGCGCCAGAAGCAGCGCGCGCGGCAGCGCCACATCCGGCGCGCGCGGCAGCGCCCCGGGCTGGTGAAATGAAGAATCTCGCGCGCAACCGCGCGAGATCACAAGTAACTGCGCGACCTTCCCTGTAGAATTTGTTTACAACTTTCTTTATGACTTTTTACACTACTTTTTCATGTTTTATTGATTATATAATGATTGTATGAGACAAAAAACGAAACAATTCAGATTGATAAGAAATATTTTGAGGTTTCTCTCAATTCTCAAGGCTTTTAAAGCTTTGTTCATTACCAAATCAAACTTATCAAAGATTGCATCTTTGTGGCGTTTGTCAATTGTTTTCGCACGGATTGTCAAAAACAAGTTCTTTGAAGGTTCGTATGAAATTCGATTGTTTTTATCGTTGATATTTGTTGCTAAGTGTTAATCGCTTAGAGGTGAATATCACAAATCGTTGCTTGTTTCAAAAGATCGGGACAACCTAATCGATCCTTGTTCGTTATTGAATTGAGGACGCGATTCTAATTAATCGTGATTGCTTCTCATTTGTACGAGGATTCGTATCATTAGGTATCATAGCATTTGGTTCTCTTTGATTCAAGTAAGTTATCGTTGCTATTTTCAGATCTGTTTAAAATTTCGTTATGTTCTCAGATCTGTGTTATTCTTTCGTTGCTATTTTCAGATATGTCTAAAAATAAAAAAAAATCCGTTATGTTATCAGATCTGTGTTATCCTTTCGTTTCTACTTTCAGATCTTTCTAAAATTTTGTTCTATTTTCAGATCTGTGTTATACTTTCGTTTCTGTTTTCAGAACCGTGTTATCCTTTGTATTGTTGTAAGATCTGCGTTATTCTAGCGTTCTTTGTTTTGCGCAGTTCAAGTGTGACAGTTGCGAGTGTCCACGAGTTGAATCTTGTTAGTTTGATATACAAGTACAAAGCTTGAGCACATCTTAGAGAGAACTATCAAATTCGAGTAAAAACACTTGAGTGCGAGCGTTATTTCTTTCGAGTGACCGGTGAGTATTTTGTAGTGAAAAAAAAGAGAAAAAAAAAGAAGAGTCGAGTGAATTTTCATTGGAGTGACCAGTGAGGATTCGTGGTGAGAAAATTTATTCTTTATTATTTTCTACTAATTTTTTTCTTGCAGGTATAATGTTTGACGAACGTCAATTTCAAACAATGTTAGGTGGGTTGGATAGAATATGGGAGAAGGAATTTAAGCCTCTACGAAAATAATATAGGAGGTGCGAAGATGAGGAAATACATGATAGGCAATATGATGAGGATAGGCGACGTAGAAGATTTGGAGGGAATAGATCGTTGTATTTGCATCGTGATGATGATAGGGGATGTGAGGAGAGTAGTGGGTATAGCAATCGGGGAGAAAAAATCATTTCTAGTCCAATGGAGCAGTCGAGATGTGAAGCTAACAAATATGAATATCAATGTACATTTAAAAACTCAAATTCTAGTAATTGTGATATTATATGTTGTTGGTGTTTAGCAATTGGGCATGAAATCATCCAATGTCCACGTGAGGAGGTGATCGTAGTAAAATCACCGGTTGAGCTTAATTCTCAAATGGAGGTTGATGTTGTGGGTGAGCTTGAATCCCGAGTACAGGATGAGGTGGTTGTTGAGTCTGAACTTGAAGATGAGGTTGTTGTGGAACCTGAATATGAATCTGAATCTGAATTTGATGTTATGAAACTTGTTGATGATGGTATTCAACTAGTTGATGAGTCGAATGATGTTAAACAATGTATAGTAGAAACTGAATCATTAGGTGGAGGAGAAGTGCTTAAATTGTCTAATATAGATATGGGGAGTAGGCAAGGAGCAATTATTGTACATCCATTTCTTGAGGGACAAAATGTTTCTCTTGTTCAATTGAATCCAAAAGGAGTCCTTGAGGTTCAATTGATACTTCATGAATTGAGTGAAAATGAATTTAAAATGGTAAAAAAAAAGAGTGAACAAAAGAGTGAGATGACCATAAAAATAAAAAAAGAACAAAAGAATGAGATAAAAGAAAAAGAACAAGAAAAAGAGGCCAAAGAAAATAAAAAGAAAAAGAACTTTATGGACCAAAAGAGTGAGATGGAGAGATGTTTATTTTTGCATAAACCCTTTCATGTACTGTGGAGACCCGGGCTCTAACTCAATTCTTCTCGGGATTAATCGGATCTTTATTCAAAAATGTGGGTCAAAATTTTTGCTTTTTAACATTAATTCAAATGTATATAAACACGCACAAGATAGTTCTTCAATTTTATTTCAATAAACATAATTACATGTCTTGTTCTAATACATTCATACAAACCAGTGTTTAATACAAATTACCACCAGTAGTACAAGTCTTGTAAGAAACAACTAGTAATCTTCTGCGCCCAAGGTCACCACGCTATCTCGAACTCATCTCTGTCGTGACCCAGATCCTGCCCCACATGTTGTTATGCACACATACAAACATAACAACAGCCGAAAACTCCGGTGAGAACAAATCCCAGTATAAAACATGTATGCATGCTAATACATAATCATAAACCATGCATGAAAGCAATAACAATGGGTTCCATAGTCTATGAAACCAATCTATATGAGCATGCAATTAAAATCAAATCATGTCTTGACTCGACTCACTCGACTCTACTTTAGGGATCCCGGTGTGAATAAGACGTCACTGTCTTTCACCTACCCTCCCAATCGGGGTAACTGTACGTCTTATTCCTAGACTTCGGCCATGTCTGTATCGAATGTCTACAATCGGATTGAATCTGATCCGAAACGTCGATACCACCGAACGTCTAGTTTGGCAAGTCTGCCAATGACTCTCCTATCACAAATTCTTGAATATAAATCTATAAACAAGGCATCATCATATCAAGGGATTCGAATATAAGTCCATAAACAAATCAAAATCATATCAAAAGATAGACAACAATTCTAGTATGTGATTTGGTTGGGAAACTCAAATTGAATCTCATTTGAGTTGTGTTTTCCCCAAACAAAACATGAATTATACCTTCTTGTCGTTCGTAACAGTCGAAGTCTCGTATTCTTGATATCGAATCTGTCAAACCAAATCTGAAATGACATATTCAAGATGCATTCTATCAATCTCTAACTCAATTCAATACACATACGGATCAATATTCAATCTCGGTACATTTCAACGGCATAACAGCGTAATCTTGCGATACCGGTCATCTCAAACAACAATAATCATAACAATAACTCATAATCATCACTAATATGTTCCTTAACCTCAAAATCTGTAAAATCTCATTCATATATGTGCTGAAAAATAATAACAATATCATGAGATGTCCGTTCTTTGATCCGGTTGCGAATATACGTTGCTTATAATCTCAAGAACATCTAATAATAATCATATATGATTTCTTCCAATATCTCAACTTCAAAACATGTTGAAATGTAGAAATACTTACATCCTTTTGTAGCTGGTAACAAGAGGAGTACAGAACCGAAGTCGGATCGAAATTCGGGTGGATCGATCTTTTACAATTCAAAATCTAAGCTATAATGAGAGTTGAGGAGTTCTGAACCTTGCTCTCGTTCCTTGTAGCTGAAGAATGAAGGAATGAAGTACAAATCATATATATATCTTGCATGTTGAGGGGCAAGTGTCATATTTTTCAAGTAACACGTATGACCGCGGGTGCGGTAGTTCATGAACCGCGGCTGCGCTCAAGCTTCGGCAGTCCATCCAAATTTGCATAAACGTCGACCGCGGGTGCGGTGTCATTTCTGTAAATAATTTCCAACTCTCTGTCCATCAACCGCGGGTGCACTCTTTCTTGGACTGCGGGTGCGGTCTGCCCTTCATTCAAAATTCTAATTTTTCATGTCTCTCCTTCCCCCATCTCATTTATTGCTTCTCATTACAGGTCATGCATTCTCATATCTTTGAATATCACATCAATAAAGACTATTAAATCTCAGGCCTTACATTTCTCCCCCTCTAAGAAATGATTTCGTCCTCGAAATCGCAGGCCATCAATCATATCATAAATGAAAAACAATATAATCAAAAGCTGAATAAATACTCACATCATGTAAACAACTCGGGATATTTCTGTCTCATATCTGCTTCGGTCTCCCAAGTCGCTTCTTCAGTGCCATGACGATTCCACTGGACTTTCACTAGCGGAATAGTCTTCGTTCTGAGCTGTTTTTCTTTCCGATCAAGAATCTGTATTGGTTGCTCAGTATAACTCAAAGTCTGATCAAGCTCATCTTCGTCAGGCTGAATGACATGAGAAGCATCATGCATATATCTACGCAGCATTGATACATGAAATACGTCATGTATTCCAGATAGAGAAGGATGAAGAGCAAGTCGATATGCTCGATCGCCAATCTTTTCAAGTATCTCATAAGGACCGATGTATCTAGGAGACAACTTTCCAGGCTTGCCAAATCAGACAATGCCTCTGAAAGGAGAAATCTTCAAAAATACTATGTCTCCTTGTTCAAATACTAGCGGTCTACGTCTGATATTGGCATACTTGGCTTGCCTATCCTGTGCCGTCTTCATCCTCTTCTGAATTATCTTTACTTTCTCAGTCATTTCACGAATCATATCAGGCCCAAGTTCTGGTATCTCAGATATATCATCCAAGTATAAAGGAGATCTGCACTTCTTGCCATATAATGCTTCAAACGGTGCCATCTCTATGCTCGTTTGATAGCTGTTGTTGTACGAGAATTCACACAACGGTAGTGAATCTTGCCAACTAGTGCCAAAATCTAGCACTACAGCTCTCAACATGTCCTCTAAAGTCTGAATAGTCCGCTCTGACTGTCCGTCGGTCTGAGGATGATAAGCAGTACTCAGGTGTAATGTCGTACCTAAGGCCTGCTGCAAACTGTGCCAAAAGTGTGAAGTGAATCGTGGGTCACGATCTGATACGATAGACTTCGGCACACCATGCAATCTGACTACTTCTCTGATATAGGTCTCGGCCATCTGTTCGTGTGTGTATGTCATTCTGTATGGAATAAAACAAGCCGATTTGGTCAATCTGTCAATAATGACCCAAATCGCATCACAGCCCCGGGATGATCGAGGTAATTTCGTCACGAAATCCATGGAAATGTGATCCCATTTCCACTCAGGAATAGATAAACTCTGAAGTAAACCTCCGGGCTTCTTTCTCTCGGCCTTTACCTGTTGGCAATTCAAGCACTTAGACACGAATTCTGCAATATCTGACTTCATCTGTTTCCACCAGAATTGTGTCTTCAAATCGTTGTACATTTTCCTGCCACCAGGATGAATGCTAAATCGACTACAGTGCGCTTCTGACAAAATCTGTTGCTTCAACTCTGCAACATCTGGCACTAAAAGACGGTTATTCACATACAGAACATGATTACGTACCTTATACTCTGACTGATGCCCTGATCTGACCATATCAATAGACTTCTGCACATTCTGATCAGTTCTTTGGGCTTTCTTGATTCTCATAATCAAATCTGGCTCAACTTGAATCGTAACAAGTTGTAGCGGTCTACTATCTGTATCAAATGCTAAACCAGACAAACAGCAATCTTCAACTAAATTCGAAACACCTATCGTCGATAAGGATAGGGCACATACCTTTAGACTCAAGGCATCCGCTGCTGCATTTGACTTCCCTGGATAGTACTTGATCTCACAATCAGAATCTTTTAATAAATCGAGCCATCTACGCTGTCTCATATTCAATTCTGATTGAGAAAACAGATACTTCAGGCTCTTGTGATCAGAGTAGATCTCAAATTTCTCGCCATAAAGATAATGACGTCAAATCTTCAATGCAAATACGATCGCCGCCAATTCAAGATCATGAATGGGGTATCGAATCTTGTGTGGCTTCAGCTGTCTCGAGGCGTATGCGATCACATGACCTCGTTGCATAAGAATACATCCCAGCCCTCTGTGAGATGCATCACAATATACAACGAAATCGCCAGTACCTGAAGGAATCATCAAGACAGGTGCACTGGTCAGCCTCTTCTTCAACTCTAGAAAGCTAAACCCACAGTCTGTAGACCACACAAATGGCGCATTCTTATGTGTTAACTAGGTAATTGGCTTCGCAATGCTGGAGAAATCTTTAATGAATCGTCGATAGTACCCTGCCAGACCCATGAACCTGCGTATCTCTGGCACAGAAGTCGGTCTTGGCCAACCGATCACAGCTTCAACTTTACTCGGATCTACAGAAATACCGTCTCCAGATATGATATGACCCAAGAAGATAACCTGTCTCAGCCAAAACTCACAATTTGACAGTTTAGCAAATAATCTTTTATTTCTCAATGTTTGCAACACAATTCTCAAATGATTGGAATGTTCATCCAGATTCTTTGAATACACCAAAATATCATCAATAAAAACAATCACGAACTTATCCAAGTACCTCTGAAAGACACGGTTCATCAGTCCCATAAACATCGCTGGAGCATTCGTTAAACCAAAAGGCATGACAACAAACTCATAATATCCATACCTGGTTAGGAATGCTGTCTTCGGTATGTCAACATCTCTAACTCTCAGCTGGTGATATCCCGATCTCAAATCAATCTTAGAATAAACAGATGATCCCTGCAACTGATCAAATAAGTCATCAATGCGAGGCAAAGGATACTTGTTCTTTATCATTGCCTTGTTCAGTTGCCTGTAATCGATACATAATCGCATCGAACCATCTTTCTTTCGCACAAATAGCACTGGTGCGCCCCAAGGAGATACACTGGGTCTGATATATCCCTTGGCTAGCAAATCTTCTAACTGTGCTTTCAATTCTTTCAACTCAATAGGTGCCATTCTATACGGAGCTCTCGAAATAGGAACGGTACCTAGAATGAGATCAATGCTAAAATCTACCTCTCAGACTGGAGGTAATCCTGAAATCTCGTCAGGAAATACATCTGCAAACTCCCGTACTACTGGCAAATCTGCCAATGCCGGGCTCGATTTCTGTAGATCTACAGAATAGACAAGGAATCTCTCTGCTCCTTTCTGCAACAATTTACTCATAGTCAAAGCAGATACTAAGGGAATCCGAGATCTGGAACCCTTACCGTAGAATTTCCACTCTTCTGTCATTTCAGGTTTGAATCTGACAATCTTGTGAAAACGGTCTGCAGTGGCTCTATACTTAGTCAACATGTCAATCCAAACAATACAATCAATATCAGATAAACCAAGCACAACACAGTCTAAATCAATCTCATGACCTTCAAACTGTAGTATACACTGTCTAATTGAAGTCACAGATATCCAACCACTTCCCAACGGAGAAGAAATAGACACTACATCAGACAATGACTCGACAGGCAAAGCATGTGTTAATGCAAAATGTTCAGAAATGAATGTATGGGATGCACCTGTGTCTATCAACACATATGCAGGATAACCGCAAAGAAAACAGTTACCAGCAATCACATCATCTAGCGCATCCTGGGCCTGCTCCTCTGTCAGTGCGAACACTCTATCCTGCTGTCAGGGAGGTTGGCTCACTGTCTGGCCACCTCTGGCTCGGGACTGGGACGGTGCAGGTGGCAGCTGGAAGGAATGAACAGATGATGCTTGCCGCTCCGGCTGAGATACTGAACCAGACGCCCCAATACTCTGGGCTTGCTGTGCACCTCTCTGTGGGTAGACTCTGACAAAGTGTCTCTGCTGTTTACAAATATTACATCGGCCCATAACTCCCTGACACTGCTCAGTGGCATGCCTGCCACCACAAGAACTGCAACAAACACCAGTATACTCTGCACTCTACCAGGACCTCTCTATCGTGACCCACTGGAGCTCGACGAACTGCTCCCTGATCTCTTAAACTGCTTACCCTTAACTTTCAAAGAATCCTTCTTGCCACTACTACTGCTTCCACTATAAAATCGAGGAGGAGGTGGTGGAAACTGGGCGGCAGGCTGTGGCGGTCTCTGACTCTGAGCACTATAAGAAGCTCCTCGCTGCCTTATCAAGCCAGCCTCTGCTCCCTTTGCTCGGTTCAGTGCATCAAAAAAGGTGTTGGGTCGTTTCGTGTTCACCAAAGTAAAAATATTCGGGTTCAAACCATTGATGAACTGGTCCGCGACCGCTTCGTCATTTCCTGCCACGTGTGGCGCAAATCGGAGCAAAGAAGAAAACTTGGCAACATACTCTTCTATGTTCCACTGCCTCTATCTCAAGTTGGCAAATTCGGCCCCTTTGTCTTTTCGATACGACACTGGAAAGAAACGTTGATAAAATTCATCTTTAAATACTTTCCAAGTAATATCGATACCTCTATGCTCCAGGGCTCGTTTCGTTGTAAGCCACCAACTTTTTGCCACTTCTTGTAATTGATGCCCAATCAACTTCACTCTCTGTTCGTCTGTATAAGCCAGAGATTCAAACAACATCTCTATATCGTCTAACCAGCTCTCACAATCCACTGCATTTTCTGTGCCCTTCAAGGTAGGTGGATGGAATGATTGAAATCTCTTCAATAAGGTTTCCATAGGTGAAGCTGTAACATATCCATCTGAGTACCTGACGTACTACCCTGTTCTGGCACTTGCCCTGCAGCTGGTTGTGGTATCCTTCTAGGCGGCATAATCTGATTATCAAACAGATTAGTATACAATCTATACAATCTGTATCAGCCCTCCTCTAATCATATACCTCTGATCCAGAATCGGTTCTGATTCAGTCTTTACAAGTACATGTTGTAAATCAATTCAGATAACAATACAACATGTAATAGGGAAAGCAATAAATCATGCTAGCACCTCAAAAACAAGGAAGGAGACTCGATCTACCCCGTTCATTCTATTCTATCTCAGTCTACAGAACCTACTGCTCTGATACCACCTGTTGTAGGGACCCGGGCTCTAACTCAATTCTTCTCGGGATTAATCGGATCTTTATTCAAAAATGTGGGTCAAAATTTTTGCTTTTTAACATTAATTCAAATGTATATAAACACGCACAAGATAGTTCTTCAATTTTATTTCAATAAACATAATTACATGTCTTGTTCTAATACATTCATACAAACCAGTGTTTAATACAAATTACCACCAGTAGTACAAGTCTAGGAAGAAACAACTAGTAATCTTCTGCGCCCAAGGTCACCACGCTATCTCGAACTCATCTCTGTCGTGACCCAGATCCTGCCCCACCTGTTGTTATGCACACATACAGACATAACAACAGCCGGAAACTCCGGTGAGAACAAATCCCAGTATAAAACATGTATGCATGCTAATACATAATCATAAACCATGCATGAAAGCAATAACAATGGGTTCCATAGTCTATGAGACCAATCTATATGAGCATGCAATTCAAATCAAATCATGTCTTGACTCGTCTCGACTCGACTCTACTCTAGGGTCCCGGTGTGAATAAGACGTCACTGTCTTTCACCTACCCTCCCAATCGGGGTAACTGTACGTCTTATTCCTAGACTTCGGCCATGTCTGTATCGAATGTCTACAATCGGATTGAATCTGATCCGAAACGTCGATACCACCGAACGTCTAGTTTGGCAAGTCTGCCAATGGCTCTCCTATCTCAAATGCTTGAATATAAATCTATAAACAAGGCATCATCATATCAAGGGATTCGAATATAAGTCCATAAACAAATCAAAATCATATCAAAAGATAGACAACAATTCTAGTATGTGATTTGGTTGGGAAACTCAAATTGAATCTCATTTGAGTTGTGTTTTCCCCAAACAAAACATGAATTATACCTTCTTTTCATTCGTAACAGTCGAAGTCTCGTATTCTTGATATCGAATCTGTCAAACCAAATCTGAAATGACATATTCAAGATGCATTCTATCAATCTCTAACTCAATTCAATACACATACGGATCAATATTCAATCTCGGTAGATTTCAACGGCATAACAGCGTAATCTTGCGATACCGGTCATCTCAAACAGCAATAATCATAACAATAACTCATAATCATCACTAATATGTTCCTTAACCTCAAAATCTGTAAAATCTCATTCATATATGTGCTGAAAAATAATAACAATATCATGAGATGTCCGTTCTTTGATCCAGTTGCGAATATATGTTGCTTATAATCTTAAGAACATCTAATAATAATCATATCTGATTTCTTCCAATATCTCAACTTCAAAACATGTTGAAATGTAGAAATACTTACATCCTTTTGTAGCTGGTAACAAGAGGAGTACGGAACCGAAGTCGGATCGAAATTCGGGTGGCTCGATCTTTCACAATTCAAAATCTAAGCTATAATGAGAGTTGAGGAGTTCTGAACCTTGCTCTCATTCCTTGCAGCTGAAGAATGAAGGAATGAAGTACAAATCATATATATATCTTGCATGTTGAGGGGCAAGTGTCATATTTTTCAAGTAACACGTATGACCGCGGGTACGGTAATTCATGAACCGCGGCTGCGCTCAAGCTTCGGGAGTCCATCCAAATTTGCATAAACGTCGACCGCGGGTGCGGTCAGTTCTGCACCGCGCGTGCGGTGTCATTTCTGTAGATAATTTCCAACTCTCTGTCCATCAACCGCGGGTGCACTCTTTCTTGGACTGCGGGTGCGGTCTGCCCTTCATTCAAAATTCTAATTTTTCATGTCTCTCCTTCCCCCATCTTATTTATTGCTTCTCATTACATGTCATGCATTCTCATATCTTTGAATATCGCATCAATGAAGACTAATAAATCTAAGGCCTTACATGTACATTTGTACAAAGTGGTTTATTGTTATGGTGATGATATAGCCGGTTCAATCCCGAGCATTGCTATTTCTTATTTGCAGGTTCTTGGGGTTGTCATGCCAAGGAGAAAAGTGATTCTTACTAAAGGGAGAACCCAAGGGTCCGAGCCTCGAGAATACAAGTACCATCGCGATGAGGTAAGGTTAGTTGCCAACACAAAAACCATGAGGTATGACTTTCGTCCTTATCTTAATTCTTTGATGTATCATTTTCCAAAGGTTGGAGAATGTGTTGAAAATGTGGTGGTTAAGGGGTCTGATGTAAATTTATCCTTATTCCTAGATTGTTATGAATTTGAGACCATGGATGAATTGCATGTACCTACTATGAATTTTGATGTCTCACTATTTAATAAGTTGATGAGGTTTGCTTGTTACAATGGTTTATATACATTAGACATAGGTTTTTGCGATGAGATGAGATATTGCATCGATAGTACATGGGACATGTCCTATTTTCGTGATTTATATTTGATTGGTGATGGTTGTGAAGATTACATGGATAATACATTTAGTGTGTTCTATTTGCATGATTTATGTTGGTTTGATGATGCTTTTGAGAGGTGCAAGGATGAACATGATTATTTCTTTGTTCATGATGAATACATGTTTAAAAAGAATGAATTTTTTATCCTATGCCCATTCATGAGTTGTTGCTTGATATTGAGGCACATGACATGTGTTTAATTGGTAGCCATGAAGTAACTAGAGCCATAGATATGATGCATGAATTTTTACTATGGTTGCATATGAGGAGGTATATTGAGTGGAATTGTGAAACATGCATTCCACGTAAGAATTTTTATGATCATAATGAATACAATTTTAAGGAGGATAAATTGTTTATTTTAAATTCATTGCATGAGTTACGTGCTGGTAATGCATATAGTGGTGTCTTTATCTTTGATAAAATGCATGATTATATGTGTTGGTTGCATATGAAGAGGTATGTTAAGAGGTGTAGTGAAGGGTGCATTGGATATGGGGAAAGGGCATCTAAGTTTGATTCTTATGTGTTGCATCAATTATATCTTATTCCTAGTAGACTATGGTCGTACACGTGTATGGATTTCACTTGTGTTTTAACTAGGTCTAAGAAGGGGAGAAATCTGATCTTTGTGATAGTTAATGATATCTTATCATTTGGTGTCACTCGTCATTTGGTGTATGTTGAGGTTGTTACATTGACATTGAAGGCAACCATGGAGTTAGGGCTCAAAGCATTGAAGGAGCACGTGGGCAATAGCACCTACAAACTTGAGCCTGAAGGTAAGCATGTTGGTCATATAAATTTTGTTATTACTAACTTGCTTCGTTTTTGTGTAGGTAGTTAAGATTTGAGGACAAATCTTTTTGAAGAAGGGGAGTATGATACGAATCTGACCGGGTGTTGCATGCAAATGATTGGAAGGAGATTTAGAGAGTGTCGTTGTTTCGGACCTTCAAGCTCAATAATGATGAATCAAGCATACCCAAGCAAGTGGTGGAGTTCAACAAATAATATAATGAAAGAATCTCGAACAATTAAGCATATGAGTGAAAAATGGCCCAAGAGAAGTAGCGCAGCAGCACGCGCTAGCGCAGATGTGCAGAACCAGCAGCACGCGCCAGCAGCACGCGCTAGCGCAGATGTGCAGAAGCAGCAGCACACGCCAGCAGCACGCGCTAGCGCAGATGTGCAGAAGCAGCATCACGCGATAGCGCAGATGTCCAGAAGCAATGCAGCAGCGCGCGCTAGCACAGAGCAGAACTGCGTGCGCGACAGCGCCAGAAGCAGCGCGCGCGGCAGCGCCACATCCGGCGCGGGATCAAGAGCAAACGCGCGACCTTCCATGTAGAATTTGTTTACAACTTCCTTTATGACTTTTTACACTACTTTTTTATGTTTTATTGATTATATAATGATTGTATGAGACCAAAAACGAAACAATTCAGATTGATAAGAAATATTTTGAGGTTTTTCTCAATTCTCAAGGCTTTTAAAAATTTGTTCATTACCAAATCAAACTTATCAAAGATTGCACTTTGTGGCGTTTGTCAATTGTTTTCGCACGGATTGTCAAAAACAAGTTCTTTGAAGGTTCGTATGAAATTCGATTGTTATTATCGTTGATATTTGTTGCTAAGTGTTAATCGCTTAGAGGTGAATATCACAAATCGTTGCTTGTTTCAAAAGATCGGAACAACCTAATCGATCCTTGTTCGTTATTGAATTGAGGGCGCGATTCTAATTAATCGTGTCTGCTTCTCATTTGTATGAGGATTCGTATCAGAATGGGCATAACATTTGACTCGGACCTCAAAATGACATGAAACCAAGGGGAGATGCAAGAAAAGACATAAGGCTACAACTTTCATGTTGATCATTTTGGCCAATTCAGATGTCCCTGTCAATAGCTTCCGCGCGAGCGGGGCAGCAAGGTGCGCGCATATGCGCCGGGTGGGGTTGCGCATATGCGCCGCTTTGTCCAACATTATAATCGGGTTTTCATATTTTTGGGCGATGGGAACTCCTATAATTACCCCTTCTAGACATTTCTACTCACTTATTCCATTCTCTTTTATTCTCTATCGATCAAGGCTCTTTTCTCCCTCAAGCTTTCTCTCCTTCATTCCCTACTTCAAAATCAAGGATCATAGTTGATTTCATAGGTTCTCCTTCTAAGTTTTCAAGCTCCAAGGTAAGGGATTTCTCTTTTGAGCTTATAAGGGTTTGAGAAGTTTAAGGTAATTGATGGATTAGTTGAGTTCTTTGATTATTGGGGATAATTAATGGTTGAATTCATGTATTTTGTTGTAGGATTCCCTTCAAGATCATCTAAGAAATCATTTTCTTGTTGGGTTGTAAGTAGTGGCTATCCTTTGTGCTCAAATGATTTATATATGTACAAGAGCCATGTTATTTGATGTCTAGCTCCTTCCATTGTTATGTTCTTGATATGTTTATTGTTATATATTCATTTATCAAAGGATTACCATTGAATTCATTGACAAAGGAGCTAGAAGTTATTGTTTCCTACCAAGTGTTTGTTCAATTGCCTCAATGAAGTCCCTATGATTAAAGCCAAGGATTAATAGTAATTTCATGCATGTCATTGGCTAATTTCATGATTATGAGTATCTATCACAGTTTTGATATTTTTTTTATATTTATATATCAAAGAGATATTTATCACAGGTCACAGGTCACAGAACTATCAATTCCTTACTTTAATTCATGACACGAGATACCATCTATATTGCTTTGATATCTATTATTTATTGAAGATGGTATTATTTAGTTTTCTTTTTTATTGCCATAGCCATGTTCCAAGCCAAGTATAAGTATATGTATTTGTTATGTATAGCTTTCTACTTACTGAATTTTATCTAATTTCAGTTAATGTCTTGTGATGCAGGTGACAAGAAAGAATGAAATGGATTATCCAAAGAGAAGAAGTCATATCACATGATAAGGGGAAAAACTTTTGAAGTGTAACACTATTTTGAGGGATGAACATTAATGGTTATGGATAGTATGTATTTTGTAGGAAATGAATCATATTTTTTTGGTGACTTTTGAATATATGGTGATGATATTTTGTGAATTGTGATGTTAAAAGTTTGAAACTCTTTTTATGCAAACAGTATTTAGTTTTCCCCTTTTCAATTAAATGCTTCCGCGAATGCTATTTCTTTTAAATCTAAATGTCATGGGAGGGGGTTGTTTCACCAACTGCATGCAAATCTAGAGAAAATGAATAAATAGAATATTTAATTGTTTTATTTTCTTAAATTAATTATATGTGATATGTTTATATGATTTTTTAGTATTTTTTACTTGAATGTATTAAAATGTATTTTTAAAGGTTATTCGAATTGCGATCGAGGAACGGAGACCGAGGGCTGGAAAATGGAAAATAATTTTATTAAATAAATTTTTTTAATTATTTAAAATAAGATTGATGTTTTTTCTTTTTTTTTTTTGAAAATAAGGAGTTTTGATGTGATTTTATACGCCAGAACGTAATTTTTATCGGTATTCGATTTTCAACAAAAATACGAACATTTTGACAATTCGGCTAATAATTTCACAAATTTTCCTAAACAAAATAATTTTTAAATGCACAATTGGGCTTGTTGGGCCTATTATACTATACTAATGGGCCCAATCTTGTACACTTATTATTTATCAAAATTTAAAGCCCAAAACCCTACCCTTTAATTATATAATACACGCCCCCTTCACCCTAATGCACAAGACTCATTTTTCCATCAAATAACACACGCACACACTCATCAACAAGGGGCAAGGCTTCGGATTTCTCAAGGATTTTCAGCCAAGGTCTTTTCGTCACTGTTCTTCGATTCGCCAACAAAAATTTGTGCGTTAAATACGCAAAGGAACGCCATATTCTTTCCTTTACTCATCATCACATAATAATATGTATTTAATTATGTTTTTCACGAAAAACAAGTTACACTTCTTAGTATTTTCGTTTATGCTTTCATAGGTCAAAAAAACTCATGAATTATTGCATCAAAACATGGTTTATACTTACATGAATGGTCTGCCATGATTAGGAATTGTTATGGGTTGTTTTACACACTTTAAAGAGTCCTAGGATTCACTTAATATGTTTCACACAAAGAAGAATAAAGCTGGAACAGAAATTACTTGTATTTGATCAAACTTCGGTTTTCAGGGGAACCATGGTGCATGGCTCGGCTTGGGTGCGACCAGGGCGGGGCTGGGACATGGTTGGGTCAGAAGAGGGGTCCTAGCCGTTCTAGGGCTAGCGCACAATAGCTGGGTAAGAGTCCATGCGAGCTAGGACTCTCCCTGAAGCCTCACGAGTTCAGCTGCTGTGCATGGAGGGTTGGCTCGGCCAGGGGGCATAGGGATGGGATGGGCTAGGTTTCTAGGGTCCTAAGAGGGTGCACAAGGGTTTGGGTCAGGGGCTAGCTTGGTGGTTAGAGTACTAGGCGAGTTACAAGAGTCCTAGTGCATGTAGGAGGCTCGGCCGCAGCATGCTTCTGTTAAGGGTGGCTTCGGTCTGGGCTAGGCTTGAGTCCTAGGGGTCTAGTGGGTTCATGAGCTCTAGGGGAGGTCTGGTTCAAAGATGGCTCTCGGTGTTTTGGGCATGGCTCGTGGAAAACGTGACATGGCTCGAGGGTTTAGTGCTTGATGCGAAAATTTGGGTTTAATGGTTAAGGGTTGGGCCGTGGTTCAACGTGTGGTCAAATCATGGTTTACGTGGGAAAAATAAATATTAAAAGTCTATCTTATTAATTTAGGAATTTTATAGTAAAGTTTGATTTAATTCGGGATTAAAACACATTAATAAGATATAATTAAAGAATAAATAAAAAACCATCGATTTATGCTAAATAAAAATATGATAAAATTAATATAAGCTTAAAAAATTATTTGGGATGGTCTAGGGTCAATGGAATTAAGAAAATATCAAAAACATTAAAATTTTATGTTCAGGGGTAAAACAGTAATTTCACACTCAAAAATTAGTAAACGTCATGGCAGTGTCCTGAATGCTATTTTATATGTTAATGTGATTATTTTGCATGTTTATGGAATTTTATGATGAAAGATAACGTTAAAATACATGTTGCATGCTTGATTTAAAAAAAACATTATATGAATGTTTAATTTTTATAAATGATGAAAATATGAAATATTGAAGCAAGTGAAGTAATTGTGACTGATACGATGTTATGAATACGAAAATCACAATTAACGATCTGAATTCAACGAAAGGAAAATGGAATACGTATATGAATATGATGAATATGAATAAGTTAATGATGATATGAAAATGTTTATGAAAATGGTTATGTTTATGTTTATGCATCATTATGAAAATGTTATTTTACGTACAACTATTTTTCACTATTGCATGTGATCTGTATATATATTACTTGTTATCAAGAATATGGTTTGTTGAGTCTTTAAACTCACTAGGTGTGATTGACGCAGGTGAATATGTTAACAATGATAATGGAGGTCTTCATGGTTGACCTGACTGGACTGAAGGTGCACATAACCCGAGGACCATCGCTAGTTTTCTGCACTAGACTTATGATTATGAATTATGACTTTTAGGATTATGATAAAGATATATATGACTTTGATTATGATTTTGAGTGGTTTTTGAGACGTTGTTAGTTTTAGTAATTTTGCTAAGTTAGGAGATGCAAAATATTTATATTTTTATGATTTAAACAATTTCCTTAGCTTTTCCAATATTGACTTGTTGTTTTATTTTTAAAATTGTGCAAAATATTTTAGAGGATGTATATTTATTTATATATAGTATTTTTTACCGAAATTAGGTGAGAGGAAAAATTTAAAATTTCAAGTATTTTTTAAGTAAACGAGTAGCGAAGGTTTCACAACACACCTATAACGTTATAATAAATACATATACATAACAGACAACAGTGAAAGTACCGTAATAAAAAACAATTCATGATCTTAAAAAGTCGTATGCATAATCATGACTTGTCGAACGCATAAACATTTTCATAACATATCTCAACATATAGATGTGTTCGCTTTTTTAATTGGAATTACGTTCATTAGCTATGACTTTTGTATCATCGTATTAGGCGATTGATCCATCTATGTGTAACTGCGGTACCTGGCGGCAGGGACATCAGCGACAGCATTACCCTCTCACTAAGCCTAGGCCTTACATATCATCATATTAACGTATTCGTATTAGTCACAACCAACTCTCTTCCTTAAAAAACATGTCATCATATTCATCACTTAAATAAAACATGCATAACATAAACTTTTCCTTAAAATCAAGCATGCAACGTATTTTCATAATTTCCTAAAAATAATATACTTGATGCATAACATTTAAAAACATGATAAATTTGTGCTCAGGGCGCTGCCAGGTCTAAAAACTCGACTCGGGTGCAAAATGACCATTTTGTCCCATGAAACCCAAAATGAAAAAAATTTTACCCCTGGACCTCTAAATTTCGACACAAAGCTTACCAAACTCCTTAAAACATTCCAAAACATATTTATAAGTGTTTCTTAGACGAAAACTCGAGCTCCATTCAAAACTTACACGATTATTTTTAAAACATAGATCGGGGTCCCGGTTTTAACCTTAATCGACCCGAAACTTAACCAAATTTATCCCAACTTAAACTGTGACTTGAACCTACACAACCAGCCCATAAAACACTCATTCTAGACCCATTAGGACCTATGAACAACACCTGAAATTTGCTGGAATTTTTCTGCGCACCTACCACAAAACCCTAATTTTACCATCGCCTCAATATCTTGACTCTAGCCCAAACCGACAAGGACCAGCCCCGAGACAATCCTTCCTAGGCCACCTCTAGACCCTCCTGGACCAACCTAACCCAAACCCTTAGCCCTGTGCATGCCATAAGGCGCAAACGCCCGAGAGCCCCCAAAAAGGCTCCAACCGAAACCAACCTCAACCAAACCCATTCAATCGGTTCCAAGACCAACACCAGCTATTAATAGCCCTCTTCTAGCTCTGTCACGGACCTAAGAGGGTCAGATTCCTATCTGGAAACGAGCCATGCATGGCTGCCACACCCTAGCCTCTCGATCTAGCCGCACGGATGCTAGCTTCCTCAACACAAGCCAATCGGCCTTCACCTAAACCGACCAAGCCTTGACTCCAGCACTTAATCCTTTTCATTCTCCACCTTAACAGATCCTTAGCAACCCAAGACGGTAGCCCCTTACACAACCACCTAGAAAAACGTGAGTTATGTGTCAAAAGATGCATATTTCATGTCAAACCTTTGCACAAATGATGCTATATGATAGACCAACGAATTTTTCATGCAAATACATTTACATCAGCATATAAATGGTTTAAATTATGAGAAAAAGAGATACATTACGTGCCTTAGCGTTTATAAGACAAAAAGTTTGAAGATACGCACGTGGGACTTGAAACGGTGAGGCGGGGAGAAGTTTTCTTGAAGGAACTATCAATAGCCGAAGGTTGCTGATGTTGCTGCTGAATTTTACGTGGGAAATGCTGCTAATCAGGGAGGGTGGGCTGCTGCTAATGAGGGATTAGGTATAGGGTTAGTTTAGTGGGTTTCTAAATTAATTAATTATGCACTAATGGGCCCTAAAAAAATTTAAAAAGTTTTGAACTCAATTTAACATATAAACAAACCCACCAAGCCCAAAAACACTCCTGAAATTTTTTTTGTTTAGCTGTGTTTTTGAAAATATTGCTCGAGCCCTCAAAAAGTCCCCCGACTCGCTAAAATCTGTGTACCGGCTAAAAATACAACCCGGCGGGTAAAAATACTCAATCAATGCCAATTTTCAAATATCATACTTAAAAACACCACATATTAAATAATTAAAAATAATCATTCAATAAAAATATTTTTCCTGAATATCTCTGGTCTCTGTTTCTCGTTCGAGCGTGAAATGCAACTTAAATAAACCATGAATTAAAACAAAAATTCATAAAAAAAAACATGCATTTAATGCTCTGAAACAATTTAATAAAATACCAAAAAAATTAGTAACTTGTATTTATGTGGTTTACGTGGACGTTCAAATTTTCGGGACGTTACACAGCTTATTGCGAATATTGTGTTTGAAGAACCTTCAAATGTGCCCAAACCGATCCATCACATATTATATGATACCAATGATGAAAACTTAACTCGAATATCGTATAAAACTCAAATAAAAACATAATTCAATTTAAGATCTTTCATAGTTAATTTACTAACCTTCTTTTCGGTGATATTAATGCTTCATAATAGTTTGACATCAGTCACGAAGGGAAAAGAATCGATTTTCACAATCCAAATGCTTCAATATATTTTGGTATATTTTTCTTATTTAGCCAAAGAAATGTCTTGGCTTCCCTCTTTTAAAATGTACTATAAGTATCTTGATGCGATCTCGCTAAAATGGATGAGCCGGGTAAAGAGCTCCAACGAATCGAATCAGTAATTTTTTGTGTTTGAGAGTTTGGGTGAAGATAATGACTGCAACAACACCTGCAAACAAGGAAGAAACTCGTGAATGGGCGCCGGAAGAGTGTCTGGCGTAGCCACTCCGATGCTTAAGTTAGCAGGTTGAAGATGAACACCAACAAATATATGAGAGAATATCTGTAAAATGCTTGAGAGTTCAAGAATTCAGAATCCTTAAATGAGAAATATATCTGCTATTTATAGTAGAAAATTGGCTAGGAACCTCGATTCCAGTGCCACCTACTAAGTATGGCCAGTCGGCTGCCCATACTTGTAGCTTCTGATGACTTCTAAAATACTCTAAGTCCAAGTTGCTCTGACAGATTAGACATCTTGTATCAATCACACTGATAAAGATAAAAAAAATTTATATTAATTAAATGTTTTATGATATAAATTTATAGTTTTTGTTTTATTAAATGTTTAAATATTAAATGTTTTATAATAAATTGTATAAAATATAAGTTGTTGTGTATTTATAAGTTTTTACTATTTTTACAGGTTCGATAAAACAAGAATAACCTTGGCATTGCAAATAGGATTAAGATGATTCTTGAACCTGTAGAAAGTTGATGTTAATATCTACAATTTATGTGGCAAGCATGAGATAAAAATCTTCTCACAAGTGGGATCAAATTAACCAACAAATAAAGTTACCAAAGAAGTGGCAGTTTTACCATGCTCTAGCATTTTGACCATATTTCTCAAATTACTTGGTCAATAGGAGAAAAAAAATACCACAATTCAAATTACTCAATTATCTACATGTTTTGTTTTATGTGGAAAATAAAATTCGGATGAGAAGATTTTCAAAAGTGATGTGTATTAAAATATAATTTCTTTGAACACCAATGAAGACTTTTGTGAAAATATAATATTTTATTTGTGGTTCTCTCCCCAAATTTGGCTATAAATAGAGGTGAATTGTAATGTATTGAGATATCCCTCATTTTATGAACAAACATTTGAGTTTATAATATTTCTCTCTTTGTTTTTCTTTTATTTATTCATTTAAATATAACTAGCATGTTAATTTCATATTCAAAGTTTTACACTTTGAATAATGAGTAGCTAACTTCCCAAAGTTGAGATGAAAAGGTGAAACTCCTGGAATGATAATAAAGTTATTAAAAGGTAAGAATCTATATTTTATATTATATAATCATTATTTATTGTTTATGTTATATTTATTTATTTAAGCATTATTATACCCTACTTATAAGTGGGAGTTTTGATTTATTGTTGCTATATATTACACTAAATTCTAGGAACCATTTAAATGTTAGTTTGGTATTACCAACCATTTAAAGTGGATGCCTTGATTTGTTATATATGAATATATCATAATATTAATTTCTTGGTACCATTTAAAAATATTTGTTTGGTTTTACCAACCATTTAAAGTGGATGTCTTGATTTATTATATATGAATATATTATAATATTAATTTATTGGTACCATTTAAATGTTAGTATTGTTTTACCAACCATTTAAAACGGGAACCCTTGATTTAGTGTTTACAAATATCTATATATATATATATTTATATATAGCACAATAAATATTTGACAACATTTATAAGTTTTGGTATATATACTTAGAAGATAATAATATATAACATAATATAAATATGATTATTTAATATATTGGAACCATTTTATTAAGTGGATTTCAATAATGTTCCTTAATATTAACTTTATTAAAATATCAAGAATAGATCTTTTAATCTCAACTACTTAAATTAAAATTTGTGCAATTAAAAATTACCAATTAAAGATTCAAAAAACTAAACGAAAAAAACAAAACAAAAACAAAAATACGTTGTAGTCGACTTGTAATTACCTTAGCTTCCCCTTGGATATGATATTTGGACTCACCGAATTATACTACTTGTGGGCAACCTGCTCTTGGGAGTGCAACAATCAAGGTCGAATCAAGTTTTTGGTGCTGTTTCTGGGGAAGTATAATTTAATTTCAAGTCTATTTTATTTTTTTTATAGTTTGTTTTTCTTTCTTTGAATTTTTATTCCTTTCGTGTTTTTTCTTTTGCATTTGCAAGAGCATTTGGTCACGTACACTTAGTGGTCGACTCATTTGAAATAACCCTTTAATTTTACAAAACATGGCGGAAGAACCCATCCAAGAAAATGAAGATGAAATTCAATCTCAACATGATCATGATAGACGAAGAACACTTAGAGATCACATGAATCGTACACGTACTAGTGCACCTTCATGTCTAGTTTTCCCCTCTGATGCATCTCATTTTAACTTTAAGCCTGGTATTATCCAACTTTTACCCAACTTTCATGGCTTAGATTCTGAAAATCCGTACATGCATTTACGAGAGTTTGAAGAAGTGTGCAACACATATAATGATCTAAATTGTAGCATGAACACCATTCGACTTAAGCTTTTTCCTTTTTCTTTAAAAGATAAAGCTAAAACTTAACTACAAAATCTTAGGTCGGGATCCATTCGAACTTGGGATGAATTGCAACAACAATTTTTGAAAAAGTTTTTTCCATCTCATAAACAAATTATTTCAAAAGGAAAATCATCACTTTCACTCAAAAACCAGGAGAAACTTTTTATCAGTGCTGGGATAGATACAAAGAATTGCTTAATCTTTGTCCACATCATGGTTTTGAAATTTGGAGAGTTTGTTTCTCAGTTTTATGAAGGCTTAATACCTGAAGATAGACAAATGGTTGAATTTATGTGTAATGGAACATTTGAAGATAAAGATCCAAACGAGCCAATTGAGTATCTCGACTCATTACCTTAAAATGCTCAAAATTGAGACACTAAAGGTACAATCCAACCATCAAACAAGATTCAATCTCCCACATCTGGTGGAGGTATGTACACCCTCAAAGATGAACATGATCTCCAAGCTAGATTTACCTCTTTGACAAGAAAAGTTGAGGCACTTGAATTGAAAAGGAATGGTCAATTAAAATATGTTCAAAAAATTGCGTAACACATCTGTGATACAAGTGATCATTCTACAAAATATTGTCACACTTTTCCCTCTTTAAAGAATGTCTCCACGAACAAGTCAATGTTTTGAACAATATCAAAAGGCCAAATTTTGAACCATTTTCTCAAAATTACAATCCAGGATGGCGAAATCATCCAAATTTTAGTTGGAGAAATGATAATGTTGCACAATTTTCACAACAACATTTACAAAATCAACAAAATTTTCAAAATTATGCACCTTATGTCCTTCCATCTAAAAGGAACTTGGAAGATATATTGAATTCTTTCATTGCAAAGCAAGATTCTATCAATACTCAAACTGCTCAAACCATGACAGATTTGAAAGATAATCTTGCTAAATTTGCATCTGCACTTAATGTTCATGAAAAAGATAAATTTCCTTCACAACCACAGCCTAATCCCAAGGATCATCATTCACAAACTGGAACTTCTGGAACTCAACAATTGGATCAGGTAAAATATGTTATTACCCTTTGCAGTGGTAAGGTTGTGAAAAAATCCATTCTTGAACCTTGTGAAGATGATGATAAATCAACTCCAAAGGGTAAGGAAGTGGAACCCATAACTTGCGAAGAGGAGGATTAACAGACAGTGTCACCACCATTCTCTCATGCCTTGAAAAATACAACAAAATCAAATTTGAATTCTGATATATATGATATTTTTAAACAAGTAAAAGTTAATATTCCTTTATTAGATGCAATAAAGCAGGTACCATCCATATGCTAAATTTTTGAAAGACTTGTGCACTGTGAAAAAAAATTCAATGTGAAAAAGAAATCATTTTTAGCTGAACAATTAAGTGCAATCATTCCCAATAATAATACTTTGAAATACAAAGACCCTGGTTGTCCTACTATTTCATGTATTATTGGAGAACAGAAGATTAAAAAAACCTTGCTTGATCTTGGAGCTAGTGTGAATTTACTTCCATATTCAGTTTATCAAGAACTCAATCTAGGCGAGTTAAAACCTACTTCGGTAACACTTTTACTTGCCGATAGATCTGTTAAAGTGCCAAGAGGATATGGTAGAAGACGTGTTGGTCGAAGTTGATAACTTTGTATATCCTGTCAATTTCATTGTTTTAGATACACAGCCTATCGAAGCTTGTAATACAATTCCTGTAATTTTGGATCGCCCATTTTTAGCAACTTCTAATGCTCTTATAAATTGCTGGAATGGAATAATGAAGTTGTCATTTGGTAACATGACATTGGAGCTTAATGTTTTTAATCTTTGTAAGCAACCACATGACAAAAGAGATGAAAGTGAAGATGAAAATCTTATTGAAACTCTTGTGGAAGAAAACATTCAAGAAGGGAGTACTCCACCCATATTGGAGTTAAAATCCTTGCCAGAAGAATTGAAGTTTGCATTTCTTGGAGAAGATGAAACATATCCGGTGGTAATTTCTTCCAAACTATCAAGTGATCAAGAAGGTAAATTAGTTGATATGCTTAAAAGACATAAAAATCCAATTGGTTGGAAACTAAAAGATCTCAAGGGCATTAATCCACTAATTTGCACTCAAAAAATTCATTTAGAAGAAAATGCTAAAACATCTCAACAAACACAAAGGAGATTAAATCCACACATGAAAGATGTTGTGAAAACTGAAGTTCTCAAACTACTTGATGTTGGGATTATCTACCCTATTTCTGATAGTAAGTGGGTAAGCCTAACACAAGTAGTTCCAAAAAAATCTGGCATCACAGTGATAAAAAATGAAAAAGGTGAATTGTTAACTAGTCGAGTCCCATCTAGTTGGCGGATGTGTATCGATTATAGAAAATTAAATGACACGACTAGAAAAAATCATTTTTCATTATCATTTTTGGATCAAATTTTAGAAAGAGTAGCAGGTCATCCCTACTATTGTTTTCTTGATGGATATTCAGGCTATTATCAAATTCTCATTGCACTCGAAGATCAAGATAAAACTACATTCGAATGTTTTTTTGGTGCATTTGCATTCAATAAGATGCCACTTGGATTATGAAATGCCCCAACAACATTTAAAAGATGTATGCTCAGCATTTTTAGCGATATGGTTGAAAATTTTTTGGAGATTTTCATGGATGATCTAACTGTTTTTGGGAATACATTTGATAATTGTCTTGAAAATTTGAAAAAAATTTTAAAAAGATGCGAGTAAAAAGGTCTTATTTTAAATTGGGAAAAATGTCATTACATGATTACTTCTAGGATTGTTTGGGGACATGTTGTGTCATCTAATGGAATTGAAGTTGATAAAGCCAAAATTGATGTCATTGCCAATTTACCTCCTCCAAAAACCATTAAAGAAATTCGCTCATTTTTGGGACATGCTGGATTTTATAGGAGGTTTATAAAGGACTTTAGTTCAATTTCTAAACCCATTTGTAACCTCTTAACAAAAGACACTGCTTTTGAGTGGACTCAAGAATGTCAAAATGCTTTTGATAAAATCATTCGACATTTAACATCAGCTCATATCATGCAACCTCCTGATTGGTCTTTACCATTTGAAATCATGTGCGACGCGAATGATTATGCAGTCGGTGCAGTATTGGGTCAAAGAAGAAACAATAAGCCTTATGTGATATATTATGCAAGTAGAACTTTAAACAATGCTCAAATGAATTACTCCGCAACTGAAAAAGTACTACTTGCTGTAATATTTGCATTAGATAAATTTCGTTCTTATTTGATTGGATCAACAACTATTGTGTTTACTGATCATTCTTCTATTAGATATTTGTTGACCAAACAGAATGCAAAGCCACGACTGATACGATGGATTTTGTTGCTCCAAGAATTTGACATTGTGATCAAAGATAAAAAAGAAACCGAGAATGTCGTAGCCGATCATTTATCGAGACTAGTAATAGGATCATCTTGTGAAATGACACCAATTAACGATAATTTTCCTGATGAACATCTTTTTTCAGTAACTACTACACCTTGGTTTGCTAACATAGTAAATTTTCTTGTGACAGGAAAATTGCCAGCGCAATGGAGTTCTCAGGATAAAAGAAAAATTTTTGAATGAGGTAAAAAACTTTTATTGGGATGATCTGTATCTGTTCAAGTATTGTCCAGATCAAATTTTTCGACGTTGCATACCCGACAATGAGGTAAGTAGCGTCCTTAAATTTTTTCATTCGGAAGCATGCGGAGGACATTTTTCTTCAAAGAAAATGGCTGCAAAAATCTTGCAATGTGGATTTTATTGACCCACTTTGTTTAAAGACACCCACGAAATCTGCAAGATCTGTGAAAATTGTCAAAAATTGGGTGCGATTTCAAAAAAAAATATGATGCCTTCGAATTCTATCATTGAAATTGAAATCTTTGACTGTTGGGGAATTGATTTTATGGGACTTTTTCCACCGTCATTTGGATACTTGTATATTTTAGTTGCAGTTGATTATTTTCCAAATGGATAGAGACAATTCCATGTCGAACAAATGATCATAAAATCGTCATCAAATTTTTGAAAGAAAATATTTTTAGTAGATTTGGAATTTCTCGAGCCATGATAATTGATGTGGGAACTCACTTTGTTAATAAGTCATTTGCTTCATTAATAAAAAAATACGGTATTACTCACAAAGTAACTATTCCTTATCATCCTCAAATAAATAGACATGTTGAATTAGCTAATAGGGAGATAAAGCAAATTTTGGAAAATGATCTGTTAATCCAAATAGAAAAGATTTGTTTCTGCGACTTAATGATGCAATTTGGGCATATCGAACTGCTTTTAAAACATCATCGAATATGTCTCGGTATAGGTTGGTTTACGGAAAACATTGTCATTTGCCTGTGGAATTGAAACATAAAGCTTATTGGGCGATCAAAACTTTTAATTCAAGCATGGATGATTGCAACAAATTGCGCAAATTGCAACTTAATAAATTTGATGAACTCAGAAATGACGCGTATGAGAATTCAAGTATTTATAAAGAAAAAATCAAATCATTTCATGATAAAACAATTCTTATAAAATCTTTTGAGATTGGTAAAAAAAATTTGCTTTATAATTCTCGACTTCACATATTCTCAGGAAAATTAAGATCAAGATGGACAGGCCCATATGTTGTAAAGCATGTATATCCTTATGGAGCTGTGGACATTGAAAATCATAAAAATTGTGATGTTTTTAAAGTAAATGGACAAAGGCTTAAACCATTTTTAGAAAATGAAATCTTTCAAGAATAGTTTATTTTTCTTTCTGATCCTTGATTTTTTTTTTGTGTTGTATTTATATTTTTTTGTTTTTATTTGAGGTTTCCTTAATCTTTTTATTTTTCCGGTTAAATGGCAGATAATGGTACTCCGTGACTCTCATAGTCGGTTAAATCAGTTTCCCACAATTGCTGATACAAAAATTAAAAAAAATATCTTTTCTTTTCAAAATTGATGAAATTCTCTCAAAAATTTGTAAACATTTTCCCCCTGTTTCTACAAATGTTCTAAGAAAAATTTATGCAGATAGGTGTGAAAGATTGAGATTGCTAATGCAAAAAGGAATTCCAAAAGATATTTGTCTTGTAATAGAAGCTAAGGTCCGATTAGGAGGAGAAGTTCGACAATCATTGCTCATTCGGTATTTGCCTGGATTAGGAAAAAGTACTTATGTGAAAAAACGAAGGGCCAAAATTTTAGGGGTTTGTCATAAGTGTGTAAGATGGACTTGTGACAAACGATGCAGATCTTTGGGATGTGTTTCCAATAACAGAGAAGATAAAATTAGTTTCATTAAGAATGGGCTGAGTAAGGAGTCCTTAGATAACATCTTATTGACTCTTGAGACGCATTCTAGTGGACACGTGCATATTGAACTTCTCCGTTTATGGAAACAATTCCAAGATGAGCGTCATAGTCTTGGGAATCTGACTAAAAAAGACCCAGTTTGCCAATTTATAAGAAAATTGGACGAGAAGCATATCCTCGACTCATAGAAAGCGTTGAAGCCGTTTCTGGACGTAAAACCGGTGGAAAATTGTGAGCCACAATCACACTACTGTTTATAAGCATGTGTGTCATTATTGTTTTTACTGTTTATTCTGTTTACAGCTGTGACCTATAATTTTGTCATGATAACATATTACCCCTTTAAATTCTCTCATCTTTCTCTCTATTTTCGCAGACCAAAAAGAAAGTAAAAACATGGCTGGATCCTCTACATAAACATTGAAAAATATTTGTGTGTTTTGTGGATCTAGTCCTGGAAAAAATGAAGTATTTGTAGAGCCATCGAATAATCTTTGAAAGATATTGGCTGAGAGAAAAATTCACTTGGTATATGGGGGAGATAATATTGGGTTAATGGGATCTGTTTCTACATCTGCTCATCTTGGAGGTAGTCAGGTTTTGGGTATTATTCCTACAGCTTTAGCTGAAGGAAATATTACAGAAGTTACGATTGGGGAGGAATTAAAAGTTTTTTCTATGTATGAAAGAATCACCAAAATGATTGAAAATTCTGATGCTTTTATCGCACTACCAAGTGGTTTTGGTACATTAGAAAAAAAATTTCACACTGTTTCTTGGGCACAACTTAATATCCATAATAAACATGTGGGCTTGTTGAATATCAATAATTATTATGACAGTTTGTTGACATTTCTAGATAAAGCTGTGGAACAGAATTTCATTTCATAAAATTCACGAAGGATGCTCGTCTCTGATTCGACTGCTGACCAATTAATTGATAATTTGGAAGCTTTTGTTTATAATCCTGATCCGATGATAACAAAGATCAATTGGTCGCAATTAAGCAGTAAGAAAAAATAGTTAGATCATTGATTCAAAAGTCGTGGATTTGATTGAGTTTGTTTCAGTTTGTTATCTTCAATAAAATTTCATGTGATATCTCTTTCATATGTACTCTTTATTAATAGTTATTTTGATATTAGGGACAATGTCATATTCTAATTGGGGGGGAGAACAAACTTAAAAAAAAACCGGAAAAAAAAATTTAAAAATATTATTTTAAAATAAAACCATGTTTATTGTTTGTATCTTAATAATTTTTGCAAAAATATCATTACATTACATGTTTGAAAGGTTTAAATTAGAAATTGTATTGATCTATCTAAGGATGTTTAAATTTTTATTTGAAAAAAAACTCAATTTTAATATTCTGATCAATATAAAAATATTATTTATGAAATCTTTTTGAATGATTAATCATTGTGATAAAATCAGTTATTAAAGTATATGGCCCAAGATATACCTGTTAAGAGTGCCTAAAATTTTTAAACTCACACATATTTTGCGAGGGAGTGGAGAGGATTGAGAAATCAACTTGCGAGCCTTTATTGATCATCAGAGAGGCTATCTATTATTTACATCTTGAGTTCTTATTTTGAAAAAAAATTGATATTTCCTGAAAAAAAATAGAAAAAAATGTTAAAGATCTATGTTATTTATACATTATATGCTACGACCCATTTATCTCTCATAAAAATAAAAATAAAAAAAAAAGCAAAAAGAAAGAAAGAGATAAATATATTGTTCAATTAAATAAATATGTGGTCAAAAAGCATAAACTTAGTCTGATAACATGATGTAAAAAAAAAGATCAGGAAAAAATATATAATAAGAAAAACTGGATTTTAAATCAAAATATTTTCTATCTTTTGATTAGTTTAGCTCGTTTGTCTGTCTGCGTTCAGTAAACCAATTTCCTGAGCATTTATCTGTATTCCAACTCCATGAGAGAAATCGTTACCATCAATTGAAACATTTATTAACATGTGAGGATATGGAGTTGAGACTCTTACTAGGAATTTCTAAATGCCATGTACATTTAACTACCTGAAAATAAGCTTTGAATTGATCAATTCAGATTATTTCATAAATTATAATTATAATGATCTTGATATAACTTCGACAGTTTTCAAATTTATTTTAAATACTTGGAATAGTTCCGATTACAATTCTATTTAAATAAATCAATATGCTTTGTGTTGCAATTAAAGCTTAAATTGCTAGGGACTAGCAATAAGCTGGTTGAGGAGTGTGATAAGATAAAAAATTGTATATTAATTAAATGTTTTATAATATAAATTTATAATTTTTGTTTTATTAAATATTTAAATATTATATGTTTTATAATAAATTGTATAAAATATAAGTTGGTGTGTATTTATAAATTTTTACTATTTTTACAGGTTCGATAAAACAAGAATAACATTGGCGTTGCAAATGGGATTAAGATGATTCTTTGACCAGTAGAAAGTTGATGTTAATATCTACAATATTGGTGGCAAGCATGAGATAAAAATCCTCTCACAATTGGGATCAAATTAAGCAACAAATAAAGTTATCCAAAGGAGTGGCAGTTTTACCACGCTCTAGTATTTTGACCATATCTCTCAAATTACTTGGTCAAATGGTTTGAAAAAATTTTCACAACTAGACAACTCAATTATCCACATATTTCCTTTTATGTGAAGAAGCAAATTTGGAGAAGAAGATTTTCAAAAGTGATGTGTAATATAAAATAATATCTTGGAACACCAATGAAGACTTATGTGTAAAAAAAATAATATTTTATTTGTGGTTGTCTCCCCAAATTTTGCTATAAATAGAGGTGCATTGTAATGTATTGAGATATCCCTCATTCTATGAACAAACCTTCGAGTTTATAATATTTCTCTCTATATTTTTCCTTTATTTCTTCATTTAAATATAATTAGCATGTTAATTTCATATTCAAAGTTTTACACTTTGAATAATGAGTAGCTAACTTCACAAAGTTGAGATGAAAAGTTGAAACTTTTGGCATGATATTAAGGTTATTAAAAGGTAAGAATCTAAATTTTATATTATTTAATCATTATTTATTGTTTATGTTATATTTATTTCTTTAAGCATTATTATACCCTACTTATAAGTGGGAGTTTTGATTTATTGTTGCTATATGTTACAATAAATTCTTGAAACCATTTAAATGTTAGTTTGGTATTACCACCATTTAAAGTGGATGTCTTGATTTATTATATATGAATATATCATAATATTAATTTCTTGGTACCATTTAAATATTTGTTTGGTTTTACCAACCTTTTAAAGTGGATGCCTTGATTTATTATATATGAATATATCATAATATTAATTTATTGATACCATTTAAATGTTAGTTTGGTTTTACCAACCATTTAAAGTAGGAACCTTGATTTAGTTTTTGCATATATATATATAGCAAAATAAATACTTGACAACATTTATAAGTTTTGGTATATATACTTAGAAGATAATAATATAAATATGATTATTTAATATATTAGAACCATTTTATTAAGTGGATTTCAATAATATTCATTAATGTTACCTTTATTAAAATACCAAGAGTGGATCCTTTAATGTCAACTACTTAAATTAAAATTTGAAAAATTAAAAATTACCAATTAATGATTCAAACAATTAAACAAAAAAACAAAACAAAAATAAAAAATATTGTAGTGGACTTGTAATTACCTTAGCTTCCCCGTGGATATGATATTCGGACTCACCGAATTATACAACTTGTAGACAACCTGCTCTTGGGAGTGCAACAATCAAGGTCGCATCACACACTCGAGTGTGGTGCAATTCTCGAGGTGAACCGGGTAGTAAGGTACCCGGGCATATATATGAGGGTCTGGGATATCTGGTGATCACCTGTTAAAAGAAGAAGTGCCCGGGTCTTGAGGAAACTGCTCGGCATATTGGCTCTGATCTTATGGGTGTATCACCACCCATCCCTAAAATAGTCGGGCTAGAGTCCTACTCGCTGTCCCGATCAATCATACATGTACTCTATAAAAACATAATTTAGAATTTGTAAGAGCGTCGGGGGCTTTAAATATCCCATAGATAGATACCGGGATCTGATACCACCCGGGCTCAAGCTAATATGCCGGGGCCTCATGTCTTCCGGATATTTTGTCGTTTAGTATTCTCAGGCAATCCAAGGCGTGTCATTATGACGCATGCTTTAGCATTAAATTCCGGTCGAAAAAACGTTCCGTATTCCGAGAATCCGATAAGTCTGACACCTTTATATATGTGCACATCCTTTCGCATGCCCGGTACAATTTACGAGGCTCATCTTGATCGTCCACGTGTACTTAGATCAACGATGGATATTAACTCCCTTCCCTTATATATAGTAGCTCACCTATTTTAAAAAAAATTACTTGCAAATTAAAACTATCGGCGAAGCCCTTGCAAATTTTCCTCTCAACTTTTCGGCACATAATCTCTGTTACTCCGGCGACCTTCCACCGCTTTCATCCTCATACTCGTAAGCTTTTCCCCTTATTTTTCTTTTAAAAATGTCGAACTCCACCTCTTCTACTTTTGGAGAGAATGCGCGAGGCTCGCCTAGTGACGAGTCCACCGCGATGCGCTCCGACTCCTCCCCTTCTCCCCCTTCTCGCCGTACTATTACCCACACTTCTAAAAAACCCACAGCTCACCAATCAAAACCTTCTTCTTCAAAATTTTCTTCTTCTAGCCATTCTCGAGCTCTGCAAAAAAGCAAGGGTAAAGGCAAAGCTCGGGCTTCGAGCCCTCCCCCAACTGAGACCCCGAGAATTCCTTGGTTCTCCTCTCTGAGAAGCACTCTGCGCTCGGGGGCAGATGAGGAATTTCGGGTCCTGGGATCCATTCCTTCTACCTCCTCTATCCTTGTACCCGGCCTTTCTGACCGGGCTGACAAGCCCCCTCCCGGGTATACCACCTTCTTCCGGGACCAAGTTAGGAATGGTCTCTGGTTCCCCATTCCTCGTTTTTACATCTAGGTAGCCAAATTCTTTGGTGTACCTATCAATCAACTGCACCCCAATTCTTTTCGTATTATGGTTTCGGCCTATGTTCTATTCAAAATGAATAATTTCCTTATCAACCCCCTCATTCTTCATTATTTCTTTTCTTGCAGACTCGAGGATAATTC
Organism: Primulina tabacum; assembly: GCF_025594145.1. NCBI lineage: Eukaryota > Viridiplantae > Streptophyta > Magnoliopsida > Lamiales > Gesneriaceae > Primulina > Primulina tabacum. Next base: position 22,634,575 of record NC_134560.1, on the reverse strand, counting down.
CTTTTCCTTGACTGCCCACCTCAATTCTGGATTCCTTGATGATATTTCTTCTTCTCAGAAGGGGTGGAAAGGACGATTTTTTTTCATTAAACTCCCGAGTCCTCTTCCTTGTCTGACCGGGTTTCTTCATTCTCTTCCTCCACAACCTGCCCTTCCCAAAGCTTAAAAATTTGAGGATCCCTTCCTCATGAGTCAAGCTCTGGTAGAGGGCCATAAATACTCCTCCTCTATTCTTATTTCCAACGAGAATTTGGTCGCTTATGGGTCGAGTGCCCGGGCTGAGGACCTTTTGGACAGGATGATTGACGAGGTTCCTGGCTCGGGTGCTCGACCCGGTATCTTCTTTATCCCTGTCTTTTACTTTTTTATTTTTAAATTTGCAACTTGTATTGATATTTTCTTCCTCCTATCTGTGGAGATAACTCGAAAATGCAGGAGGCCTTTGCCAAGAAATGGGCTGCCAAGAAGGCAGCCAAGGAGAAAAAGCTTGCAGCCCGGATGGCTGCTGCTGAGAAGAAGAAACAGGCCGAGGAGGCGGCCCAACAAGCAGAAGTGACTCGGGTCGAGGCTCAACGGGAGGAAGAGGCGACCCGGGATGAGTCTCGGGAGGATTCTGAAGACCATGTCCCTCTCACCCAGAGGAATCAAAAGGCTGTCACAAGCCCGGAGCTGATCCTGGTCGAGGATAACCGGGAGGAGGGCCAAAGTTCTTCTCAGGCAGCTCAGTCAACCAAACCCCCCCCCCCCCTGACAACATTCCAACCAACAGCCCCTCCTCACCGAGCAGCCTCCCCGGGTCAACATTTTTGAGGAGGGATCCTCGGCAATGGGGCTTAAGATCTTCAAACAGCTTATGACTCCTGATGAGGAGGCTTGTTTGAAGAACTCCCGGGATTCGGCCAAACTTTTCGAGGGCTCGAAAAAGATCTTGGCGGTAAGTTTTTCCGTTAAATCTTTCGTGCTCTGTTTATTGTTTATCTTTTACTGACTTACTTTTGAACAAGCTGCTCAACTTATGATCTCGGCCTTCGAGGAGGTTTCTGCAGCTGCCACCCTTTTCGGTAACCGAGCCCAGTAATTCCAAGATAATCAAGCAAAACTTCAAGATGAATTGTCTCAAGCTCGAGCCATTCACGAGGAGGAAATGGCCGGCTTGCGCTCTGCCCTGGATAAAGCCAGAGATGACCTCACTGAATGCTCCATTCGGGAGGAAAATTTGCGAGGTTTCCTATCAGTTTCGGAATCGAGAAATCTTTCTCTATTCAAGCAGGTGGAGGTGCAGCAATTTCGGGCAGAGAAAGCCGAGAGCGCCCTGGCTTTGGCTGAATACAATAAGGACAAATGACAGGCCTCCTTCCTTCAATCTTCCGAATTCAAGAAGGCCGTTGAGGACCGGGCCTATCCTCTCTTACAAATCGGTTTTGAAAAGTGCTGAGAACAGTTTGAAGAGGCCAGACTTTTAACCAAGGATAGGGAAAATTTCCCGGACTTTGGACGTGCTATAGCATCCCTTCCCAAGGATGGGGAAGAAGAGAAGGAGGATCCCGAAGAACAGCCAGAGTCTGAGCCCGTAGATATAGATTAGGATTGTACTCTTTTTTATCTTTTTGTTTTAATTCCTGCCTTCGGGCTTTTTAGTAATGAAATCTTCACTTTCCTTTCATCATTCTTGCAATCATATCCTGACAACTCTTCAAAGACCCGAGTAACATAATTGCTTGTATGCAAAATAATCAGGAAATTTTCTAAGTGTTGAGAATTAACCGGTAAATTTTTTAGTAAGTAGTTTGAGTAGTCGGGATTACGATCCATTGTAATAAATAAAGAACCCCATACTTTAACAAACAACCGAGCTATAGAAAATTTAAACCTGGGTATAAAGCCCTTGTATGTATAACCTGAGTGTGAAGACTGGGCAAGAAAGCATGTTTTGAGATGCGGAGCCCCGAGCCAGGGTATAGTGTCCTAGGCTTATCAATAACCAAGGTGCGGCACCTTGGGCTGGGGACCATGTCCCGGGACTTGGGAATGGTCAAGGTGTGGTGTCCCGAGCAAGGGTGTAGTGCCCTGGGCTTATCAATAACCAAGGTGCGGAGCCTTGGGCCGGGGAGCATGTCCCGGGACTTAGGAATGGTCGAGGCGTGGTGCCCCGAGCCATGGTATAGTGCCCTGGGCTTAAAAATAATCAAGGTGCGGAGCCTTGGGCTGGGGACCATGTCCCGGGACTTGGGAATGGTCGAGGTGTGGTGCCCCGAGCCAGGGTGTAACCAAGGTACGGAGCTTTGGGCCGGGGACCATGTCCCGGTACTTGGGAATGGTCGAGGTATGGTGCCCCGAGCTAGGGTGTAGTGCCCTGGACTTATCAATAACCAAGGTGCGGAGCCTTGGGCCGGGGAGCATGTCCGGGGACTTGGGAATAGTCAAGGTGTGGTGTCCCGAGCCAGGGTGTAATGCCTTGGGATTATCAATAACCAAGGTGCGGAGCCTTGGGCCGGGGTGAAAGGGATCGATTAAGGTGTTCAAATGCGCAACGGAAGTTCAAATCTTTTCTAGTTTATCACATATCATACACCATTAATTAATTATCACAATAATTAATTGATCCAATATTAGATATCTTGATCAAATCACTAACCGCCACGATTATAAACTAAATTAACAAAGTATACAAACTCCTTTGTCAACTTTCTAATTAATTTATTTATAACCGAATTTCTTGTAAATCATCATTTACTATAAATAATTAAAGTCCAACTTCAATTACTTATTTCATGAGAAAATATTTGCAACTTTTGTAAATTTAAATTTAAGGGCCCAAAAAATCATTTTTCACCAAAAATATTTTGACTCATTTAAATTTCACAAATATGATAGCCATCCAATGGCCCAACAACTCTAGGCCCATGACACTTTGATATTTCAAAACACCTTTTGAAAACCCTAGTCGTCATCGTCGTCGCCTTCCGGCCTACATGCAAATTTTTTTTTTTAATTTTAAATGGGTGGGGGAGGGGGGGTTGGGCTTCCTTTGCTGCCCGAAATGGGCAGCCCCTCGGGCAGCCCGAGCTGCCCGAAATTGGCAGCAACATGCTGCCCGAAATATGCCCCAAAAAGCCTTGATTTTGTTGCAAAAATTTCATCTCATGCGGTTAGAAATCGACCTCAATATAATATTATGTATATGCTACAAAAACTAGTACCCTTAGCTCATGATACCACTTGAAAGGGATCGATTAAGGTGTTCAAATGCGCAACGGAAGTTCAAAACTTTTCTATGGCATAAAACCGAAATTTTGAGTAAAAATTTGAACACCTTTGTACTAGTGTGTAACATATACTAAAACACCAAAATGTCATATATAGGGTGTTAAGAAATTATACCTATCAACCTCTTGAGGTTGATGATGGCTCCAACCAAGATGTAAACAACTTGGCTCTTGAAAGGATGACCTTCTACAAGCTTCCTTTGAACACTCCTTGTTCAACAATCAAGCCCACCACCAACTAGGAAGATCCTCTCATATTTTGCAATAGAAAAATATGAGAATTTTTCAAAAGAAGTGCAAGAATTCCTCAACCAAAATGAAGAAAAATGGAGAGAAATTTTTTAGAAATTTCGGCCAAGTGCTAGAATGGGGGAGAGTGAATTAGTTGTCTAGGATGTCGGAAAAGTGAAAAGTAGTCTTGCATGCCATGCAATATTTTAATCAAAAGTAATGCCCAACCCTTCACCCCCTAAGCATGCAAAACCTAGTGGACTTGTAACAATTACAAAGGCCCCATGGACTTTTATTTAATTGTCTCAAACATATTTGAGCCCAATTAAACTTTACTTGATATTACTCAAGTCCACTAGTTTAATAATTATTTCCTATTGGGTTCTACAAGGCCCAATGTTATCTAATTAATTCAACACTTGAATTAATTTAATTATTTGGACTCTACTAGGCCCACTAGTGTTTAATTAATTCAATACTTGAATTAATTTAATTTAGTCCATAATGATGTTTATGAAAATCACAATTTTCAAATACATTATTCACTTGACCTACTTTTAATTTAGGAACACATTCATAAATTAAAAGTTACATTTCTCTCATAGAAGTCATACTTCTATTTTTCTTTACGCTTATAAACTTCTTTATAAGTCGTTCAACACATTGAACTATTTTTACTTCTCAACGGGATCTAGAAAGCTAGTACTTGTGTGGCCCTCAATGGTTCATTGATACAACTCGCCGTGGGTTCACATCTCCATGTGATTCGGACTAAACATGTCCTTATATGAGCATACCACAATTGCTCCATTCTTACTTATCAACTCCTTGGAAACAAGAACGTCAGAAGTCAAGTCTGATGGTACCCAACCAATCATGTTAAACGCCTAGCAGCATCGCTTACATGATTCCCTAGGTATCAAATGATAGTGCCTGCAAGAACCATTCAATTATGGTTAGCGTACAGTACGGTCCCTTCAACTCATATATCCCGACCGATTCGACAACCATTAATTTATCGAGAGTTGTCAATGAATCGATACTATGTGTCATGTCGTAGTTGCATCGATGGTGTAATCTATGAAACCCCTTTCGTAATTACCACCATACTCTGATCAGAGATTTCAACCTACATACACATGAGAACACATAGGATATCCATACCCGAAGGTAAGCGGTGAATCCCCGACTACAATGCATCGACTCGTATGTGTTTCGACAGAACACCCAACCTTCCCACCTGATGACCCCATGAGAGTCGGTAAACAAGTCAAAGTGTAATTCTAGCACATATAGTCTCAATGTTGTCCCGGGTCATAAGGACTAATGGTGTACAACCATAAACTAGGACTTTTCCACTCGATAACTGAGAACCACTTGGAAAGTCCTTTATGGAGGGTTGTTAAGTGCACTCTACCAGGAGCACCTAACTGCATGCTCGGACATCATAATGTCCCCTACCAATGAAACATGGTACTCACATCGCAGATACTAGTCTCGAACTCGAGCGGCCTATATCCTTCTTAGCGGCGGCTGAATCGACTAGGAACCGTTTAGAATATACAGTATTACAAATATGAGTTTCATGATACTCATCATATGAGCATCTCATATTCTTTCTACTATTTGTATATTCAAGGGCTTTATCTATGCAACTAGCATGGGTATACAGATAAATAAGTGCCAAAATGATAAATTAAAATATTATTAAAATAAAGATTGTTTATACATAGAGTTTCATTGTGAACACTCGGCCAACACTTGGCTCGACGGGCACCTAATCTAACAATCTCCCACTTGCACTAGAGCCAACTACCCATATTCTTCAAACCCATTGATTCGCGATGCTTCTCGAACAATGGTCCAGGTAAAGGCTTAGTTAGCGGATCAACAACATTATCTGAGGAGCCGACTTTGTCAATCGTGACATCTCCTCTTTCCACGATCTCTCTGAGGATGTGGTACTTTCTCAATACGAGTTTGGACTTCTGATGAGACCTTGGCTCCTTTGCTTGAGCAATGGCTCCCGTTTTGTCACAAAACACCGGGACAGGAGCAACTCCTTTAGGAATGACGCCCAACTCTTGGACGAAATTCCTTATCCAAACAGCCTCCTTTGCTGCAGCTGATGCAGCAATATATTCTGCCTCAGTGGTGGAATCCGCTGTACTGTCTTGCTTGGAACTTTTTCAAGAGACAGCAGCACCATTGAACATGAATATGAACCCAGAGGTTGACTTCGAGTCATCGATATCGCTTTGGAAGCTAGAGTCGGTATAGCCTTCCAATTTAAGTTCTCCACTCCCATAGACCAAGAACAACTTATTGGTCCTTCTCAAATACTTGAGGATATCTTTCACAGCTTTCCAGTGTGGAAGACCAGGGTTGGATTTATATCTACTCACTACACTTAGTGCTAAAGCCACGTCAGGACGTGTAGATATCATCCCATACATGATGCTACCAATCGTAGATGCATAAGGAATGCTTGTCATCGCCGCTATCTCTGCATCAGTCTTGGGAGACATAGACTTGGATAGGGACACGCCATGACACATTGGTAGATGTCCTCTCTTGGACTCATCCATCGAGAACCGCTTCACGATGGTATCAATGTATGTGGACTGGGTGAGACCAAGCAATCTTTTTGATCTATCTCTATAGATCTGTATTTCCAATACAAAAGATGCTTCACCCAAGTCCTGCATCGAGAACTTACTCGCTAACCATATCTTAGTTGATTGCAACATCCCTACATCATTCCCAATGAGTAGAATGTCATCAACATAAAACACAAGGAATGTCACAGCACTCCCACTGACCTTCTTATACACACAGGGTTCCTCAGGATTCTTAGCAAAACCAAACTCTTTGATTGTACTATCGAATCTGAGGTTCCAACTCCTAGATGCCTGCTTTAGACCATAAATAGATCTTTGAAGTTTGCATACCATATGCTCGCTTCCGATAGATGTAAACCTTTCAGGTTGAGACATGTAAATCTCTTCCTTAATATCCCCATTAAGAAAGGTTGTCTTGACATCCATATGCCATATCTCATAGTCATACCATGCAGCTATGGCTAGCAAAATCCTTATGGACTTGAACATTGCAACTGGAGAAAAGGTTTTCTCAAAGTCAACTCCTTGTCTTTGAGTATATCCTTTTGCCACCAATCGCGCCTTGAAGGTCAATACCTTCCCATCCGCCCCAAGTTTCCTATTGTAAATCCATTTACGCCCTACGTGAACAATTCCCTCAGGTGGATCCACGAGATTCCACACTTGGTTTGAATGCATGGAATTCATCTCAGATTCCATCGCTTCAAGCCACTTGGATGAATCGGCATCAGATAACGCTTCATTGAAGGTCCTTGGATCACATCAATGGTTAGGCTCATCATGGCCCTCTTCAAGAAGCAGACCATACCTCATAGGTGGTCTCGAGACTCTCTCGGATCTTCTAGGAGCTTGTATCTCCTCTCTTGGCTCTTCGGGTGTGGGTTCTATAATGGTGGGTGTCTCTCGAACCTCTTCGAGTTCTATCATCTTCCATTTTCTATCCAATAGAAATTTTTTTTCCAAAAAGGTTGCATTCCTAGAAACAAACACCTTTGTTTCTTGGGGATGATAGAAGTAATATCCAACAGAATTCTTTGGATATCCCACAAAGTAACATAAAATGGATCGACTATCCAATTTATCTCCCACTACCTGCTTCACATAAGCAGAGCACCCCCATATTCTCGGATAAGAATATTTGGGTGGCTTACCCATCCATATCTCATATGGTGTCTTGTCAACTGCCTTTGAATGGACATTGTTCAACAATAGTGCCGCTGTCTCAAGCGCATATCCCCAAAAGGATGGCGGCAACTCCGTGAATCCCATCATAGACCGAACCATGTCCATCAAAGTCCAGTTACGACGCTCCGAAACACCATTCAACTGTGGTGTAGCGGGCGGAGTCCACTGCGAGAGAATCCCATTCTCCCTAATATACTGTTGGAACTCGGCACTCAAGTACTCACCACCTCGATCCGATCGAAGTGTCTTGATGCTTCGTCCCAACTATTTCTCTACTTCACTTCTGAATTCTTTGAACCTTTCAAAGGCTTCAGACTTGTATTTCATCAAATACACATACCCATACCTCGAAAAGTCATCAGTAAAGGTGATGAAGTAGGCATGTCCATGCTTAGTGGTGATGCTAAGCGGACCGCACACATCGGTATGGATCAAATCCAATAACCCTTTGGCTCGCTCCACATGGCCCTTAAATGGAATCTTGGTCATCTTTCCTTTTAGACAGGATTCACAAGTCGTGAGAGCATTAATATCAGACATATCAAACATGCCCACTCCCACTAGCTTGTTCATTCCTCTTAGGGAAATATGTCCTAATCGAGCATGCCACAAATGTGCCGAATTGTTTGCGCTTGTTTGTTGTTGTTATAGTTTGGACATTGTTTAGTGGAATATCTTTCAATTTTAAGGTGTAGAGATCTTTTTCAAGTTCTGCAGTACTAATTAAACATTCATTCTTGTAAATATTGCAAACACATTTGCTAAATAAACAAGAAAATCCATCTTTATCAAGCATAGAAATGAAAATAATGTTTTTCACCAAATCTGGTACAAACAAAACATCTCTCAAAAATAACTTAAAATCATTGTTCAAATATAAGCAAACATCTCCTACGGCCTTGGCAGCAACCCTTGCTCCATTGCCCATCCTCAAGAAGGTCTCACCTTCCTTGAGCCTCCTACTTCTTCCCATCGCCTGCAAATCTTTACAGAGATGTGAGCCACAGCCGGTATCCAATACCCAAGAATTAGAGTTAATTGAAATGTTTACTTCAACCTAGAACATACCGTTTCCAGAACTCTTCTGGGCAAGATATTCCCTGCAGTTACGCCTCCAATGTCCAAGCTTCTTGCAGTGATGACAGATGTCAACAGTCTTGTCAGCCTTCACTGGTGTGGCTGCCACAACGGGACCCGGAGTCTGCCTCTTCAAGGGCACATTCTTCTTGGGACGTTGAAAAGAACACTTCTTTCCCTTCCCAGGTGGACAGGTCTTCGTACCAGATGAAGAGCCCACAAAAAGAACCGGCTTCTCTTACTTGATGGTGGACTCAAAGGTCACAAGCATGTTCACCAACTCCTCAAGGGTCGGCTCCATCTTGTTCATGTTGAAATTCACCACAAAAGGATCAAACGAGCTAGGCAGTGAAAAAAGCAACACGTCGGTGGTCAGCTCCGAAGGCAACATCAAATCCATGCCAACGAGCTTGTCCACGAGCCCAATCATCTTTAGGCCATGCTCATGGACCGAGGCCCCATCTCGCATGCGCAAAGTGATCAGCTCCTTGACGGTAGCATGCCTAAGAGGCCGAGTCTGCTCTTCAAAGAGCTCCTTGAGGTGCAAATGAATGTCAGCAGCTCATCATTCATAGAAGCCAGCATACAACACTTGGCCTTCAAGTCATGGTCACACCAATCCTTGTAGGTCTGCAATTCCTCAGGAGTGCAGTCAGTCGGAGCCTCATCAGGGGGCGACTCAGTCAGTGTATATGCAATCTTTTCCGAGTTCAAGACGATCTTTAGGTTTCTTAGCCCAGTGAGATAATTAGGTCCGGTTAATACGTGTTTTGCGAGTATGGCAGAAAGCGGATTGCGAATTGAAGACATTGTCAAATTTTGTAGTGAAAAGTAAAACAGATAAATGTTAATGACTATTTTAAAATATTTAGTAAGATATAAAGTATGGACTTTTACTTTATAAATTTTCGCTCCCACTGTTTTGACATTTTTACTACCCTCTAGTGAAAACGGGAAACTCCTTTCCTCGGAAGGTATGTAAGGTCCAATTAGCGAATTATGATCCCGAATAATATCAGCCAACCATAATCCCTAAAAGGTAGTTTCCAATTGCATCACAATGCAACCCTCTACGTAAACTTTTGTCTCACGTTTGATTAGGACCCAATAATATGACGTCGTTCATCTTTACGTGTCAAACCTTACCCATCGATGTTGAAAGGATGACCTTCTACAAGCTTCCTTTGAACACTCCTTGTTCAACAATCAAGCCCACCACCAACTAAGAAGATCACCTCATATTTTGCACTAGATAAATATGAGGATTTGTCAAAGAGAAGTGCAAGAATTCCTCAACCAAAATGAAGAAAAATGGAGAGAAATTTTTTAGAAATTTCGGCCAAGTTCTAGAATGGGGGAGAGTGAATTAGTTGTCTAGGATGTGGGAAAAGTAAAAAGTAGTCTTGCATGCCATACAATATTTTAATAAAAAATAATGCACAACCCTTCACCTTTCAAGCATGCAAAACATAGTGGACTTGTAACATTTACAAAGGGCCCATGGACTTTTATTTAATTGTCTCAAACATATTTGAGCACAATTAAACTTTACTTGATATTACTCAAGTCCACTTGTTTAATAATTATTTCCTATTGGGCTCTACAAAGCCCAATGTTATTTAATTAATTCAACACTTGAATTAATTTAATTATTTGGACTCTACTAGGCCCACTAGTGTTTAATTAATTCAACACTTGAATTAATTTAATTTAGTTCATAATGATGTTTATGAAAATCACAATTTTCAAATACATTATTCACTTGACCTACTTTTAATTTAGGAACACATTCATAAATTAAAAGTTACATTTCTCTCATAGAAGTCATACTTCTATTTTTCTTTACGCTTATAAACTCTTTTATAAGCCGTTCAACACATTGAACTATTTTACTTCTCAACGGGATCTAGAAAGCTAGTACTTGTGTGGCCCTCAATGGTTCATTGATACAACTCGCCGTGGGTTCACATCTCCATTTGATTCGGACTAAACATGTCCTTATATGAGCAAACCTCAATTGCTCCATTCTTACTTATCAACTCCTTGATAACAAGAACGTCAGAACTCAAGTCTGATAGTACCCAACCAATCATGTTTAACGCCTAGCAGCATCGCTTACATGATTCCCTAGGTATCAAATGATAGTGCCTGCAAGAACCATTCAATTATGGTTAGCGTACAGTACGGTCCCTTCAACTCATATATCCCCTTTCATAATTCCCTAGGTATCAAACGATACTATGTGTCATGTCGTAGTTGCATCGATGGTGTAATCTATGAAACCCCTTTCATAATTACCACCATACTCTGATCAGAGATTTCAACCTACATACACATGAGAACACATAGGATATCCATACCCGAAGGTAAGCGGTGAATCCCCGACTACAATGCATCGACTCCTATGTGTTTCGACAGAACACCCAACCTTGCCACCTGATGACCCCATGAGAGTCGGTAAACAAGTCAAAGTGTAATTCTAGCACATAGAGTCTCAATGTTGTCCCGGGTCATAAGGACTAATGGTGTACAACCATAAACAAGGACTTTTCCACTCGATAAGTGAGAACCACTTGGAAAGTCCTTTATGGAGGGTTGTTCAGTGCACTCTACCAGGAGCACCTATGTGCATACTCGAACATCACAATGTCGCCTATCAATGAAAATGGTACTCACATCGTAGATACTAGTCTCGAACTCGAGCGGCCTATATCCTTCTTAGCGGCGACTGAATCGACTAGGAACCGTTTGGAATATACAGTATTACAAATATGATTTTCATGATACTCATCATATGAGCATCTCATATTCTTTCTACTATTTGTATATTCAAGGGCTTTATCTATGCAACTAGCATGGGTATACAGATAAAGAAGTGCCAAAATGATAAATTCAAATATTACTAAAATAAAGATTGTTTATACATATAGTTTCATTGTGAACACTCGGCGGGCACCTACTCTAACACGGGGACCATGTCCCGGGACTTGGGAATGGTCGAGGTGTGGTGCCTTGAGCCAAAGTGTAGTGCCGTGGGCTTATCAATAACCAAGGTGCAGAGCCTTGGGCCGGGGAGCATGGCCCGGGACTTGGGAATGGTCGAGGTGTGGTGCCCCGAGCCAGGGTGTAGTGCCCTGGGCTTTTTATGTAACCGGGGCTTTGTACCACCCGGGTTAAGATATTAGAATCATACATAACTCTTTGAGAAAACAGATTTTTCATTATATCTTCCTTCAAATAATTACATTTGTCAAGCGTAATATTTCTTTAAATTAAATACATTCCAGGGCCTTTTGAGAGAACGTCCTTGGGGCATTTTCTAGATAAAAAGATCTCGAGCTGACCCTCCGGATTATTTTATAAGGTCCTTCCCACCGAGCTTCCAGTTTACCAACATCCCGGGCAGGGTTGACTTTCTTCATGACTAGATCCCCTACTTGGAAGTCTCGGATCCGGACCTTCCTGTTATATGACTTCAAAACCCGGCTCTGATAGTCTTCCATTCGAATGAATGCTCGGTCTCTCTTCTCTTCTACCATGTCCAATTCCATGGCCCGGCTTTGATCATTGTTGTCCGGGTAAGCATCTACCCGGGAAGAGGTCTGCCCTACTTCAATTGGGAGGACTGCTTCAGAACCGTATACCAAGTTGAAGGGAGTTTCTTGAGTTGGTGCTTGGGGAGTTGTTCTATACGCCTAGAGAACACTGGGTAATTCTTCCACCCAGTTCTTTCCTTTGCCTTGTAGCCTGGTTTTCAGTGCTTGTATAATAATTCTATTCACAACTTCTGTTTGGCCATTAGCTTGAGGATAGGCAACGGAGGTGAAAGACTGAGTCATCTTCATTTCCCGACACCAGGATGTAATCTCTTTTCCCTGAAACTGTCTTCCATTTTCTGAGATCAGTCTTCTAGGTACTCCAAACCGGTATACTATGTTCTTCCACAGAAATTTCAAAACTTCATGCTCAGTGATCTTGGCCAAGGGCTCAGCTTCCACCCATTTAGAAAAATAATCTACAGCCACCAGTAAGAATTTCTTTTGAGTCCAGGCAATTGGGAAGGGACCCATAATATCCATGCCCCACTGATCAAAAGGACAAGATGCCCAAATAGGATTCATAAGAGTGGCCGAGATATGTTGAAAATTTGAGTGGTGTTGACATCCTTCACAAGCCTGGACCACTCGGGCAGAATCTTGGTTAAGAGTTGGCCACCAGAACCCGGCAAGCATTGTCTTTCGGGCCAAAGATATTCCTCCGAGATGCTCAGCACAGCATCCTTCATGGATTTCCCGGAGGACATAATCCACTTCTCCCTCAGATAAGAATTTTAATAGAGGTCCTTGGAATGATCTCCTGTACAAGACATTATTTAAGAGAACAAACCTGGGAGCTTGTCTCTTAATCTTTTGAGCTCAGGCTTTGTCCGCGGGCAGTTCATTATTTATAATGAATTTGATCGGTGGTGTCATCCAGGAGTCCTCGGGCACTGGTAATATTTCTTCCTCGGCGGAAAGGGCCAATTGAGAAATATGCAAGACTTCCCAGGTGCGGACTTCTGACAAAGAAGCAACCATTTTTTCTAGAGCATCTGCCTCTCCATTCTCCTCTCGGGGTATTTGTTCAATACTCCAATCCACAAAGATTTTCGCTTGAGCTTGAATGAGCTGTAAATATTTGAGCATCATGTCATCCTTAGCTTCATAAACGCCCTTTATCTGTTGAGTGATTAGCTATAAATCAGAGTACAGAATAATCCGGGATTCTCCAACCTCCCGGGCATCTCGGATACCAGCAAGGACAGTTTATACTCAGCCTCATTATTGGTTACCCGGGAATCAATCCTTAGTGCCAATTTAATCTTTTCTCCCGAGAGAGATATTATTACAACCCCTACTCCACACCCAAAAGGCTAGAAGCTCCATCCACAAAAACTCTCCATACTTTCTCTTCGTTGGGCTGAATCATTTCAGATAAAAAATTTGACAAGCCTTGTGATTTGACGGCAACCCGGGTCTTATATTCAATGTCATACTCGCCCTATTCCACTGTCCATTTGATCATCCGCCCGGACACTTCTGAGTGAGTCATAATCCTCCCTAGAGGACTATTGGTGAGAACAACAATTTGATGCGACAAAAAGTAAGGTCGCAGCTTCCGGGCGGTCATGATCAAGGCCAAAGCAATCTTCTCTACTTCAATGTAACAAAGCTCGGGGCCTCTTAGAGCATGGCTGACATAATATATAGGCTTTTGATCATAGCCTTCTTCTTTTATCAGAACTGAGCCGACAGCATACTCTGTAGTAGATAGATAAACGAATAATTTCTCCCGGGCTCCGGCTTCACCAATATAGGAAGCTCTGCAAGATGGATCTTCAAGTCTTGGAAGGTCTGTTCACACTTATCATCCCATCCGAATTGTTGGGCCTTCCTTAGGACCTGAAAGAAAGGATAACTTCTATGTGCTGACCGGGATATAAATCGAGAAAGGGAAGCAATCCTCCCAGTCAGCTTCTGTACTTCTTTGACAGATCGGGGAGATGCATGCATAACACAGATTTGATTTTCTCCTGACTCACCTCAATTTCCCGATCTGTCACTATGTACCCCAAGAACTTGCCACTCTTTACGACAAAAATACACTTGGCAGGGTTCAGCTTGATCCCATAATGCATAAGAGTGGCAAAAGTTTCCTCCAAATCAGAATTGAAATCCGCAACCTCTTTATACTTGCCCAAAATGTCGTCACCTCCACATTCCGGCCCAATTTCTTCTCAAAGACTTTGTTCATGAGACGCTGGTAAGTGGCCCTTGCATTCTTCATCCCGAAAGGCATTACAACATAAAAAAATATACCTCCCGAAGTGATGAAGCTGGCTTTATCTTGATTACTCTTGGCCAGGGGGATTTGTGAAAGGGATCGATTTTAGGTGTCCGAATTCGCAACGGAAGCAACAAAATTTTCGAAAATGATATTTCTAACATAAAATTTTCGAGCACCTCTAGTACTAGTGTGTAACATATACAAAACACAAAATCATATTCATAGGGTGTTAAGATAATTACCTATCAATCTCAAAGATTGATGTAATGGCTCCAACCAAGTTGTAAACAACTTGGCTCTTCAAAGGCAAGACAAATCTACAATCTCTTCTTGTTCTCCTTTCTTCAAAATCAAGCCCACCACCAACTAGGTAGATCTCCTCATATTTTGCACTAGAAAAATAGGAGGATTTTTCAAAGAGAAATGTAAGGATTCCTCAACAATTGAAGAACAAAATTGGGAGAAAATGAAGCTTCAAGTTTCGGCCAAAGTGTGATGGGAGGGTGAGTGAATGAGTTGTCTTAGTGTGTGAAAAAGTAGAGACCAACTTTATGCATGCCATGCAATTTTTTAATAAAAATTAATCCCCAACTCTTCACCTCCCTAGCATGCTTTTTAATTGAGCTTGTAACATTTACAAAGCCCATTGACTTTTATTTAAATGTCCCAAACTTATTTGAGTCCATTTAAAATTTACTTGATTTTACTCAAGTCCACTAGTTTAATAATTATTTCTAATTGAGCTCTACAAGGCCAATATTATTTAATTAGTTCAACACTTGAATTAATTTAATTATTTGAACTCTACTAAGCACACTAGTGTTTAATTAATTCAACACTTGAATTAATTTAATTTAGTCCATAATAATGTTTATGAAAATCACAATTTTCAATACATTATTTGTTTGGCCAACTTTTAATTTAGGAACACTTCCTCAAATTAAAAAGTTACATTCTCCTAATAGAAGTCATACTTCTATTTTTCTTTACGCTTATAAACTCCTTTGTAAGCCGTTCAACACATTGAACTATTTTTACTTCTCAACGGGATCTAGAAAGCTAGTACTTGTGTGGCTCTCAATGGTTCTTTGATACAACTAGCCGTGGGTTCACATCTCCATGTGATTCGTACTAAACATGTCCTTATACGAGCATACCCCAATTGCTCCATTCTTACTTATCAACTCCTTGATAATAAGAATGTCAGAACTCAAGTCTGATAGTACCCAACCAATCATGTTAAACGCCTAGCAGCATCGCTTACATGATTCCCTAGGTATCAAATGATTGTGCCTGCAAGAACCATTCAATTATGGTTAGCGTACAGTACGGTCCTTTCAACTCATATATCCCGACCGATTCGACAACCATTGGTATATCGAGAGTTGTCAATGAATCGCTACTATGTGCCATGTCGTAGTTGCATCAATGGTGTAATCTATGAAACCCATTTCATAATTACCACCATACTCTGATCAGAGATTTCATACTACATACACATAGGATATCCATACCCGAAGGTAAGCGGTGAATCCCCGACTACAATGCAACGAATTCTATATGTTTCGACAAAACACCCAACCTTGCCACCTGATGACCCCATGAAAATCGGTAAACAAGTCAAAGTGTAATTCTAGTACATAGAGTCTCAATGTTGTCCCGGGACATAAGGACTAATGGTGTATAACCATAAACTAGGACGTTTCCACTCGATAAGTGAGAACCACTTGGAAAGTCCTTTATGGATGGTTGTTCAGTGCACTCTATAAGGAGCACCTATCTGCATGCTCGGACATCACAATGTCCCCTACCAATGAAACATGGTACTCACATCGCAGATACTAATCTCGAACTCGAGCGGCCTATATCCTTCTTAGCGGCGGCTGAATCGACTAAGAACTGTTTAGAATATACAGTATTCTAAATAAGAGTTTCATGATACTCATCATATGAGCATCTCATATTCTTTCTACTATGTGTATATTCAAGGTCTTTATCTATGCAACTAGCTTGGGTATACAGATAAAGATGTGCCAAAATAATAATTTCAAATATTATTAAAATAAAGATTGTTTATACATAGAGTTTCATTGTGAACACTCGGCCAACACTTGGCTCGACGTGCACCTACTCTAACAATCTCCCACTTGCACTAGAGCCAACTACCCATATGCTTCAAACCCATCGATTCGCAATGCTTCTCGAATAATGGTCCAGGTAAAGGCTTAGTTAGTGGATTAGCAACATTATCTGCGGAGCCGACTTTTTCAATCAAGACATCTCCACTTTCCACAATCTCTCGGAGGATGTGGTACTTTCTCAATGCATGTTTGGACTTTTGATGAGACATTGGCTCCTTTGCTTGAGCTTTAGCTCCCGTGTTGTCACAGAACACCGAGACATGAGCAACTCCATAGGAACGACATCTAACTCTTGGACGAAATTCCTTATCCAAACAGCCTCCTTTGCTGCATCTGGTGCAACAATGTATTCGACCTCAGTGGTGGAATCCACAGTACTGTCTTGCCTGGAACTCTTCCAAGAGACTGCGACACCATTGAGCATGAATACGAACCCAGAGGTTGAATTCGAGTCATTGATATCGCTTTGGAAGCTATAGTCGGTATAGCCTTCCAATTTCAGTTCCCCAACCCCATAGACCAAGAACAATTCATTGGTCCTTCTCAAATACTTGAGGATGTCTTTCACAGCTTTCCAATGTCGAAGACCGGGGTTCGATTGATATCTACTCACTACACTTAGTGCGAAAGCCACGTGAGGACGTGTAGATATCTTCTCATACATGATGCCACCAATCGCAGATACATACGGAATGCGTGTCATCGCCTCTATCTTTGCATCAGTCTTGGGAGACATAGACTTGGATAGGGACACGCCATGACACATTGGTAGATGTCCTCTCTTGGACTCATCCATCGAGAACCTCTTCACGATGGTATCAATGTATGTGGACTGGGTGAGACCAAGCAATCTTCTTGATCTATCTCTATAGATCTGTATTCCCAATACAAAAGATGCTTCACCCAAGTCCTGCATCGAGAACTTACTCGCTAACCATATCTTAGTTGATTGCAACATTACTACATCATTCCCAATGAGTAGAATGTCATCAACATAAAGCACCAGGAATGTCACAACACTCTCACTAACCTTCTTATACACACAGGGTTCCTCAGGATTCTTATTAAAACCAAACTCTTTGATTGTACTATCGAATCTAAGGTTCCAACTCCTAGATGCCTGCTTTAGACCATAAATGGTTCTTTGAAGTTTGCATACCATATGCTCAATTCCGATAGATGTAAACCCTTCAGGTTGAGACATGTAAATCTCTTCCTTATTATCCCCATTAAAAAAGGTTGTCTTAACATCCATCTGCCATATCTCATAGTCATACCATGCAGCTATGGCTAGAAAAATCCTTATAGACTTGAACATTGCAACTGGAGAAAAGGTTTCCTCAAAGTCAACTCCTTGTCTTTGAGTATATCCTTTTGCCACCAATCGCGCCTTGAAGGTCAATACCTTCCCATCCGCCCCAAGTTTCCTATTGTAAATCCATTTACGCCCTACGTGAACAATTCCCTCAGGTGGATCCACGAGATTCCACACTTGGTTTGAATGCATGGAATTCATCTCAGATTCCATCGCTTCAAGCCACTTGGATGAATCGGCATCAGATAACGCTTCATTGAAGGTCCTTGGATCACATCCATGGTTAGGCTCATCATGGCCCTCTTCAAGAAGCAGACCATACCTCACAGGTGGACTCGAGACTCTCTCGGATCTTCTAGGAGCTTGTATCTCCTCTCTTGGCTCTTCGGGTTTTGGTTCTATAATTGTGGGTGTCTCTCGAAATTTTTCGAGTTCTATCATCTCCCCTTTTCTATCCAATAGAAATTCCTTTTCCAAAAAGGTTGCATTCCTAGAAACAAACACTTTTGTTTCTTTGGTATGATAGAAATAGTATCCAACTGAATTCCTTGGATATCCCACAAAATAACATAAAATGGATCGACTATCCAATTTATCTCCCACTACCTGCTTCACATAAGCAGGGCACCCCCATATTCTAAGATAAGAATATTTGGGAGGCTTACCCATCCATAACTCATATGGTTTCTGCCTTTGATTGGACATTTAGTGGAATATCTTTCAATTTTAAGTTATAGAGATCGTTTTCCAGTTCACCAGTACCAATCAAACATTCATTCTTGTAAATATTGCAAACACCTTTGCTAAAGAAACAAGAATATCCATCTTTATCAACATAGAAATGGAAACAATGTTTTTTCATAAAATCAGGTGCAAACAAAACATCTCTTAAAAATTAACTTAAAATTATTGTTCAACAATAAGTAAACATCTTCAACAGCCTTGGCAGCAACTCTTGCCCCATTGCCCATCCTCAAGAAGGTCTCACCTCCCCTTAGTCTCCTATTTCTTCCCATCACCTGCAAATCATTACAGAGATGTGAGCCACAGCCGGTATCCAATACCCAAGAAGTAGAGTTAATTGAAATGTTTACTTCAATGTAGAACATACCATTTTCAGAACTTTTATGAGCAAGATATTCTTTGCAATTACGCCTCCAATGTCCAGGCTTCTTGGAGTGATGACAAACATCACTAGTCTTGTCAGCCTTAACTGGTGTGGCTGCCACGACGGGATTCGGAGATTGCCTCAACAAGGGCACGTTCTTCTTGGGACGTTGGAAAGAACGCTTCTTTCCCTTCCCTTGTGGATCAATCTTCGTACCAGATGAAGAACCCACATAAAGAACCAACTTCTCTTTCTTGATGGTGGATTCAAACGTAACAAGCATGTTAACCAACTCCTCAAGGCTCAGCTCTAGCTTGTTCATGTTGAAATTCACCACAAAAGGATCAAATGAGCTAGGCAGCGATAAGAGCAACACGTCGGTGGTCAACTCCGAAGGCAACATCAGATCCATGCCAATGAGCTTGTCCACGAGCCCAATCAACTTCAGGCCATGCTAATGGACCGAGGCCCCATCTCGCATGCGCAAAGTGATCAGCTCCTTGATGGTAGCATGCCTAAGAGGCCGTGTTTGCTCACCAAAGAGCTCCTTGAGATGCAAATGAATGTCAGCAGCACTGTTTGCATCCTCAAAACGTCTCTGCAGCTCATCATTCATAGAAGCCTGCATATAACACCTGGCTTTCAAGTCATGGTCACACCATTCCTTTTAAATCTGCAATTCCTCAGGAGTGCAGTCAGTCGGAGCCTCAACAGGGGGCTACTAAGTCAGTGTATATGCTATCCTTTCCGAATTCAAGACAATTTTTAGGTTTCTTAGCCAATTGAGGTAGTTAGGTCCGGTTAATACGTGTTTGTCGAGTATTGCAGATAGCGGATTGCGAATCGAAGACATTGTCAAAAATTGTACTGAAAAGTATAACAGATAAATGTTAATGACTATTTTAAAATATTCAGTAAGATATAAAGTATGGACTTTTACTTTATAAATGTTTACTCCCACTATTTTGACATCTTTCACTACCCTCTAGTGAAAACGGGAAACTATTTTCCTCAGTAGGTACGCAAGGTCCAATTAGCGAATCATGATCCCGAATAATATCAGCCAATCACAATTCCTAAAAGGTAGTTTCCAATTGCATCTCAATGCAACCCTCTACGTAAACTTTTGTCTCACGTTTGATTAAGACCCAATAATATGACGTCGTTCATCTTCACGTGTCAAACCTTACCCATCGATGTTGATGAAAGGGATCGATTTTAGGAGCCCGAATGCGCGACGGAAGGTACAAAATTTTCGGTTTTTGCAAGAGAAAAATCGAGCACCTTTGTACTAGTGCGTAACATATACTAAACACCTTCGTCATACATAGGGTGTTAAGAAATTATACCTATCAACCTCTTAAGGTTGATGACGGCTCCAACCAAGTTGTAAACAACTTGGCTCTTCAAAGGCAAGACAATCTACAAGCTTCCTTCCTTCAAAATTAGGCCCACCACCAACTAGGTAGATCCCCTCATATTTTGCACTAGAAAAATAGGAGGATTTTTCTTTGAGAAGTGATTTCTTTCCTCAACTCTTGAAGAAGAAAAATGAGAGAAAAATTGAGAGAATGATGTTGAATATTTCGGCCATGTGTATATGAGGATAGAAGGGAGAGAAACTTTCTTGGTTGTGTAAAAAGTGAAGTCCAACTTTTGCATACCATGCCTTGATTAAACAAAAAGTTGTCTCCCAACTCTTCACCTCCCATGCATGTATTTTGAGTGGGCTTGTAACAATTACAAGGCCCATGGACTTTAATTTAATTGTCTCAAACATATTTGAGCCCAATTAAACTTTACTTGATTTTACTCAAGTCCACTAGTTAAATAATTATTTCCAATTGGGCTCTACAAGGCCCAATGTTATTTAATTAATTCAACACTTGAACTAATTTAATTATTTGGACTCTACTAGGCCCACTAGTGTTCAATTAATTCAACACTTGAATTAATTTAATTTAGTCCATAACAATGTTTAAAAAATACATTTCTCTCATAGAAGTCATACTTCTATTTTTCTTCACGCTTATAAACTCATTTATAAGCCGTTCAACACATTGAACTATTTTACTTTTTAACGGGATATAGAAAGCTAGTACTTGTGTGGCCCTCAATGGTTCATTGATACAACTAGCCGTGGGTTCACATCTCCATGTGATTCGGACTAAACATGTCCTTATATGAGCATACCCCAATTGCTCCATTCTTACCTATCAACTCCTTGATAACAAGAACGTCAGAACTCAAGTCTGATAGTACCCAACCAATCATGTTAAATGCCTAGCAGCATCGCTTACATGATTTCCTAGGTATCAAATGATAGTGCCTGCAAGAACCATTCAATTATGGTTAGCGTACATTACAATCCCTTCAACTCATATATCCCGACCGATTCGACAACCATTGGTATATCGAGAGTTATCAATGAATCGATACTATGTGTCATGTCATAGTTGCATCGATGGTGTAATCTATGAAACCCCTTTCATAATTACCATCATACTCTGATCAGAGATTTCAACCTACATACACATGAGAACACATAGGATATCTATACCCGAAGGTAAGCGGTGAATCCCCGACTACAATGCATCGACTCCTATATGTTTCGACAGAACACCCAACCTTGCCACCTGCTGACCCCATGAGAGTCGGTAAACAAGTCAAAGTGTAATTCTAGCACATAGAGTCTCAATGTTGTCCCGGGTCATAAGGACTAATGGTGTACAACCATAAACTAGGACTTTTTCACTCGATAAGTGAGAACCACTTGAAAAGTCCTTTATAGAGGGTTGTACAGTGCACTCTACCAAGCGCACCTATCTGCATGCTCGGACATCACAATGTCCCCTACCAATGAAACATGGTACTCACATCGCAGATACTAGTCTCGAACTCGAGCGACCTATATCCTTCTTAGCGGCGGATGAATCGACTAGGAACTGTTTAGAATATACAGTATTCCAAATATGAATTTCATGATACTCATCATATGAGCATCTCATATTCTTTCTACTATTTGTATATTCAAGGGCTTTATCTATGCAACTAGTATGGATATACAGATAAAGATGTCCCAAAATAATAATTTCAAATATTATTAAAATAAAGATTGTTTATACATAGAGTTTCATTGTGAACACTCGGCCAACACTTGGCTCGACGGGCACCTACTCTAACAATCTCCCACTTGCACTAGAGCAACCTACCCATATGCTTCAAACCCATTGATTCGCGATGCATCTCGAATAATGGTCCAGGTAAAGGCTTAGCTAGTGGATCAGCAACATTATCTGCAGAGCCGACTTTGTCAATCGACACTTCTCCTCTTTCCACAATCTCTCGGAGGATGTGGTACTTTCTCAATGCATGTTCGGACTTTTGATGAGACATTGGCTCCTTTGCTTGAGCTTTAGCTCCCGTGTTGTCACACAACACCGAGACATGAGCAACTCCATAGGAACGACATCCAACTCTTGGACGAAATTCCTTATCCAAACAGCCTCCTTTGCTGCATCTGATGCAACAATGTATTCGACCTCAGTGGTTATATCCGCAGTACTGTCTTGCCTGGAACTCTTCCAAGAGACTGCGACACCATTGAGCATGAATACGAACCCAGAGGTTGAATTCGAGTCATTGATATTGCTTTGGAAGCTATAGTCGGTATAGCCTTCCAATTTCAGTTCCCCACCCCCATAGACCAAGAACAATTCATTGGTCCTTCTCAAATACTTGAGGATGTCTTTCACAGCTTTCCAATGTCGAAGACCGGGGTTTGATTGATATCTAATCACTACACTTAGTGCAAAAGCCACGTCAGGACGTGTAGATATCATACCATACATGATGCTACCAATTGCAGATGCATAAGTAATGCTTGTCATCGCCACTATCTCTGCATCAGTCTTGGGAGACATAGACTTGGATAGGGGCACGCCATGACACATTGGTAGATGTTCTCTCTTGGACTCATCCATCGAGAACCTCTTCACGATGGTATCAATGTATGTGGACTGGGTGATACCAAGCAATCTTCTTGATCTATCTCTATAGATCTGTATTCCCAATACAAAAGATGCTTCACCCAAGTCCTGCATCGAGAACTTACTCGCTAACCATATCTCAGTTGATTGCAACATTCCTACATCATTCTCAATGAGTAGAATGTCATCAACATACAACACCAGGAATGTCACAGCACTCCCACTGACCTTCTTATACACACAGGGTTCCTCAAGATTCTAAGTAAAACCAAACTCTTTGATTGTACTGTCGAATCTGAGGTTACAACTCCTAGATGCCTGCTTTAGACCACAAATAGATCTCTGAAGTTTGCATACCATATGCTCACTTCCGACAGATGTAAACCCTTCAGGTTGAGACATGTAAATCTCTTACTTAATATCCCTATTAAGAAAGGCTGTCTTGACATCCATCTGCCATATCTCATAGTCATACCATGCAGCTATGGCTAGCAATATCCTTATGAACTTGAACATTGCAACTGGAGAAAAGGTTTCCTCAAAGTCAACTCCTTGTCTTTGAGTATATCCTTTTGCCACCAATCGCGCCTTGAAGATCAATACCTTCCCATCCGCTCCAAGTTTCCTCTTGTAAATCCAATTACACCCTATGGGAACAATTCCCTCAGGTGGATCCACGAGATTCCACACTTGTTTCGAATGCATGGAATTCATTTTAGATTCCATCGCTTCAAGCCACTTGGATGAATCGGCATCAGATAACGCTTCCTTGAAGGTCCTTGGATCAAATCCATGGTTAGGCTCATCATGGTCCTCTTCAAGAAGCAGACCATACCTCATAGGTGGTACTCGAGACTCTCTCGGATCTTCTAGGAGCTTGTATCTCCTCTCTTGGCTCTTCGGGTGTGGGTTCTATAATTGTGGGTGTCTCTCGAACCTCTTCGAGTTCTATCATCTTCCCTTTTCTATACAATAGAAATTCCTTTTCCAAAAAGGTTACATTCCAAGAAACAGACACCTTTGTTTCTTGGGGATGATAGAAATTATATCCAACTGAATTCGTTGGATATCCCTCAAAGTAGCAAAAAATGGATCGACTATCCAATATATCTCCCACTGCCTGCTTCATATAAGCAGGGCACCCCCATATTCTAAGAGAAGAATACTTGGGAGGCTTACTCATCCATATCAAATATGGTGTCTGCCTTTGAATGGACATTTAGTGGAATATCTTTCAATTTTAAGTTATAGAGATCGTTTTCAAGTTCACCAGTACCAATCAAACATTCATTCTTGTAAATATTGCAAACACCTTTGCTAAATAAACAAGAATATCCATTTTTATCAGCATAGAAATGGAAACAATGTTTTTCACAAAATTAGGTACAAACAAAACATCTCATAAAATTAACTTAAAACTATTGTTCAACAATAAGTAAACATCTTCAACAGCCTTGGCAGCAACTCTTGCTCCATTGCCCATCCTCAAGAAGGTCACACCTTCCCTAAGCTTCCTACTTCTTCCCATCACTTGTAACTCATTACAAAGATGTGAGCAACAGCCGGTATCCAATACCCAAGAAGTAGAGTTAATTATAATGTTGACTTCAATGTAGAACATACCATTTTCAGAACTTTTCTAAGCAAGATATTCTTTGCAATTACGCCTCCAATGTCCAGGCTTCTTGCAGTGATGACAAACATCACTAGTCTTGTCAGCCTTAACTGGTGTGGCTGCCACGATGGGATTCGGAGATTGACTCAACAAGGGCACGTTCTTCTTGGGATGTTGGAAAGAACGCTTCTTTCCCTTCCCATGTGGATCAATCTTCGTACCAGATGAAGAACCCACATAAAGAACCAGCTTCTCTTTCTTGCTAGTGGAATCAAAGGTCACAGGCATGTTAACCAACTCCTCAAGGGTCGGCTCCATCTTGTTCATGTTAAAGTTCACCACAAAAGGATCAAATGATCTAGGCAGCGATAAGAGCAACACGTCGGTGGTCAACTCCGAAGGCAACATCAGATCCATGCCAACGAGCTTGTCCACGAGCCCAATCAACTTCAGGCCATGCTCATGGACCGAGGCCCCATCTCGCATGCGCAAAGTAATCAACTCCTTGACGGTAGCATGCCTAAGAGGCCGTGTTTGCTCACCAAACAGCTCCTTGAGATGCAAATGAATGTCAGCAGCACTCTTTGCATCCTCAAAACTCCTCTGCAGCTCATCATTCATAGAAGCCTCCATATAACACCTGGCTTTCAAGTCATGGTCACACCATTCCTTGTAAGTCTGCAATTCCTCAGGAGTGCAGTCAGTCGGAGCCTCAACAGGGGGCGACTCAGTCAGTGTATATGCTATCCTTTCCGAATTCAAGACAATTATTAGGTTTCTTAGCCAATTGAGGTAGTTAGATCCAGTTAATACGTGTTTGTCGTGTATTGCAGATAGCGGATTGCGAATCGAAGACATTGTCAAAAATTGTACTGAAAAGTATAACAGATAAATGTTAATGACTATTTTAAAATATTCAGTAAGATATAAAGTATGGACATTTACTTTATAAATGTTTACTCTCACTGTTTTGACATCTTTCACTACCCTTTAGTGAAAACGGGAAACTCCTTTCCTCAGTAGGTACGCAAGGTCCAATTAGCGAATCATGATCCCGAATAATATCAGCCAATCACATTTCCTAAAAGGTAGTTTCCAATTGCATCACAATGCAACCCTCTACGTAAACTTTTGTCTCACATTTGATTAGGACCCCATAATATGACATCGTTCATCTTCACGTGTCAAGCCTTACCCATCGATGTTGAACCTTAATGGACGGTCGCCATGAGTTCCCCCAAAAATATGAGCCGAAATCATGGGAGTTCCACGTAGTTCACATCACCATGTTAATGGATGTCACAGCTTTCCGGCACGCAGGGCCCCCCCAATAATATGAGCCGAGCCCCGAGTACGGGTAGCGTTCATCATGCACCCATTGTCGATGGAAAGCATGAAAATTATAAACAAATTTATAATTCCCCTTTTCGGTCTTGATATTAATTTTGAATCTTATTCAAAATGAGGGTTTTTAATTTTGAAAGGTCTCATCATTAATTTTATTTGAAAACTCGCCATGTTTGATCGTATGTTTGCCGGATTCATGCAACTTTGTTATTATCATAATAATAACGCACATACTCATTATTTATAACATATCATGCATATATTATAAACAGTAAACAAACAAGGATGATCAATCGCCCCAACACTAATGGCCTGTGTGAGCTAAACACGGGCCTAGGTCCAATCCTAGGGAAATGCATGGAATGCAAATGCAACTATTACATTAGCTTCCAATATTTACATGTCTTCGATCTTCATAATCATCATGGTTACCATCTTCCAATCTTGATCATCCACTATACTAATATTTACAAATAAATATCCATGGCAAATAGGGATACATCCCATGGGGGTAGGAACGGGCCATAAACCAAGCCCACTTTTAATTTGATAATTATTACAATCATTCAACACAAAATATCCTAGCATACACTTAGCAAATTGGGCTTGGGCTTTTGATCATCCTTCATGCATAATATCACATATCATACACCATCAATTAATTATCACAATAATTAATTGATCAAATATTATATATCTTGATCAAATCACTAACCGCCACGATTATAAATTAAATTAACAAAGTATACAAACACCTTTGTCTACTTTCTAATTAATTTATTTATAACCGAATTTCTTGTAAATCACCATTTACTATAAATAACTAAAGTCTAACTTCAATTATTTATTTTATGAGAAAATATTTGCAACTTTTGTAAATTTAAACTTAAGGGCCCAAAAAATCATTGTTCACCAAAAACATTTTGGCCCATTTAAAATTCACAAATATGTTAGCCATCCAATGTCCCAACAACTCAAGGCCCATGACACTTTGATATTTCAAAACATCTTTTGAAAACCCTAGTCGTCATCGCCGTCGCCGGAGCTCCGTCGCCGGATTCCGTCCAACAACAAATTTTTTTTTTATTTTTAATGGGGCGTTCGGGCTGCCCTTGCTGCCTGAAATGGGCAGCCCCTCGGGCAGACCGAGCTGCCCGAAATGGGCAGCAACAAGCTGCCCGAAATCCCCTCTCAAAAACCTTGATTTTTGTTACAAATTTTCATCTCATGCGGTTACAAATCGACCTCAATATAATATTAAGTATATGTTACACAAAAATTAGTACCCTTAACTCTTGATACCACTTGAAAGGGATCGACTTTAGGTGCCCGAATGCGCAACGGAAGGTACAAAATTTTCGGTTTTTGCAAGAGAAAAATCGAGCACCAATGTACTAGTGTGTAACATATACTAAACACCTTCGTCATACATAGGCTTTTAAGAAATTATACCTATCAACCTCTTGAGATTGATGATGCCTCCAACCAAGTTGCAAACAACTTGGCTCTTCAAAGGCAAGACAATCTACAAGCTTCCTTCCTTCAAAATTAGGCCCACCACCAACTAGGTAGATACCCTCATATTTTGGACTAGAAAAATAGGAGGATTTTTCTTTGAGAAGTGATTTCTTTCCTCAACTCTTGAAGAAGAAAAATGAGAGAAAAATTGAGAGAATGATGTTGAATATTTCGGCCATGTGTGTATGAGGAGAGAAGGGAGAGCAACTTTCTTGGTTGTGTAAAAACTAAAGTCCAACTTTTGCATACCATGCCTTGATTAAACAAAAAGTTGTCTCCCAACTCTTCATCTCCCATGCATGCATTTTGAGTGGGCTTGTAACAATTACAAGGCCCATGGACTTTAATTTAATTGTCTCAAATATATTTGAGCCCAATTAAACTTTACTTGATTTTACTCAAGTCCACTAGTTAAATAATTATTTCCAATTGAGCTCTACAAGGCCCAATGTTATTTAATTAATTCAACACTTGAACTAATTTAATTATTTGGACTCTACTAGGCCCACTAGTTTTCAATTAATTCAACACTTGAATTAATTTAATTTAGCCCATAACAATGTTTATGAAAATCACAATTTTCAAATACATTATTCACTTGGCCTACTTTTAATTTAGGAACACATTCATAAATTAAAAAATACATTCCTATCATAGAAGTCATACTTCTATTTTTTTTTACGCTTATAAACTCATTTATAAGCCGTTCAACACATTGAACTATTTTACTTCTCAACGAGATCTAGAAAGCTAGTACTTGTGTGGCCCTCAATGGTTCATTGATACAATTAGCCGTGGGTTCACATCTCCATGTGATTCGGACTAAACATGTCCTTATATGAGCATACCCCAATTGCTCCATTCTTACTTATCAACTCCTTGATAACAAGAACGTCAGAACACAAGTCTGATAGTATCCAACCAATCATGTTAAACACCTAGCAGCATCGCTTACATGATTCCCTAGGTATCAAATGATAGTGCCTGCAAGAACCATTCAATTATGGTTAGCGTATAGGACGGTCCCTTCGAATCATATATCCCGACCGATTCGACAATCATTGGTATATCGAGAGTTGTCAATGAAACGATAATATGTGTCATGTCGTAGTTGCATCGATTGTGTAATCTATGAAACCCCTTTCATAATTACCACCATACTCTGATCAGAGATTTCAACCTACATACACATGAGAACACATAGGATATCCATACCCGAAGGTAAGCGGTGAGTCCTCGACTACAATGCATCGACTCCTATATGTTTCGACAGAACACCCAACCTTGCCACCTGATGACCCCATGAGAGTCGGTAAACAAGTCAAAGTATAATTTTAGCACATAGAGTCTCAATGTTGTCCCGGTTCATAAGGACTAATGGTGTACAACCATAAACTAGGACTTTTCCACTCGATAAGTGAGAACCACTTGGAAAGTCCTTTATGGAGGATTGTTCAGTGCACTTTACCAGGCGCACCTATCTGCATGCTCGGACATCACAATGTTCCCTACCAATATAACAATGTACTCACATCGCATATACTAGTCTCGAACTCGAGCGGGCTATATCCTTCTTAGCGGCGGCAGAATCGACTAGGAACTGTTTAGAATATACAGTATTCCAAATATGAGTTTCATGATACTCATCATATGAGCATCTCATATTCTTTCTACTATGTGTATATTCAAGGGCTTTATCTATGCAACTAGCATGGTATACAGATAAAGATTTGCCGAAATAATAATTTCAAATATTATTAAAATAAAGATCGTTTATACATAGAGTTTCATTGTGAACACTCGGCCAACACTTGGCTCGACGGGCACATACTCTAACAGTTGAACCTTAATGGACGATCGCCATTATTTCCCCCAATAATATGAGCCGAAAACATGGGAGTTCAACGTAGTTCACATCACCATGTCAATTGATGTCACAGCTTTCCGGCACCCAGGGGCCCCCCAATAATATGAGCCGAGCCCCGAGCTTGGGTAGCGTTCATCATGCACCCATTGTCGATGGAAGACATGAAAATTATAAACAAATTTATAATTCCCCTTTTCGGGCTTGATATTAATTTTGAATCTTATTCAAAATGAGGGTTTTTAATTTTGAAAGGTCTCATCATTAATTTTATTTAAAAGCTTGCCATGTTTGATCGTATGTTTGCCGGATTCATGCTACTTTGTTATTATCATAATTGTAATGCACATATTCATTATTTATAACATATCATGCATATATTATAACCAGTAAACAAAACAAGGAAAATCAATCGCCCCAAAACTAATGGCCTGTGTGAGCTAAACACGGGCCTAGGTCCAATCCTTGGGAAATGCATGGGATGCAAATGCAACTATTACATTAACTTCCAATATTTACATGTCTTCGATCTTTATAATCATCATGGCCACTATTTTCCAATCTTGATCATCCACTATACTAATATTTACAAATAAATATCCATGGCAAATAGGGATACATCTCATGGAGTGGGAACGGGCCACAAACCAAGCCCATTTTAAATTTGATAATTATTACAATCATTCAACACAAAATATCCTAGCATACACCTAGCAAATTGGGCTTGGGCTTTTGATCATCCTTCATGCATAATATCACATATCATACATCATCAATTAATTATCACAATAATTAATTGATCCAATATTATATATATTGATCCAATCACTAACCGCCACGATTATAAACTAAATTGACAAAGTATACATACACCTTTGTCAACTTTCTAATTAATTTATTTATAACCGAATTTCTTACAAATCACAATTTACTATAAATAATTAAAGTCCAATTTCAATTATTTATTTCATGAGAAAATATTTGCAACTTTTGTAAATTTAAACTTAAGGGCCCAAAAAATCATTTTTCACCAAAAACATTTTGGCCCATTTAAAATTCACAAATATGTTAGCCATCCAATGGCCCAACAACTCAAGGCCCATGACACTTTGATATTTCAAAACACCTTTTGAAAATCCTAGTCGTCAGCACCGTCGTCGGAGCTCCGTCGCCGGATTCCAGCCGACAAAAAATTTTTTTATTATTATTTTGAGTGGGACGTTCGGGCAGCCCGAGGGGCTGCCCTTGCTGCCCGAAATGGGCAGCCCCTCGGGCAGCCCGAGCTGCTCGAAATGGGGAGCAACATGCTGCCCGAAATTTTCCCCCAAAATGCCTTGATTTTGTTGCAAAAATTTCATCTCATGCGGTTAGAAATCGACCTCAATATAATATTATGTATATGCTACACAAACTAGTACCCTTAGCTCTGATACCACTTGAAATGGATCGATTTCAGGTGCCCGAATTCGCAACGGAAGCAACAAAATTTTTGAAAATGATATTTTCTAACATAAAATTTTCGAGCACCTCTAGTACTAGTGTGCAACATATACAAAACACAAAATGACATCCATAGGGTGTTAAGATAATTACATATCAATCTCAAAGATTGATTTAATGGCTCCAACCAAGTTGTAAACAACTTGGCTCTTCAAAGGCAAGACAAATCTATAAGCTCTCTTTGTCCTCCTTTCTTCAAAATCAAGCCCACCACCAACTAGGTAGATCCCCTCATATTTTGCACTAGAAAAATAGGAGGATTTTTCAAAGAGAAGTGTAAGGATTCCTCAACAACAACAATTGAAAAACAAAATTGGGAGAAAATGAAGCCTCAAGTTTTGGCCAAAGTGTGATGGGAGGATGAGTGAATGAGTTGTCTTGGTGTGTGAAAAAGTAGAGACCAACTTTTTGCTTGCAATGCAATTTTTAATAAAAAGTAATCCCCAACTCTTCAACTCCCTAGCATACTTTTTAAGTGGGTTTATAACATTTACAAAGCCCATGGACTTTTATTTAAATGTCCCAAACATATTTGAGCCCATTTAAATTTACTTGATTTTACTCAAGTCCACTAGTTTAATAATTATTTCTAATTAGGCTCTACAAGGCCCAATATTATTTAATTAATTCAACAATTGAATTAATTTAATTATTTGGACTCTACTAGGCCCACTAGTGTTTAATTAATACAAAACTTGAATTAATTTAATTTAGTCCACAATAATGTTTATGAAAATCACAATTTTCAAATACATTATTTGTTTGGCCAACTTTTAATTTAGGAACACTTCCACAAATTAAAAAGTTACATTCTCCTAATAGAAGTCATACTTCTATTTTTCTTTACGCTTATAAACTCCTTTGTAAGCCCTTCAACACATTGAACTATTTTTACTTCTCAACGGGATCTAGAAAGCTAGTACTTGTGTGGCCCTCAATGGTTCATTAATACAACTAGCCGTGGGTTCACATCTCCATGTGATTCGGACTAAACATGTCCTTATACGAGCATACTCCAAATGCTCCATTCTTACTTATCAACTCCTTGATAACAAGAATGTCAGAGCTCAAGTCTGATAATACCCAACCAATCATGTTAAACGCCTAGCAGCATCGCTTACATGATTCCCTAGGTATCAAATGATAGTGCCTGCAAGAACCATTCAATTATGGTTAGCGTACAGTACGGGTACTTCAACTCATATATCTCGACCGATTCGACAACCATTGGTATATCGAGAGTTGTCAATGAATCGATACTATGTGTCATGTCGTAGTTGCATCAATGGTGTGATCTATGAAACCCATTTCATAATTACCATCATACTCTGATCAGAGATTTCATACTACATACACATAGGATATCCATACCCGAAGGTAAGCGGTGAATCCCCGACTACAATGCATCGACTCCTATATGTTTCGACAGAACACCCAACCTTGCCTCCTGATGACCCCATGAGAGTCGGTAAACAAGTCAAAGTGTAATTCTAGCACATAGAGTCTCAATGTTGTCCCGGGTCATAAGGACTAATGGTGTACAACCATAAACTAGGACGTTTCCATTCGATAAGTGAGAACCACTTGGAAAGTCCTTTATGGAGGGTTGTTCAGTGCACTCTACAAGGAGCACCTATCTGCATGCTCGGACATCACAATGTCCCCTACCAATGAAACATGGTACTTACATCGCAGATACTAGTCTCGAACTCGAGCGGCCTATATCCTTCTTAGCGGCGGCTGAATCGACTAAGAATTGTTTAGAATATACAGTATTCTAAATATGAGTTTCATGATACTCATCATATGAGCATCTCATATTCTTTCTACTATGTGTATATTCAAGGGCTTTATCTATGCAACCAGCATGGGTATACAGATAAAGATGTGCCAAAATAATAATTTCAAATATTATTAAAATAAAGATTGTTTATACATAGATTTTCATTGTTAACACTCCGCCAACACTTGGCTCGACGTGCACCTACTCTAACAATTTGATGATACCCCTTGTAGGCATCCATGAAACTCAGCAATTCAAAGCCTGAGGTGGAATCCACCAATTGATCAATCATGGGTAGGGGATAATGGTCTTTGAGGCAAGCTTTATTGAGATCACGAAAATCAACGCACATCCTCCACTTACCGGTGGACTTTAGCACCAACACTACATTCGAAAGTCATATAGGAAATTGGATTTCCCGAATGTGGCCGCCTTCAGCAGGTCTCTCACCTGTTCGTCAATAACTTTGTCTTTTTCAGGACCAAAGTTTCTTTTTTTCTGTTTCACCGGGTGAGATCCCGGGATAATGTTCAAATGATGCTCAGATATCAAGGGTGAGATCCTCGACCCTGTAAGTCCATCTGCATCAGGGCCTATTTAAAGATTAAATTCACAGAACTGCCCGAGTCAATAAAGACCCTCATGAAATCATAATTGGCCACCCGGGCTTTGATGAAGAGGGCATCATTGTGGGGCTGATTTACTCCATTCAAATTCTCCGGGCCAAAATTTATCACCGCCTCATTTCTCCTCATCCCTTCCACCTCCATGCAATCCCTCCTACTCCTGGATTTCCTAGCCCGGTTAGAGTCACCATCAGTGGATCCTCCCGAAATCATTTTGATTAATCCCATAGCCGGGGGTGAATTCTTCTTTCTCTCGGGCTCGGGTTCTCTCCTTCTCCCGGGCTCATTCCTTGGATTACTCCTCAAACCTCCTCCCCTTGAACTGGATTCGGGCTGCCGAGATGTCCAGGGTGGCAATCTCGGTCTCTTGTTGGCTTGACCAGATCCCGGGGCGGAAGGTAAGGCATAGTCTCCTTTCAACGTTTTGCAGTCTTCGGTGTTGTGATAACATACTTTGTGGAGGGTGCAAAATCCTCTCTTCTCAGGCCCGGATAGTTGATAATCCGGGGCCAGATCTCTACTGCATTCCTGGACCTCCTTTTCCCGGACAATCTTTAGAGGAACATGGTGAGAAAAGTGCCAGGGATTCCTCCTCCTTTGTCCTTTCTCCTCGGGCTTAGACAGCCAGTCCCCTCTCTCATTCCTTACGGCCTCCCTCTTCTGCTTCTAGGCCTCTTCGATATTGATGTATTTTTCTGCCCGGGATAATAAATCCTTGAAGTCCCCGGGCACTTTCTGGGTTAATGACTTGAAAAATTCACCATCTCTCAAGCCTTAGGTGAATGCAGTCGTTTTTGTCTCAGTGGCACAAGTAGGAACATCTAGGGCCACTATATTAAATCTTCTGATGTAAGCCCTTAGACTCTCCTCCGGGCTCTGCTTGACCTCAAAAAGACTAAAAGAAGTCTTCTTGTATTTCTTGCTACTGCTGAAATGGTGTGAGAACACCTTTTGAAAGTCTTTGAAGGAATGGATGCTTTGAAGAGCCAATCCCTCGAATCATCTCTGAGCAGAATATACCAATTTCGTTAAGAACGTCTTACACTTTATTCGATCAGTGTAGCAGTGTAACATGGCCATATTCTCAAACCTGGCCAGGTGTTCTTTAGGATCTTCATTTCCATCGTAATCTCTTACTTTGGCGGATTTGAAGTTCCCAGGAAGAGGCTCCCGGACAATAATATCAGCAAATGGGCATCCTCTGGCGATTGCCCGGGAAGTACTCCGGCTTTCCAACTGTCCTTCCCAGACCTTCATCTTTTGTCTTAGTTTCAACAATTCTTCCGCCACAGTTGGTGATTTGGAACCGGTGCTAGACTCCTCGTCCTCTCTTCTCATCCCCTCCCCCTCCCTCAACTCCTGCTGCTGCTCCTGCTCATTCTCCTGTCCCCCTCCAGGTGGGGTAACTTGATGAGAAGCTTACTTCCTGGTCATGGCTTGTTTTACTGCCTCGGTTACAATTCTGGCCAATTCCATCGGGGACATGGTAATAAGATTGGGTCCGGTGGTATGGACACCACCTTGTCCTGAAGTCTGTGTACCATCTCCAGGGTTTCGAGAATTGTCCTGGTTAGTTCTTTTTGTTCGAGCCATATCAACGCCTTAGTCTCAAGTTTCCCACAGAAGGCGCCAATTATTCGATCTCGTTAAAATGGATGAGCGGGATAAAGAGCTCCAACAGATCGAATCAGTAATTTTTAGTGTTTGAGAGTTTGGGTGAAGATAATGGCTGCAACAACACCTGCAAACAAGGAAGTAACTCGTGAATGGGCGCCGGTAGAGTGTCCGGCGTTGCCACTCCGAATCTAAATATATGATAGAATATATGTAAAATGTTTGAGAGTTCAAGAATTCAGAATCCTTAAATTGGAAATATACTTGCTATTAATAGTAGAAAATTAGGTAGGTACCTCGATTTCAGTGCCACCTACTAAGTATGGCAAGTCGGCTGCCCATACTTGTAGCTTCTGATGACTTCTAAAATACTCTAATTCCAAGTTGTTCTGACAGATTAGACATCTTATATCAATCACACTCGAGTGTGGTGCAATTCTCGAGACGGCCCGGGTGATAAGGTACCCTGGCATATATCTGAGAGCCCGGGCTATCTGGTGATCACCTGGGAAAAGAAGAAGTGTCTGGGTTTTGAGGAAAGTGCTCGGCATATTGGCTCTGATCTGGGCTACCCGGGTTAATGAAAACCCGGACCCTTAGGGTATCATATCTTATTGTTGTTGTCTAGATACATATAGAAGTTGGAAAGTTATTATATGGAGAAATAACCGCTCCTTCCAACAAATTCAAATGTTCAATTTGAATCCATTTTATTTGGGTCGGGTTGAGTCAGCTCTCATCATCAACCTGTAAACCAAATTTTTATTTTTTTTTAATTTCCTACATTGCTGATAGATACGCCTCCTCGTATTTCATTTCAACCTTCAGCGTTTACTCATAGCACTTGATTTACAGCAGAACGTTAATAAATTCAAGTTTTAGTTAAATTTTGGCGACGGGGCTTTTCGAACACCTTTCTGATGGTATTGTTTAGTTATTATCAAATTGGATCCAAGTAAATAAAAGTGACAAATTGTATATGATGTATTTTCGCCAGTGTTGGAAGAGCTTGTAGGAAGCATAATCATAATCAAGTTGGGTGGAAGTGTTTTGGGACGATTATGAATGCCTATTTTAAGTCAACTCATGTAATTTTTAGTAAGAAGTGAAACTGAGAATTTTTTTAAAAATTTTGTTAATGATTTAACATTATCTTCAATTTTAATAATATTTTTGGAGATTTTTTAAAAATATAAAAGTTTATTTATATAAGAGTTTTTTAGAATTTTGAATGTAATTCATAAAATTCAAATCATATTTATTTTAAGATTTTATTTTTAAAAAAATATTTTGTTTTTTTTATTTTCATTTCTAGTTTTTTTAACATATTTTGTGCATTTGTAAAAATTTTATTAATCTTTTTTTATTATTAATCTTATTTAAATTTTTAAGCATTCTTAATATAACAAGATAAATTAATTTTGATATAAATTATTCAAAATAAAATAATAATTATATAAATACTTTGTTGATGGTGTCTGAATCTAAATTTGGAAAATTAGCAAATACAAATTTTATATATATTAAGGATATTGTTGTTATCCAACAAAAAAACAAGTTTGCAATTATTTTTTTTTGAAACAGCCAAACTTCAAATTATATCAACTCTGAAATTTTATTTTTATGAGACATAGTTGATTAATCAGTTGTATGCTTATATTGCTTTGTGTGTGTGGCATATTTCGAACTTTGAACCTTGATCTATAAAATTTTGTTTATCAACAAAAAAGAAGTTTCAAGACTCTAATCATAAAGACACTATAAAAACCCGAAAGAATTTAGTAATCATAGCTTTTTTTAAAAAAAAAAATTTATTAAAATATATAGAGGAAATATAAGGATAACAAATCTTGGGTATGATATTGTTTTTGACATTTAACCAAAAAATTGTTCCTATAAAATATTTTTGCCCATGAAAAAAAAACCCTATTATATATTCAAATATTAATATCGAATATGCTTCGTCCCAGTCTACAGATACATGAAAATATTCTCTGTTTTTTCTTTAAAATAATTTAAATTTAAGTGGCGTAAATTATTCTAAGAAGATAGTAATCTGATATTTTTTTATATGTACACTGTACCTATATATTAAGAATTAAAAGGTAAGTAGTAACATGCATTGACTAATTTTAAGGAAGATGTTATCGTTTAACGTGATAATAAAATATTGAACCATCATTTCCTTTTATTTAGGTGTGTGCATAATAAAAGGTTTATATATTGTCTTCTCACACGATGAAAATCCATTATATTTAATGTGACTTCTACTGTTTTAAAAAGCTGCTAATTTTTTTTTTTACAAGCTTATTTTTCAAAAATATTAGAATTGTGCATGCATGCAGGTCTACTGAAAAATACAATTTTTTTTAAAAAATAATCGTAGTCAAGTGACAAATGAAATACTGCGTCTTAAAAAAATTTGCCAACGCTGCCTTCAACCATGAGTGAACAGCATAAAACAAGTAAAATCTTGAAAATCATCAACATAATAAATAAACTTACTCAACTGATCATGTCTACTCAAAACTCATAAAATCGTGATGTGCGGAAAATGTGGTCCACGGGTCGTATGCGTACAGCGAGCTCTGCCTACTCAGCATTCGGCACTTCCAGTCTCCTCATCGACATGCTCACCTGTATCATTCACACCTAGTGAGTTTAAAGACTCGACACACATGTATCGTGTCAACAAATACATGTACATATCATGTTGCAGTGAAAAATACCGTAATCAACATACATTTCATTATCGTGAAAAGTCGTATGCATAATTAAAAACTTTTCAAGCATAATCATAATCATAGTACATATCATCATATCAACATATACGTGTTCATTCTCTTAATTTGAATTCCGTTCATTAGGTGTGATTTTCGTATCATCATGTCAGTCGATGGATCCATCTACGTGTAACCGAGGTACCGACG
This sequence comes from Primulina tabacum, assembly GCF_025594145.1. NCBI lineage: Eukaryota > Viridiplantae > Streptophyta > Magnoliopsida > Lamiales > Gesneriaceae > Primulina > Primulina tabacum. The sequence goes on along the minus strand of NC_134560.1, from coordinate 22,597,019 downwards.
GAGAGGAAATCAGCGACAGCATTACCCTTACATGTAATCGTGTCATCGTATTAGTCAAAACCATCTCTCATCCTTAAAAAATGTGTCATCACATTTATCACTTAATAGAAGCATGTATGTACGTAATTTTTCCTTAAAATCAAGCATGCACCGTATTTTTCATAAATACATAAAAACCATAAACATGATGCATAAACATTAAAAAAACACGATAAACTTGTGCTCAGGGTGCTTTCAGGCCTAAAAACTCACCTCGGGTGCAAAATGATCATTTTGCCCCTAGAAATCCTAAATGACCATTTTACCCTTGGACCTCAAAATTTCGACCTGAAGCTTACAAAACTCCTTAAAACATCCCAAACCATAATCAAACGTATTTTTTAGACGTAAACTCGAATCCGTTTCAAAACTTGTGCGATTCGTTTTAAAACCTTGATCGGTGTCCCGGTTTTAAATCGAATCAACCCGACACTTAACCAAAATTTTCCCAAACCTTTACCACACCTAAAACACATTCTAACAGCATCTAAACTTTACATTCCAGCCCACTATGACTCCCGAAAACATGACCACAAGCTGCTGGAATTTCTTTACTCAACCTAGTTGAACTCTAGCCGTGGCCCTCGCACACAATCACGAACCTACACCAAAACCGTTGGGACCAGCCACAAAGCAGCCTCTCCTAGACCAACCTAGGACCCCTCTGGACTTGCTGAACCAACGGCCACAGCCCATGCAGATCGTAACTTTCCTATACTCGCTAGTCACCAAAAGGATGCACACCAACGGCCAGCCCCTACTACACGATGCCAAACGACTCCAAAGGCAAGACCAGCGGGTTGTGGACCTCCCCTAGCCTCGATTGACCCTCCTGGATCGCACGATTGATCCATATATGTATAACCGCGGTACCCGGTGGCGGGGACATCAGCGACAATATTACCCATCCACTCAGCCTTGGCCTTACATGTTCGTGCAAGTCACAACAAACTCCCATCCTTCAAAACATATCATCATATTCATCATTTATAAAATCATGCATATACGTAAATTTCTTTAAAATAAAGCATACAACGCTTTTTTTTATATTTCCATAAAAGTCATGTTCGTGATAACGTATACATTTAAAACATGTTAATTTTGATTAGGGCGCTGCAGGACTGCTAACTCGATCCGAGTAGAAAATGATCAATTTGCCTCTGGAAACCCTAATTGACCATTTTACCCCTGGACCTCAAAATTTCGACCCAAAACCAACCAAACTCCTTAAAACACCTCAAAACATATTTTTAATTGATTCTTAGACATAACCTCGAGCCCGTTACATAACTTACACGATTCATTTTAAAACTTGGACCGGGATCCCGGTTTTAACCCGAATCAACCCGAAACTTAACCAAACTTTCACAAATTTTAATCACAACTTATTGAAAACAAGATTTCAGCCGTAATGAACCCCTTAAAACCCACTGCTACCTGCTGGAATTTTCGGCACCTAGATTCCTACAAACCTTAATGCACCAAGCCCTCCATAATTTGATCCTAGACCTACCCAACTCGAACCAGCCATCAACCAATGTCATCTAGGACCAAGATCCGATCTTGGACAACCTACTGGACCAGCCATATCCATGCCTATAGCTCCATGCGCTCGGCGGTGCGTGAGTTACCCGAAAACAAGACATATCCCAATCCTACTCGAATCATATGCCTCGACCGACTCCTAGGTGGAGGCCAGCCGTGGTTGAGCCATCTTGGACTACGTCTCAGACCCCTTAGGATCTGTATCGTGGCTCAGTTCAACTCCCCAACAGCCGGTCCTCCTCCAAGAGCCCGAACGAGTCCCATACGTCACATGCATACCCTAGGTTCGATCGACACTCACCAAGACTCGACCAGCTCGTGACCCTAGCACCTTGACACCTTCACTCTCAACATATACAGTCCCCTAGGATCTCAAATCAGCATCCCTTTACACAAGGACAACAAAAACGTGAGTTATATGTAAAATTATGTGCATATTTCGTGACAAATCGATTCAAAATCAATGCAACATAAAAATCTATGCATTCTTCATGCAAAAACACACACATCAGCTCGAAAACTTTGATACCAATGCATAAAACTAGCACCGGAAAGACGTGGAAGGAGATTTTTTTTTTTGAAACCTAGGAGAATTTCGAAGATGACTGCTGAATTATTTCGTGAGGTTGCTGCTGCTGAATGAGAGAGGGGGCGACCAACATATAAAATTTAGGTTTAGGGTTTTAGTGTAAGGTTTAGGTGTAATACTTAGTATTAAAGGGCCTTAGGTTAAAAATAATGAGGTTTAAAAGGCTTTTAGTCCCAATAAGCAATAAACTAGTCTCATCGAGCCCAAAAATGCTCCCGAAAAACATTTCGTTTAGGTAAGTTTATGAAAATATTGCCCGAACCCTCAAAAAGTCATCTGACTTGCTAAAATTTGTGCAACGGTTTAAATATAATTACCCAACGAGTAAAAATACCCGACCGAGGCCCAACTTCGAAAATTTCACTCTATACACCATATATTAAATAACAAAAAATAATCATTAATAAAAATATTCTTCCTTAATTATCCCCCAAGTCTTCGTTTCTCGCTCGAGCACGAAAAACTAATGAAAGCCCTTATGCATGAAACTTTAATAAACCAAAAAAACACATGTTCATGCAATAATCATGCAATAAAATAATTAGACACATATTTAGCAAAACCCTAGATTGCATGCAGTTAGATTACGTAGTTCGAATTTCCTTGAACTTACAATTCCTCTCCCCTTATAAAGAATTTCGTCTTCGAAATTTAAGACGTACCGAATAACTCTGTTAGCGACTCCTCATCTCAATCTCAATCTCCCAAGTAGCCACCTCCTCGGAATGATTTATCCACTTGACCTTGACCATCTGGATCACCTTGTTCTGGAACCTCTGCTCCTGTCTATCCAAAATCTGAGTGGGTCTTTCCTTGTTTGAGCTTGATGGGTTTATTTTATTGCTTAATGGGCCCAAAACCCTTTTTAATAATTAAAGGCCCATTGAAGCATAATCTTCCTACTTAAACCCTACCTAAGCAAACCCTAACCATATTCTGACCTAGAAATCATCCCCTATACTCTCATCAGTAGCCCTCCCTCTCGTTTTCAGTAGCAAGCCGTTGGCTCCCTTGGCTTTCAAAGAAAAATTTTTCCCCGCATCTCCGGTTCAAGTCCTACGCGCACATCTTCAAGTTTTCCAACATGTATACGTTAAGGAACGCCTTGTATCATTCTTTTTCTCATCATACATGCTATTTATGTTGGTGTAATTTAATTGCATGAGGAAACCTTTGATCTAGAATGTATCAAAATTTTTGATTCAGTTGTCATGATTTACGTATGTATTATTTTCACATCTCATGTTTTTGTTACCATGTGCAAGGGGCTGCTGTGTGAGGGTCCTAGGGGGATGTTCACATCAAGGAAGAAGGGTTCACTAGGTTGGAGTCGAGATTGGTTGTGTTTGTTGAAGGCCGATCATTTGGGTGGAAAAACCTTGCGGCTAGGCGACTAGATCGAGAGATTTTGGTGCGTCGGCTGTGCAAGGGTCGTCTCTAGCCCTGGAGCAGACCTTGGTGGTCTGAGCCATGGCCTAGGATGGCAAACCAATTATCCAATCATTCTCTTGAATTCTGGGCCAGATTATTCAACATTTATATGTTTCGATAAAATGGTTGGAGTTAGGGAGGAGGCCGATGGAGTGAAGGAGCTAGGGTTGTTCTCGGTTGGTGCTTTGTTGGTGGCTAATTATCATCTACATCTTGCAGCGTGCATGTGGTTGTGAGCTTGGGTTAGATATTGGTGTAGAGAATAAGGAAGCTAATGTCACTTTAGACAGCAATGACAAGGGGAAACAACCTATGATTGCTGAAATTATGTCACTGCCAGAGCACAGTAAGGAGATTGATACAGAAGCTACAGGTTTTCAAATGGTTACCAATAAGAAGAAAGGAAAGAAAAACAAAAAGAAGGCTAAGCATGGTAATGGAAAGAATCTAGGAAAAAACAAGGATATGACAGTATTTCTTGAAGATATGGAAGGCTCTAGCTCATGTGACATAGAATATGCGAATTCAGAATCGATAGTTACAATGTAAGATATTTTGGGAATATTCTCAAGGGGCGGCAACCCACAATTGCCTTCGGTTCCAAATGAAAATTTCTTGTTGGAACATTAGGGGATTTCACAAATCCCTAAAACAAAAGAGTGTCCAAGCTTTGTTGGGCACTCAGAAAATTGATGCTTTTGTTATTCTGGAATCCAAATTTAATGAGGTTTCTCTCTCAACTTCCAGCGAATTCGATGTCCAGGTATGAAAATAGCTCATTACTTTATGCTTAGCAATAATGGTCTCATATTTGTATTTTGGAATCCTCTTTCGGTTGATCTTGATGTGGTTCATTTGAGTGAACAATTGTTGCATGTCAAATTTGTTTGCTTAAAGACAAGAGCAGAATTTTTGGTAACTTTTGTTTATGGGTTCAACACTATTGTTCAACGCCGAGCTCTTTGGGAGGTCCTGAAAACACTTGGTACTTCTTGCCACTTACCATGGATGATTCAAGGAGATTTCAATTGTTAGAGTAGATGTCCTGCAAGCCCACGGTTGGCTTGGGAGTTTATTGACTCAAGTGAAATAAACAATCTTTATTTTAATATAATTTAACTTTTTATGGTCTTGTTATACTTTATCTGTATACTCATGCAAACAGCATAGATAAATTCCTTGATTATGCTTTAATACAAATGAATCGTAATTCGATGTTGAAACTCATTTGTAAACACTGCATATTCTAAATTCGTTCCTAGTCGATTCAGCCGCCTAAAACAGGGATAAAGGCCGCTTGAGCTCGAGACTAGCATCTGTGATGTTGTGTACTGCGTTTCTTGGTAAGGGCATAGAGATGTCCAAACATGCATATGGGTAGTCATATGATGATTATACCGAACAACCCTCCCTCGGACTTTCCAAGTGGTTATCATTCATCGAGAGGATAAGTCCGTGGTTATGATTGTACACCATTAGTCCTTACGACCCGGGACAACACTGAGGCTCTATATGCTATGGCTGTGCTTTGACTCGTTTACCGGCTCCAGGAGAGTCATCAGGTGGCGAGGTTGGGTACAGTTGCGACACATAAAGGAGCCAGTGCATTGTACTCGGGGATTCACCGCTCACCTACGGGTGTGGATATCCTATGTGATCTGATGTCATAATAGTGCATGAAATCTCTGGCCAGAGTATGAGATGTACATTGGAGAAGGAGTTCTCCAATGGTACATGCGATGCCACTATTTATATGTATCACATAGTTATCGAATTATTATGCAACCCTCGATGAACCAATGGTTGCAGATTCGATCGGGATATATGAGATGAAGGGACCGTACTGTACGTTAATCATAATCATCTGGTTCTTGCAGGCACTATCAGTGATACCTAGGGGATCATGGGGCGATGCTACTAGACGCTCTTACCATGATCCGATGGGTACAATCGAAAATGAGTTCTGACATTCTTGATCAAGGTGTTGGTGAAAAGAATGGGTCTAACTAGGGTAAGCCCGAATAAAGGATTATGTCCTGAATCACAAAGAGTTGTGAACCCACGGCTAGCTGTATCCCTGAACCATTGAGGGTCACACAAGCACTGGTTTACTTGTTCCCGTTGAGATAATAAATTCACTGAGTTGAATTTGTAAGAAATAAGTTCGATATGATCAATCGATAAGCTTATAAATAAAGTTTATAAAAGCTTATAGAAATTTTGAGAGCATGACTGTTAAGACAGTCAAAAGGAGTACATCTGTCTTATTTAGACATTGGTGATCTCAAAATTAAAGTGTGCATCATAATAACAAACAAGTTGAATTTGTCACATCGATGATATTGGATCGTCGATCGGGATTATGATGAAATTAATGTAATGGGAGCATGGGCTTGTAAAAGTATAAGCACATCATGCTAATTTATTAAAGTTCAAATTTGCTTTAATAATTGAATTATATTTTAATTAAGTTAAAATATAGCCCATTAAGTTTTTATAAAATATGGTATTGATTTATGTAATATGAAAATATTCATGATACCATAATTTAAAAACTTGCACACAAAGAAAACAATATTTGATGATTATGAGTGTGCTAATTTTGAGAGTCAAAGATTTATTGAAATCTAATTATTTAATTAATGTGATTAATTAAGGAAATGACCATTAGTTGAAATAATAGAATATGTATTGACTTGGTTGAAAAGGGAGACCACCGAAGCTTTAAAACAATGAATAAGGATTTTAGAATCTTGAGTTTACTTAATTAATTAGATTAATTAAGTAAATGATGGCTTAAATAAATAATAAGATTTCTTTATTCTAATGGCATATCAATGATTCGAAGATTCCTTGGAATTGAAAAAGAAAATACTTTCGGCTCTTCCCAATTTTTGTGTGCGCTGCTCTCGAAAATTCTTCTTTCTTTTGCAAGAAGTTTTCGGCAATTCTAATTAATAGAATTGAATCGATTTCTTCTTCGTGTTCTATCTCTACGCAAAAGTATTTCTAATTTTCTAGTGCAAATTAGAAGAGGAACAAGTAATCCGGTCGTGGACCTGATTCGAAGATTAAAGAAGTGGATCGAAGAACGTTCGTAGGGATTTACAACAAGAGCTACGTCCGCTAATACCGGAGTAGTTGGTGCCAAGTGAAATTATTCACCAAAGGTATAATTCTTTAACATCCTATGAATGTTTTTTGTCAAATCATACGAGCGCCCAAAGCAAAACATATTTTGATTGTCAAAATAAAATAAAAATTTATAAACTTCCGCTGCGTTTGGGCGTATAGAAAACCGCAAGCAGGCGTCGGACGCCTGTGCGATTGCGCGCGCGCGGCGTCGACGCGCACCGCGCAAGCGCAGGCGCCGGACGCCTGCGCGTTCTGCGCGCACAGTGCCGCTGCCGCTGCCCGAAACGTTCGGGCAGCGGGCGGGCAGCAAGGGCGGCTGCCCGGGATCGTCTCTGGAACCGTACTGGATGTTGGGCCTGAATTGTTTGGGCCTAGGGTGCAATTTTCTGAATTTTAAAATTTTTGGGTAAAATTGATATTTTTAAAAAATTGGTTCAATTTTTATTTTGAAAGATTGATTTTTAGAAAATTAATAATTTTCTTGTAAAATAAATAATTAGAATGTGATTTTAATTATTTATGGTAAAATGAGTTTTACAATAAATCAATTATTATTGATTTAATTGAAAATTAAATAAAGGAGTTTATTTAATTTATTAAATTTTTTAATAATTGTGCTGGTTAGTGATAAAATTATTAGATATATGATTTATCAATTAATTAAATTTGTTTAATTAATTGATGTTAATATTTGATATTAAATGCATGAAGGATGATCGAGTGCCTTGACCAATGTGTTAGGTGTATGTTAGGATATTTTACTGTTTTTTATTCATTTTGTTAATATTTGATATTATTAAAGTGGGCCTGGTTTATGGCCTGTTCCCACCCCATGAGATGTATCCCTTATGTACCATGGCTATTTGAATGTAATATTAGAAATAGTGGGAGATCAAGACTGGAAAATGGTGGGCCCGATGAACGAGATGAAGACATGTAAAATATTGGAAGCTCTTGTAATAGTTGCATTTGCATCCCTGCATTCACCTAGGTTTGGACCTGGATCCATGTATGGCTCACATGGATCTAATAGTGTTGGCGATTGATCATCCTTATTTATTGTTGAATGTCATATTATGATATATGTGATATATAGTAGTATGCATGTATGTATATTATTAGATAATATAGTTGCATGAATCCGGCAAACATACAAACTCGTGGCACGCGATTTTTAAATTAAAATGATGAGACAATTTTAAAATTAAAATCCCTCATTTAGAATAAGATTCAAAATTTATATCAAACTGAAAAAACAAAAATTAAAGGAGTTTAATTTTTCCTTGCCTTCCATCATTCGTGGTTGAATGTTGATCGCTACCCGCGGACAGTGTCTGGCTCATATTATTGGGGAGGCCTGTACGCCCGAAAGCTGTGACTTCCACCGGACATATGACGTGAATTGAGTGGAACTCCCATGACTTCGGCTCATATTATTGGGGGAACTCATGGCGACCGTCTACTACAATTCAACATTGATGGGTCGGTTTGACACGCGAAAATAAACGGCGTCATATTATTGGGTCCTTATTAAACGTGAGGCAAAACACGCGGAGGTTGCATAGGGATGCAATTGGATTCTACCTTTTAGAAATTATAATTGGTTGATATTATTCGGGGTTATAATTGGCTAATTGGACTCTACGTGTCCACTAAGGAAATACGATTTCCCTTTTTCATCAGAGGGTGGTGGAAATGTCAAAATAGTGGGAGGGAGATTTATAAAATAAAATCCATATTTTATATCTTAAAATTATTTTAAAATAATCAGCAACCATTATTCTGTTTCCGTATCAGTATATTTTCGATTTCGTCATGTAATTTTTTTGTTATTAACAAGTTAACCGAATCTAATTTTCAAGACTGGTTGGGAAAAACTTGTTCTAAATTCGGAGAAAATGACATACACACTAATGTCAGTCCTGCTGAACTGACAAAGCATGCAAGATGGTAGGACCATAGTATGCAAGCTAAAGTGTGATGTGCTCGCTTCTATGTCAAATGAACTGTAGGGACAGTTTGAGGAAATGTTGAATGTTGCTGACATTCGAATAAACATGCAAGAGTTGCATGGTACATGAAACTCGTACATTGATGCACACTATTTTAAAGCTCATGACTACATGCATGCAAGATGGGGCTCTGGCCCATGAGCGTGGTGTACATATGATTGAGCTTATTGAAAATGTGGTGGGCCTGGAATATGTGATTCCTACCGAGTTAATTGATAACATCAATTTGTTGTCTTTCTCTTCCTCATTTGACGGGGTTATGGTGAACTTTAAGTTTAATAAAGATATTTGATAGCCTTGAAGAGCTAGTCAATATGCTTATAACTTATGAGATCACTATAAAATAAGAAAAATTGTTGTTTTTATAATGGGCTTTTCGTCAGACGAAAAATGACCCACAAGGTAAGGGAAAGAAATGTTCTACCCCTCACAAGAAAAACAATCCCAATAAGAGGCAAACTCTGATAGACACTTAAAAGGCCTACAAAGCCCGATAAGTTAGAACATATTTATTTCACTGCAAGAAGTCCGGGCATAAGAAATTATATGTGCCAGAAATGTTCTGGAAATAATAAGTGAATGTCCAAGTAAACATGATTTCAACAACAAACAAAAGAAAGTTAGATGATCCAAATCCCACACAAATATGGCACGGTAGACTAGGTCATATTTCCCAAAGAAGGATGCACAAGCTAGTGGGAGAAGGCATGTTTGACTTGTCAGACATAAATTCTCTACCAACTTGTGAGTCCTGTCTAAAAGGAAAAATGACTAAAACTCCATTCAATGGAAACGTGGAACGTGCGCATAGTCTGTTGGATTTGATCCACACAGATATTTGTGGCTCGCTAAGTGTTAGCATAAAATATGGGCAATCCTACTTCATTACCTTTACTGATGACCATTCGAGGTATTGGTATGTTTATATGATGAAACACAAATCTGAAGCATTGGAAAGGTTCAAAGAATTCAGATCTGAAGTAGAAAACCAGCTAAAAGAAAGAATATTAAGACATTTCGATCTGATCGAAGTGGAGAATACTTGAGTGCTGAATTTTTAGGTTATCTAAAAGAGAATGTGATTCTCTCACAGTGGACTCCACCAGCAACACCACAACTGAATGGTGTTTCTGAACATTGTAAGCGAACCTTGTTGGACATGGTTTGATCAATGATGAGATTCACTGAATTGCCTACATCGTTTTGGGGCTTTGCGCTTAAAACTGCGGCAATGTTGTTGAATAATGTCTATACTAAGGCAGTGGATAAAAACCCATATGAGATATGGATGGGAAAAACTCCCAAATATTCTTACATGAGAATATGGGGATGTCCTGCTTACGTGAAGCAGACAGTGGGAGACAAATTGGATAGTAGATCCACTTTGTGCTACTTTGTAGGATATCCAAAGAACTCTGTTGGATATTATTTCTATCATCCCAATGAAGCAAAATGTTTGTTTCAAGAAATGCCACCTTTTTGGAAAGAGAATTTCTATTAGATAGAAAAGACAAGATGATAGAACTTGAAAAAATTCAAGATACTCCCTCAACTTTAGAAGTTGAACCTAATCCCCAAGAACCAGTAGTTGAAGTACAAGCTTTTAGAAGGTCTAATAGGGTTATTAGACCACCTGCAAGATATACGCTTCTTCATGAACAAGGCCATGATGAGTCTTGTGTTGGATGTGATCCAATGAATTTCAAAGAAGCAATATCTGATACTGATTCAACCAAATGGCTTGAAGCCATGCAGTCAGAAATGGACTCTATGTATTCAAACCAAGTCTGGACATTAGTGGATCCACCTGAGGGAATCGTTTCCATAGGATGCAAATGGATCTACAAAAGAAAGCTTGGGGCGGATGGGAAGGTAGTGACCTTCAAAGCAAGACTGGTTACAAAAGGATATACTCAAAGGCAAGGAGTTGACTATGAGGAAACCTTTTCACCAGTTGCTATGTTTAAGTCCAATAGAATACTACTAGCCATAGCAGCATGGTACGACTATGAGATATGGCAAATGAATGTAAAGACTGCATTCCTCAATGGAGACATCAAAGAAGAAATTTATATGTCTCAACCTGAGGGATACACATCAGTAGGAAGTGAGCATAAGGTATGCAAACTTCAGATATCAATATATGGTCTCAAGCAGGAGTCAAGGAGTTGGAACCTCAGATTTGATAGCACTATCAAAGAGTTTGGTTTTGCTAAGAATTTTGAGGAACCATGAGTGTACAAGAAAGTTAGTGGGAGTGCGGTGACATTCCTAGTACTTTATGTTGATGATATCCTGCTCATTGGGAATGATGTAGGATTACTGCAATCAACTAAAGTATGGTTGGCCAGTAAATTCTCCATGAAGGACATGGGTGAAGCATCTTATGTATTAGGAATACAGATCTATAGAGATAGATCGAAGAGGATGCTGGGACTCACCCAAGCCACTTATATCGATACCATTCTTAAGTGATTCTCTATGGAAGAGTCCAAGAGAGGATACTTACCAATGTGTCATGGTATTACTCTATCTAAAGCTATGTGTCCCAAAACTGATGAAGAGATAGAGATGATGACACATATTCCATATGCGTCGGCTATTGGTAGTATTATGTATGGTATGATATCGACACGTCTGACATTGATTATGCTTTGAGTGTTACAAGCAGATATCAGACGAACCCTGGTCCAATGCATTGGAAGACCGTGAAAGACATTCTTAAGTACTTAAGAAGGACTAAGAATTTGTTCATGGTCTATGGGGGTGGAGAATTAAAATTGGAAGGCTACACTGATTCTAGCTTCCAATGTGATATAGATGATTCGAAATCTACATCTGGTTTTGTATTCATGCTTAATGGTGCGGCTGTCTCTTGGAAAAGTTCCAAGCAAGACACCGTTGCGGATTCCACCACTGAAGCTGAGTACATTGTTGCATCTGCTGAGCGAAAGAGGTAGTTTGGATGAGGAATTTTGTCCAAGAGTTGGGCGTTATTCCTAATGGAGTTGATCCAGTCCCGTTGTACTGGAACAACACTGGTGCCATTGCACGAGCAAAGGAACCACGGTCTAATCAGCGATCCAAACATGTACTGAGGAAGTTCCACATCATACGGGAGATTGTGGGAAGAGGAGACATATTAGTCGAAAGAGTCCCCTCTGCAGATAATGTTGCTGATCCACTTACATAGCCCTTGCCAGGACCATTGTTTGAAAAGCATCGCGAAGCAATGGGATTAAGGGTAGTTGGCTCTAGGGCAAGTGGGAGATTGTTAGAGTAGATGCCCTGCAAGCCAACGGTTGGCTAGGGAATTTATTGACTCAAGTGAAATAAGCAATCTTTATTTTAATATATTTAACTTTTTATGGTCTTGTTATACTTTATATGTATACTCATGCAAACAGCATAGATAAAGTACTTGATTATGCTTTAATACAAATGAATCGTAATTCGATGTTGAAACTCATTTGTAAACACTGCATATTCTAAATTCGTTCCTAGTCGATTCAGCCGCCTAAAACAGGGATAAAGGCCGCTTGAGCTCGAGACTAGCATCTGTGATGTTGTGTACTGCGTTTCTTGGTAAGGGCATAGAGATGTCCAAACATGCAGATGGGTAGTCATATGATGATTATACCGAACAACCCTCCCTCGGACTTTCCAAGTGGTTATCATTCATCGAGAGGATAAGTCCGTGGATATGATTGTATACCATTAGTCCTTACGACCCGGGACAACACTGAGGCTCTATATGCTAGGGCTGTGCTTTGACTCGTTTACCGGCTCCAGGAGAGTCATCAGGTGGCGAGGTTGGGTACAGTTGCGACACATAAAGAAGCCAGTGCATTGTAGTCGGGGATTCACCGCTCACCTACGGGTGTGGATATCCTATGTGATCTGATGTAATAATAGTGCATGAAATCTCTGGCCAGAGTATGAGATGTACATTGGAGAAGGAGTTCTCCAATGGTACCTGCGATGCCACTATTTATATGTATCACATAGTTATCGAATTATTATGCAACCCTCGATGAACCAATGGTTGCAGATTCGATCGGGATATATGAGATGAAGGGACCGTACTGTACGTTAATCATAATCGTCTGGTTCTTGCAGGCACTATCAGTGATACATAGGGGATCATGGGGCGATGCTACTAGACGCTCTTACCATGATCCGATGGGTACAATCAGAAATGAGTTCTGACATTCTTGATCAAGGTGTTGATGAAAAGAATGGGGCTAACTAGGGTAAGCCCGAATAAAGGATTATGTCCTGAATCACAAAGAGTTGTGAACCCACGGCTAGCTGTATCCCTGAACCATTGAGGGTCACACAAGTACTGGTTTACTTGCTCCCGTTGAGATAATAAATTCAATGAGTTGAATTTGTAAGAAATAAGTTCGATATGATCAATCGATAAGCTTATAAATAAAGTTTATAAAAGCTTATAGAAATTTTGAGAGCATGACTGTTAAGACAGTCAAAAGGAGTACATCTGTCTTATTTAGACATTGGTGATCTCAAAATTAAAGTGTGCATCATAATAACAAACAAGTTGAATTTGTCACATCGATGATATTGGATCGTCGATCGGGATTATGATGAAATTAATGTAATGGGAGCATGGGCTTGTAAAAGTATAAGCACATCATGCTAATTTATTAAAGTTCAAATGTGCTTTAATAATTGAATTATATTTTAATTAAGTTAAAATATAGCCCATTAAGTTTTTATAAAATATGGTATTGATTTATGTAATATGAAAATATTCGTGATACCATAATTTAAAAACTTGCACACAAAGAAAACAATATTGGATGATTATGAGTGTGCTAATTTTGAGAGTCAAAGATTTATTGAAATCTAATTATTTAATTAATGTGATTAATTAAGGAAATGACCATTAGTTGAAATAATAGAATATGTATTGACTTGGTTGAAAAGGGAGACCACCGAAGCTTTAAAACAATGAATAAGGATTTTAGAATTTTGAGTTTACTTAATTAATTAGATTAATTAAGTAAATGATGGCTTAAATAAATAATAAGATTTCTTTATTCTAATGGCATATCAATGATTCGAAGATTCCTTGGAATTGAAAAAGAAAATACTTTCGGCTCTTCCCAATTTTTGTGTGCGCTGCTCTCGAAAATTCTTCTTTCTTTTGCAAGAAGTTTTCGGCAATTCTAATTAATAGAATTGAATCGATTTCTTCTTCGTGTTCTATCTCTACGCAAAAGTATTTCTAATTTTCTAGTGCAAATTAGAAGAGGAACAAGTAATCCGGTCGTGGACCTGATTCGAAGATTAAAGAAGTGGATCGAAGAACGTTCGTAGGGATTTACAACAAGAGCTACATCCGCTAATACCGGAGTAGTTGGTGCCAAGTGAAATTATTTACCAAAGGTATAATTCTTTAACATCCTATGAATGTTTTTTGTCAAATCATACAAGCGCCCAAAGCAAAACATATTTTGATTGTCAAAATAAAATAAAAATTTATAAACTTCCGCTGCGTTTGGGCGTATAGAAAACCGAGATCCAACGTCAATAATGTGCTTTCCTCGGACGAGAAAGAAGGAGGTCTGAATGTTAAGAACTACGAGACTAAAGATTTTGTGGATTGCATTTCTTCGCTAGACTTGATTGATCTCCGCTTCATTGGTTGTTATTTTACATGGTTGAGTCCAAAATTTTGTAGCAAACTGGATCGTGTGCTTGTAAACCATAGCTGGATAAGTTCGGGACTTGAGGTTGTCGCTGAATTGCTACCATCGGGTTGCATATCTAATCATACTATTACCATTGTGTCTATTCTTGAGTCTAAGCAAGTGAAGAGGAATCAGTTCAAGTTCTTTAATATGTGGGCCTTGAGTGAGGAGTTCGAAACATTGGTTCAACGTCACTGGAAATTCGAAGGTCATGGAACTTGCCAATAAAGACTTAAACAGCTCCTAAAAGGTATGAAGAAACCTCTCAAATCACTGAACCAGAAGAAATGTAGCCACGTTGTTGAGCGTGCGAAAGCTGCTAAAAGAAAACTGGATGAATTACAAGTGCAGATGTTAAATTTGGATTCGGGGGTCATATCAGATGGGTTTAAGAAGTAAGACGAAAGGCTGAATTGTTGCTTGAAGCTGAAAGGTTGTTCATTGCGCAGAAAACGAGAATCACTTATACTCAAAAAGGTGATGATGCACGAATTTTTTTCACGACATCATCAAAAGAAACAACAAGCTTAATTTTATTACTGCTAGCCGAAATAATGATGGAATTACTATGATGGACACAAGTAAAATAGCAAGTTGTTTCGTTCAGAAATATAAATAATTATTGGGCATGAAGGTGGATAGAATATCGGTGAAAAAATATGTCATTATGGCAGGCAAATGTGTACCGAACTCGGAATGGTTTAAGATGACAGATACATTGACTAGGGATGAAGTCAGAGATGCTCTATTTGATATTGATTGTGATAAAGCACCGGGATCTGATGGGTTGGGCTCTTTTTTTTTCAAGAAGACTTGGAACATTACAAGCAAAGATGTGGTTGCATCGGTGCTTGAATTCTTTCGATCAGGATGTTTTTTGAAACAATGGAATCATGCAATAATTGCACTAGTACCAAAATCCAAAAATGCAACTTCAGTTGGTGATTATCGGCCCATACTTATTGCACGATTTTTTATAAGATTATTTTGAAAATTTTGGTGAACAGATTGCGGTATCTCATGGGTGATTTGATAGATGGGGCTCAGGCAGCTTTTATTAAGGGCCGATCCATTGTGGATAATATTCATCTCGCACAAGAGTTGCTTCGTAAATATGCTCGAAAAAGGGGGTCACCGCGTTGCATGTTGAAATTCGACTTGAAAAAGGCCTATGACATTGTAGATTGGGATTTTTTATGTGAGGTGCTTACTGTAATGAACTTCCCTACAATGTTTATTTAGTGGATTATGGAATGTGTGACAACTACTTCGTATTCTCTTGTTCTTAACGGGATGTTCCATGGGAATTTTGAAGGGAAAACGTGGTCTACGACAAGGTGGTCCACTATCTCCCTTTCTCTTTACATTGTGTCTTGAGGTATTATCATGTTCGCTTAGATGCATCACGTTCGCTTGGATGCATGTCAAAATCTTCGGCTTTTTTTTTCACCCAAAGTGTAGAAATCTTTGTATTACTCACCTTGCTTATGCAGATAACCTTCTCTTATTATCTCGAGGAGATGTTCAAAGTGTTTCAATGATTATGAATTGCTTAAATGAATTTGGGGACATGGCAGGATTGAGGGTGAACCTCCTGAAATCGAGCATTTATTTGACAAGTATTGATGATTATGTGCGACAACAGATTATTGACATTACTGGATTCAGTAATGGAATTCTAGCTTTTCGGTATCTTGTGGTTCAATTGGAAGCTAGGCAGCTACGCTTCTCGGTTTTTAACATACTACTTGACGCCATGGCGTCGAAGATTACCTTGTGGCCTCGAAATTCATTGTCCTATGCAGGCAAAATTGAACTAATCAGATCAGTTCTTCAAGGGATGGAATGTTTTTGGTTCTCCATATAGCCAATCCCTAATGTTGTCATTGATGCTATCCATGCGCTGTTTAGGAAATTCGTGTGGCCAACAAAACGCCCCCCAATTGCTTGGGATGTACTTTGTAAGCCGTGTGATGATGGGGGGTTGGTCCTCAAGAATTTAAAAGCTTGGAACAGAGCACTCTTGGTGAAGACACTTTGGAAGATACACTTGAAGAAAGATAGCTTGTGGATTCGATGGGTAAATCACAAAATTTCCTAGCATACACCTAGCAAATTGGGCTTGGGCTTTTGATCATCCTTCATGCATAATATCACATATCATACACCATCAATTAATTATAACAATAATTAATTGATCCAATATTATATATCTTGATCCAATCACTAACCGCCACGATTATAAACTAAATTAACAAAGTAGACAAACACCTTTGTCTACTCTCAAATTAATTTATTTATAACCGAATTTCTTGTAAATCACAATTTACTCTAAATAATTAAAGTCAAACTTCAATTATTTATTTCATGAGAAAATATTTGCAACTTTTGTAAATTTAAAATTAAGGGCCCAAAAAATCATTTTTCACCAAAAACATTTTGGACCATTTAAATTTCACAAATATGTTAGCCATCCAATGGTCCAACAACTCAAGGCCCATGACACTTTGATATTTCAAAACACCTTTTGAAAACCATTGTCGTCATCGCCGTGGCCAGAATCCGACGACAGAGCTTGCAAAAAAATTTTTTTTATTTAAAAGATAGGGGCTGTTCGGGCAGCCCCTGGGGCTGCCCTTGCTGTCCAAAATGGGCAGCCCACGGGCAGCCCGAGCTGCCCAAAACCCGCCCCAATTCGGCCTTGAAATCGTTGCAACAAATCATCTCATGCGGTTAGAAATCGACCTCAATATAATATCTTGTATAAGATACACAAAATAGTATCCTAAGCTCATGATACCACTTGAAAGAGGATCGATTTTAGGTGTTCAAATGCGCAACGGAAGTTTAAAATTTATTTTGGCAAGAAAACCGAACACCTCAACTATAGTGTGTAGCAAATACAAAAACACGAAATATGTCATACATAGGGTGTTTTAAGAAAATATACCTATCAATCTTAAAAGATTGATGTTGGCTCCAACTTAGTTGATATACAACTAAGCTCTTGATGGCAAGATAATCTTTAAGCTCTCCTGGCTCCAAAATTAGACCCACCACCAACTAGCTAAAACCCCTCTTATTTTGCACTAGAAAAATAAGAGGATTTTTCAATGAGAAGTATTTTCTATCCTCAACAATTGAAGAAGAAAAATGGAGAGAAAAATTAGGAGAGAATCCTTCAAGAATTTCGGCCAAGTCTAGTTAGAATGGGAGAGGATGAGTTTTCTTGGTGTGTGAAAAAGTAGAGACCAACTTTTACATGCCATGCAATTTTTTAATAAAAAGTATTCCCCAACTCTTCACCTCCCAAGCATGCATTCTTATTTGGGCTTGTAACAATTACAAGGTCTATGGACTTTAATTTAATTGTCTCAAACATATTTGAGCCCAATTAAACTTTACTTGATTTTACTCACGCCACTAGTTAAATAATTATTTCTAATTGGGCTCTACAAGGCCCAATGTTATTTAATTAATTCAACACTTGAATTAATTTTATTATTTGGACTCTACTAGGCCCACTAGTGTTTAATTAATTCAACACTTGAATTAATTTAATTTAGTCCATAATAATGTTTATGAAAATCACAATTTTCAAATACATTATTTATTTGGCCAACTTTTAATTTAGGAACACATTCATAAATTAAAAGTTATATTTCTCTCATAGAAGTCATACTTCTATTTTCCTTACTCTTATAAACTCATTTATAAGCCGTTCAACACATTGAACTATTTTAATTTCTCAACGGGATCTAGAAAGCTAGTACTTTTGTGGCCCTCAATGGTTCATTGATACAACAAGCCTTGTAGAGGCCTAAAAATCCGTGTTTGAAAATTTGCGGAAAGATTTAAATATTTTTTTTTAAATTGCCTCATTCATAAATGAACTGATAAATAAATTTTGATGTTCAAAATGACAGCGGAAGAAATTAACATTTTCGAAATAACAGTAAAGGTTTATCCAGCGACAATAAAAATGTTTGAGCAATCAAATAATAATAAATGCTAAACTGAGGTCCTCGGGTCCTACTACTGCCGACTCGAGCTGGCTCACTGGTCCCCGCCCTCGGTCCCGACATCATCAGTACCTACAACAATCAAGTCTAGTGATTCTAAAGACTCAACATGCATATATCGTAAATAACTAGTAAATAAATAGTAAAATTTTGCATGGGATAAAAATATCATGTCATGAGGCATAATGTGATAACTTGTCATGAACAATTATAATACGTGCATAACTGAACTGAAAATCATAGTGAAACTGTTTGGTCCTTGGAGCCCTGTACTGAAATAGCATGTAATAATTTTATGGTGAGATTATGGTCTACGCAAGTGGTCCCTGAACTGAACTGAACTGAGCTGACCGGTAACTGGCGACCGGGTTTAATAATGTACGTCTGATCAGACTACTGCCACAGTATACTGGGTGAAACAACTGAACTGACCGGTAACTGGCGACCGGGTTTAATCATGATAGTAAAGTGACCACAAGCAATATCGCATAAATCTCAAAATGAATATTTTTGCACGTAATATAATTAATCAACATAATTAAATATCCTGCAATAATTTTACTGAATGGATTGGATCGCTCCCAGGCTCGCTGCAACCTACATATGCCATGAAAAATATGCAATAGCTTTTACTTGACCAAACTATGCAATTAAATCCGAAAACTGAGACAATTGCGCCTACAACTTCGTATTTAATAATGACTCTGCACCAACCCGAACCAATACCAAACCATCAAGTAGTCATGATTAAAATACGCCTAAAATGATGAAGTAATACCCCAAAAATGGTGAGAGTCGAAATCTAGGTGGATGGAGGCCAAAACATGAAACGCTCTTTCGAGAGTCAATTTCGCACATCGCATCGTAAATTCTCGTACGACCTCAAAAATGATCCGAATCACAAACGGCCAAAAACATGACCTTTCTAACTTGATGAGGCACTGTCCAGTCAAAGGCCATAGGCTAAAAGCCAAACGAGAACTCGAAACATGCCTGAGAACAACAACACCACTTGCTGTCAAATTACAGCAGCTGTGCAATCGCATTTCTTGTGTCGTTTACAAACTACCGACCATTGGGGCTTGAACCACCGACCAGAGACTCTTACCAACATCTTAAAGAATTATTTGAACTATGGCTAAGGGCCCTAGGCCAGCCACAATTCGCACCATTCCAGAAGTAACCCGAAAGGTTCACCCGAGAACACCTTGTATGCGTGTGTGGTGTTATGCTTCGTTTGCTGTCTCGTGTCGTTCCAGTGGCCATTTGATTGACCATGGCAAGATCTAGACATCTTGGGGTATGGTATGAACCATGGCTAAGGGCCATAGGCCAAACAAGATCCACACCATTCCACCATATTCGAAACATATAAGCTGTAAACATGAGGAAGCCGAAATGGGGAGGGGATGTTCTTGTGTTATTTTGTAAAAACCGATTCACCATGGACCAAGCCTCCAAAAGGGCAACTTAGTCACGTCTTAGACATGCTAGGGAAGTATTCTAACCATGGCTATAGGCCTTTTGGGCAGCCATGATCAGAAACTTTTCCCTTTGACAGCAAACTGAATTTTCGAAACTCAAATGGACACAAATGGGGAGTTGCTGTCATTTTCTCGACTTCCAGCGTTTATGGGGTGACATGAATGGACCAACATGGTCCTAATGCATCCTATTACATGTCAAGATGTTTCCTTGGGAGCTTGGAATCGAACTAATACCTGAAACCATCAAAACAAATGAAACTGTGAAGCTTGAAATGGAGGGGCCGAAATCTGCATCTTTATTTTTCTGAAAATTCTTGGTGTGTTTCGGTTTTTGCCATGGAAATGATGATCATGTAATGAAAATAAATGATAATAGGACTTGATTGAAGAGTCAAGGAAGAACATATGCATGCCTGGTTTCGTTTGAATGAAAAACCAAAGAATAAGACGATTCGGCGCGGAGGAGGTGGAGTGATCTTGCTTCCTTGTTCTTCACTCGATTTTTTTTTTCTTAATGAGCTATCAATTTTTCCTCACTAAACCCACGATCAAGCTCTGAAATTCTCTCAAATATTCGGTGGTGGGGGAGGGGAAATGGTTAGGAGGGTGAGGGAGATCCAATAATAAAGGGATACAAAGGTATGACCAAGTCTCCTCTTTTTGAAATTTTAATTGGTTGGTATCAAATGGCTTCTTGGATGGATCTAGAATGAGTGGCCGATTTTTACATGTTAGATGTAGGTATATTATGATCTAATATTAATTAATTAAGGGTGATTATTAAATGAAAAGATTATCAAGTTAAGGGATGGCAAGGAAAGGGTCAAAGGTGAGTTGGCATAACATTGCTTAATCCACTAAGGGGTGGCCGAAAATTAGACATAAAATGAAGGGAAAATGTTGTTTATTAAGTAAATTTATAACCCTTAAAAACATTAACTATCCTTTAAATAATTTAATGAATTAATCCCTTAATTATGGCACTTAAATAAATTTATTTTCTACTCACCTCAAGTTGCTTAAATAAATCCCTAAACCTCCTTTTAACTTAAATTAACTTACTTGCTAGCTAAAATAAATTCTGGAAATGTTTTCTGAATCTTAAATTTTATCCCGAAACTCCAAATCCAGTCCGGCCCCACTGAATTACTGAAAAGATAAAAATTTAAACGACTGCATAAAATAATTAACTTTAAAGAAAAGCTTTTAAATACTCATGCAATAAAATCATTTTAATTTAAATACTAGAATTATGCATGGCTTATACGTAGTCTAAGTTACGGGTTCTACAACTCTCCGCCCCTTAAAAGAAATTTCGTCCTCGAAATTAAAACTTACCGAGTAACTCGGGGTAACGACTCCTCATTTCCGGCTCAGACTCCCATGTAGCTTCCTTCTCTGAATGGTTGAGCCATTTGACTTTCACTCGCTTCACCAGCTTGTTCCGAAGCTTCTTCTCCTGCCTGTCTAAGATCTGCACAGGTCTCTCCTCATAATATAGGTTCGGAGTAAGCTGCAACGGCTCAAAGTTCAGGACATGCGAAGGATTCGCCATGTACTTCCTCAGCATAGAGACGTGGAAGACATTGTGTACTCCGGCCAGATTCGACGGAAGAGCCACACGATAAGCTAGCGTCCCAACTCTGTCGAAGATCTCAAATGGCCCAATGAATCTCGGACTGAGCTTCCCTTTCTTCCCAAATCTCATGACACCCTTCATAGGTGCCACCTTCACAAAGACATGGTCACCGACAGCAAACTCTAAATCTCTCCTCCTCAGATCTGCATAACTCTTCTGTCGACTCTGAGCAGTCCTCATCCTATCACGGATCTTGACTACTACATCGACAGTCTGCTGAATAATCTCTGGATCCAACTCTGCTCTCTCTCCTACTTCGTCCCAATGAACAGGAGATCTACACTTACGGCCATATAGTGCTTCATACGGAGCCATACCAATAGAAGACTCGAAGCTGTTGTTGTAGGTGAACTCTACTAATGGCAAGTTCGACTCCCAACTCCCAGATAAATCCATCACACAAGCACGGAGAAGATCCTCCAAGATCTGAATAACTCGCTCTAACTGCCCATCTGTTTGCGGATGGAAAGCTGTGCTAAACAGCAACTTCGTCCCCATAGTCGAATGCAAACTCTTCCAAAACGAGGAAGTAAACCTGGGATCTCTGTCAGATACGATAGAAACTGGAATACCATGGAGTCGGACTATCTCCCGGATGTACAACTCTGCATACTGAACCATGGTGAAAGTCGTCTTAATAGGCAAGAAGTGCGCTGATTTGGTAAGACGATCTACAATCACCCAAATAGCATTCGATCCTTTTACTGATTTCGGCAAACCGGTCACAAAGTCCATGGTAACATTCTCCCACTTCCACTCGGGAATAGGAAGATGCTTGAGCAAACCTGCTGGTCTCTGATGCTCTGCCTTCACTAACTGACAAGTCAGACACTCGGATACAAACCGTCTGATGTCCTTCTTCATATCGGGCCACCAATACAATAGCTGCAGATCTTTGTACATCTTTGTACTCCTTGGATGAATAGAGTACGGTGACATGTGAGCCTCTGATAAGATGTCTGCTCGGATAGAATCACTGCTAGGAACCCATATCCTGTTTTTGTATCTCACAATACCGTCGCTGATTGAATACAAGACACTGCCCTTGGCCTCATCTCTCTGCTTCCACTTTGCTAACTGCTCATCTGCTGACTGACCACTGCGAATACGGTCCAGAAGAGAAGGCTGAATGGTCAAGGTAGATAGACGGGGAACTCTACCTCGAGGATATGTCTCAAGATCAAACCTCTGCATCTCAAACTGAAGAGGTTTTGAAACTGTCAAATGGGCCATCGCTGCAACTTTCCTGCTCAATGCATCCGCAACTACATTAGCTTTACCCGGGTGGTAGCTAATGTCACAATCGTAGTCCTTCACAAGCTCCAACCAACGCCTCTAACGCATATTCAGCTCCTTCTGCGTAAAGAAATACTTGAGGCTCTTGTGGTCGGTAAAGATCTGGCACTTCTCTTCATACAGATAGTGCCTCCAAATCTTCAAGGCAAAAACTACTGCGGCCAACTCTAGATCATGAGTAGGGTAGTTCTTATAATGGGTTTTCAACTGTCTAGAAGCATATGCTATCACCTTCACATGCTGCATCAATACGGCGCCAAGACCGAGCTTCGAAGCATTGGTATACAGAACAAACTCACCGGGCCCTGACGGCATGGCCAAAACTGGTGCTGTGATAAGAGCTTGCTTCAAAGTATCGAAGCTCTTCTGACACTCCTCGCTCCAAACAAATTTCACATTCTTCTTTGTCAGTGCTGTGAGTGGAACTGCAATCGAGGAGAATCCCTTAATGAACTTCCGATAATATCCTGCCAAGCCAAGAAAACTGCGGATCTCTGATGCATTCTGCGGCATAACCCAAACTCTAACTGCTGCAACTTTCGCTGGGTCTACCTCAATGCCACTGCTGGAAACAATGTGGCATAAGAACGCCACCTTCTCTAACCAGAATTCGCATTTACTGAACTTTGCGAATAATTTGTGCTTCTGCAATGTCTGCAACACTGTGGTCAGATGCCGGCTGTGATCCTCCCGATTCTTGGAGTAGACGAGAATGTCGTCTATGAACACTATCACAAACTGGTCGAGGTACGGCTGAAATACGCGATTCATGAGATCCATGAAGATCGCTGGCGCATTCGTCAAACCGAACGACATCACAAGGAACTCGTAGTGACCATAACGAGTCCTGAAAGCTGTCTTCGAAACATCGGCGTCTCTCACCCTCAACTGGTGATAACCTGAACGCAGATCAATCTTAGAGAAGATTGAAGCTCCCTGCAACTGGTCAAACAGATCCTCAATCCGCGGAAGTGGGTACTTGTTCTTCACTATGACCCTGTTTAACTCCCGATAGTCAATACAAAGCCTCATCGTGCCATCTTTCTTCTTAACAAACAAGACTGGCGCGCCCCAAGGTGAGAAACTATGGCGAATGAACTCCTTGTCAAGAAGTTCCTGAATCTGCTTCTTAAGCTCTGCCATCTCTGTCGGTGCAAGTCGGTACGGTGCTTTGGAAATCGGAACCGTACCTGGCATAAGCTCAATAGAAAACTCCACCTCTCTCTCGGGTGGCATACCAGAAACGTCCTCAGGGAAAACGTCTAAGAAATCTCTAACAATCGAAACATCTGCGGCTGACTGACGGGGCGCCTAGGGGACAGATATAAAGGTTGCTAGAAATGCCCGACACCCTCTATGCATGAGCTTCCTAGCCTGAACATATGGAATAATGCGCGGTAAACGAAAGTACCTGTCCGACTCAAATGGACACAAATGGGGAGTTGCTGTCATTTTCTCGACTTCCAGCGTTCATGGGGTGACATGAATGGACCAACATGGTCCTAATGCATCCTATTACATGTCTAGATGTTTCCTTGCGAGCCTGGAATCGAACCAATACATGAAACCATCAAAACAAATGAAACCGTGAAGCTTGAAATGGAGGGGCCGAAATCTGCATGTTTATTTTTCTGAAAATTCTTGGTGTGTTTCGGTTTTTGCCATGGAAATGATGATCATGTAATGAAAATAAATTATAATAGGACTTGATTGAAGAGTCAAGGAAGAACATATGCATGCCTGGTTCCGTTTGAAAGAAAAACGAAAGAATAAGACGATTCGGCGCGGAGGAGGTGGAGTGATCTTGCTTCCTTGTTCTTCACTCGATTTTTTTTTTCTTACTGAGCTATCGATTTTTCCTCACTAAACCCACGATCAAGCTCTGAAATTCTCTCAAATATTCGGTGGTGGGGGAGGGGAAATGTTTAGGAGGGTGAGGGAGATCCAATAATAAAGGGATACCAAGGTTTGACCAAGTCTCCTCTTTTTGAAATTAGAATTGGTTGGTATCAAATGGCTTCTTGGATGGATCTAGAATGAGTGGCCGATTTTTACATGTTAGATGTAGGTTGATTATGATCTAATATTAATTAATTAAGGGTGATTATTAAATGAAAAGATTATCAAGTTAAGGGATGGCAAGGAAAGGGTCAAAGGTGAGTTGGCATAACATTGCTTAATCCACTAAGGGGTGGCCGAAAATTAAACATAAAATGAAGGGGAAATGTTGTTTATTAAGTAAATTTATAACCATTAAAAACCTTTTCTATCCTTTAAATAATTTAGTGAATTAATCCCTTAATTATGAAACTTAAATGAATTTATTTTCTACTCACCTCAAGTTGCTTAAATAAATCCCTAAACCTCCTTTTAACTTAAATTAACTTACTTGCTAGCTAAAATAAATTCTGGAAATGTTTTCTGAATCTTAAATTTTATCTCGAAACTCTAACTCTAGTCCGGCCTCATTGAATTACTGAAAAGATAAAAATTTAAACGATTGTATAAAATAATTAACTTTAAAGAAAAACATTTAAATACTCATGCAATAAAATCATTTTAATTTAAATACTAGAATTATGCATGGCTTATACGCAGTGTAAGTTACGGGTTCTACAAGCCGTGGGTTCACATCTCCATGTGATTCGGACTAAACATGTCCTTATACGAGCATACCCCAACTGCTCCATTCTTACTTATCAACTCCTTGATAACAAGAATGTCAGAACTCAAGCTTGAAAATACCCAACCAATCATGTTAAATGCCTAGCAGCATCGCTTACATGATTCCCTAGGTATCAAATGATAGTGCCTGCAAGAACCATTCAATTATGGTTAGCGTACAGTACGGTCCCTTCAACTCATATATCCCGACCGATTCAACAACCATTGGTATATCGAGAGTTATCAATGAATCGATACTATGTGTCATGTCGTAGTTGCATCGATGGTGTAATCTATGAAACCCATTTCATAATTACCACCATACTCTGATGAGAGATTTCATACTACATACACATAGGATATCCATACCCGAAGGTAAGCGGCGAATCCTCGACTACAATGCATCGACTCCTATATGTTTCGACAAAACACCCAACCTTGCCACCTGATGACCCTATGAGAGTCGGTAAACAAGTCAAAGTGTAATGCTAGCACATAGAGTCTCAATGTTGTCCCGGGTCATAAGGACTAATGGTGTACAACAATAAACTAGGACATTTCCACTCGATAAGTGAGAACCACTTGGAAAGTCCTTTATGGAGAGTTGTTCAGTGCACTCTACCAGGAGCACCTATCTGCATGCTCGAACATCAAAATGTCCCCTTCCAATGAAACATGGTACTCACATCGCAGTTACTAGTCTCGAACTCGAGCGGCCTATATCTTTCTTAGCGGCGGCTGAATCGACTAGGAACTGTTTAGAATATACAGTATTCCAAACATGAGTTTCATGATACTCATCATATGAGCATCTCATATTCTTTCTACTATTTGTATATTCAAGGACTTTATCTATGTAACTAGCATGGAATACACATAAAGAAGTGCAAAAATAATAATTTCAAATATTATTAAAATAAAGACTGTTCATACATAGAGTTTAAACATGAACCCTTGGCCAACAGTTGGCTCGACGGGCACCTACTCTAACACTCAATACCACTACTAGATACTATGTGCCCCAAAAATGATATTTTCTCCAACCAGAAATCACACTTACTGAATTTTGCATACAACTTGTGGCTCTGCAAAACCTGCAATACTGTTCTTAAATGCTGACTGTGCTCCTCATGGTTCCTTGAGTATATAAGAATGTCGTCAATGAACACTATGACGAACTGATCTAAGTAGGATTGAAATACTCGGTTCATGAGGTCCATAAAAATTGCTGGAGCATTCGTCAGTCCGTACGGCATCACTAAGGACTCGTAATGCCCATATCTGGTTCTGAAGGCTGTCTTATGAACATCTGCATCTTTCACCTTCAGCTGGTGATACCCCGATCGAAGATCTATCTTAGAGAACATTGTAGCTCCCTGCAACTGATCGAACAAGTCCTCGATCCTTGGAAGTGGGTATTTATTCTTGATCGTTACCTTGTTCAATTCTCGGTAATCGATACACAGCCTCATGCTCCCATCCTTCTTCTTTACGAACAGTACTGGTGCGCCCCATGGTGAGAAACTATGGTAGATGAATTCTTTGTCTAGGAGCTCCTGAATCTGCTGCTTGAGCTCTAACATCTCTGCTTGAGCTAAACGATACGGTTCCTTAGAGATTGGCACGGTTCCTGGCAAAAGATCAATGGCGAACTCCACATCTCTCTCTGGTGGAAGGCCTGTGACATCATCTGGAAAGACGTCAGGAAATTCTCTGACTACTGGTACATCAGATAATGACGGAGTGGTTACGTCAGGTGCAGAAAAAAAGCTGGTCAAGAAAGCCTGACAACCCTTGTGCATAAGTCTCTGCGCCTGCATGCAAGAGATCATGCGAGGGAAACTCCTCCATCTAGCTGGCTCAAAGAGAAACTGCTCCATGCCCAACGCTCTTACAACACTGACCTCTTCTGGAAATCAATAAAAACTCTGTTCTTCGTCGGCCAGTCCATTCCCAAAATAATATCAAACTCTGGCATTGGCAGCACAATCAAATCGGCATACACTAGGTGGCCCTGCAGTTCCAAATCGATGTCTCTGACCACGCTAGTAGCTGTTAATTCTTCCCCTGATGGGACTGTCACTGTATAGCTCACGTCAAGTCCAATAGACTTGACGTCTAGATGATCAGCGAATGTCTCCGAAATAAAATAGTGGGTGGCACCTAAATCTATCAAGGCCTTTATGGCTACTCTCTTTATGAAAATATTTCCTGAGAGACGTTGGTACAACACAAAAACTTATATCCCAAAAATTCTAATCATAACCTCAGGCACAGTAGAAAAATCTCTACCCAAGTCAACCAAAATACTACTAGCACACTAATAATCCCAAAAATCAAATTCAAAACATGAATGGAAAAACTAATAATGTGCTGAATTAAATAAGATACCAATCAACAAGGTCGTGTCTGGGTCCGCCTCCTGAGCATGCATGGCGAACACCCTTCCCTGAGTCACCCTTCCCTGGATCGGGTGCATCCACTGTGGGCAGCCCTTCAACATGTGGTCACTGGCTCCACATTTAAATCATTTGCCACATCCCCACAAACACTGTAAGGACTGTGTATCATATTATCGTAAATCCTATGTGATTATCGATAATTCATTAATTTTATATGTGATTATGTATTCGATGTATATCATGACAATGAAATTGAGAAAAATGAATATTAAATATGAGTTGACGTTGTAAGAGCTCGACTGGAGAAGCCGGACGCCAATATATTACAAAAGACATATTTGTACAGAACATGTGGCGCGCGGGCGGTAGAAAATGACTGCCCGAGGGCCAGGATATATGAAATGTGTGTTCGGGCAGAACATGCCGCGCCCGAGCGGTAATTTGTGACCGCCCGAGCGCGTCTAGAGCTTCTGACTGAGGTAATTTTCTTCTAGTTCCAGCAGCTCTAAATATCAAAGTGCTGGAATAGCATGTATTTGAAGTTGAATTTATGATATGTGATAAAATAACCGACAAGAAACTCATATTCGAAGTCGGAATTAAATTATGATATGATTTTGATTTGATATGAATTTTTAAAGTTTCAAATGATATTTGAAACTAATATTAATGATTTTGGAGTATGTTATTGATTGGAATGAGTATGTTATTGATGTAGATAAAGTATTATACCGGTATCTTCAGGCTACATCAACTGGAAACGAAGAATTGAGGTATGTTGCGACCGGGTAACATACGACAAGTATCTGTATTATATGATATATTTCGGATTGATTTGATTGATTGGAATGAGATTATCTGTCTATATGCCTTATTTGTTGATTGATGTGGCATACATGACATTGAGATTGAGATATCGATGTATAAAATAAATGTTTTGTTAACACACATCATTTTATGCATACATCGATACATGACATGCACGTTGAGCTATGATCCTTGGATACCTTGATATGATTGAATTGGATTCCGGGGTTTGTGAACACAATCGCTATGCCGGTATTATATGACCCGTAAAGCATAGACAATTGTGGCCCCATATGATTGGATATGAGATTTGATGGCGCTTTGCCGACGCTATCATACGAGTATCCCATATTGGCCGGTGTGCCAGCTCGAGCATTGATTTGATAGCGATTTGATTGATTCTGACATGTGCTCAGTGGATGGGCATTTGACCTGATACCTCCACGACATACATGCATTGCATACCATATATCATTGTTTAGATACTTGTGGTATATATGATTGGTTGTTCCATACGCAGCTTTGCTCACCCCCAAGGGGGGCTGTTGTTGTCTTTGTGTGTGGACAATGGCAGGTACTCCAGGATATCAGGAGACCGGAGAGGGTACTTCTGGAGGGAGTCACAGTTTGAGTTGAGGTTTATGTTTTGTTCCCAGTATATATATATATGTATCTATATAACGGGGCATGTTCCGAGGATATGAGTTGTTTGTATGTGATTGGCTTTGATTACGTGTGGGCGTGTTTTATGATTTGAGATTAAATACTATTTTCAGTATTCAAATTATAAAAGAGATATTTTTGGGCTCATTGTAAATAAATTTTAAACTCGTTTTCCGCTGTAATTAGTTAACCCTAATCAAAGTGAATTGTAATAACGATTAGGAGCTAAGGGCCCCACACTAGGTGGTATCAGAGCATAGCTGGGAATGCTAGATTGAGTCTTGTGTAAACTTGAATAGGCACAAATGAATTGTGCGCTTGTGTTTGATTTATTTGTAATACTTGCTCCTACTTGATTTGATTTGAGTAAGTATCTGACGAGATTGACGATATGAGATGATGAGATTATGAAATTGTGATATTCATCTTTTGATTTGTAGATGGATCCCACAAATGAAACTGCGAGTAGCAGTACTGAGAGGATTGTTGGGCAATTTGAAGCATTGTCCATGGATGTAGTGATGGCTCGATTCCAGGATCTAAAACCACCGAGGTTGTTTGGCACTGAGAGTGCTGAAAGAGCTGAGGCCTGGCTGAAGGATATCGAGCACTTGTTTAATATTGTGGAATATTCTAAGGCTCGGAGATTGAAACTTGTTCTTTATCATTTGAAGGACCGAGCTAAATCTAGGTTGGAAGCCGCTGAGATTGGATTGAAAGAAGCCAGGATTGAAGTCACTTGGGATGTCTTCAAGTCCCAGTTTTTTGAGCAGTATTCCCCTCCTTCTTATTATACTGCTCAGGAGAATGAATTAAATAATCTGCAGCAGGGAACGATGTTTATTGCGGAGTATGCTTCGAAATTTTCTACTCTGTTGAAGTATGCGCCTCACGTAGCTGGGAATGCGAGGGCAAAATATAACAAGTTTGTAAATGGATTGCATCCTGCTATATATACTTATGTTGTTTCTGGATTGCCTACCAGCTATGCAGAGGCAGTGGAACGAGCCAAGGCAGCCGAGGCTGGACTTAGGCGGGGAGGTCCACAGTATATTCCTCCACCTCCGGTGTCAGCTCAGCAGCCTACTTTGAGGCCGAGAGGTAAGAAGTTTAAGAAGACTTGTTCTGTTTCTTCGTCTTCTTCGAGTTCGAGTGGATCCCAGAGAGGGAGTCCTATGATTGCACCCTATTGTAACCATTGTGGGGCTAAACATACTATCGAGCAGTGTCGAGGTATGTTTGGTACTTGTTATCAATGTGGGCAGGAAGGCCATTTCTCTCGAGTATGTCCGAACAGGGGTACGACTTCTGCTCAACCCCAGCCAGGATTTAGAGGTGGCCCTAGTATGACGAGACCTACTGTTCCTGTTCCATCTTTTCAGCAGTCAAGTGTCCCACGATATCGAGGACCGGGTGGTCAGAGTGCCCAAGTTCCTCCCCAAGTGAGAGTGTATGCCATGACTGAGGATCAGGCGAGAGAGGCTCCTGGAGGCGTGATTGCAGGTATTTGCACCCTTGCAATTATCCTGCACGTGTTTTATTTGATACAGGAGCATCTCATTCATTCATATCTCATGCATTTGTTGCATCTCACGATATTGAGTGTACCCAGTTGTATGATACTTTGTCGATAGCCACGCCAGCAGGGAAGATTATTTTGTCTGAAAAAGTTGTGCATAATTGTGTATTGATATATGAGGATAATGTGGTATTTCTGAATTTGATTGTCCTCCCAATGCACGACTTTGATTGTATTGTTGGCATGGATATCTTGACAACAAATCGAGCTACTGTTGATTGTTGTCATGGAGTGGTTCGATTTCGACCGATTGATGGACCCAAGTGGAATTTTTATGGCAAGGGTTCCCAAGACAAAATTCCATTGGTATCTTCCTTGGAAATGTCCCGATTTTTGACTAGTGGAGATGAGGGTTATCTTATCTACGCTATTGATATTTCGAAGAAGGAGTCTTCTTTATCTGAGATTCCAGTTGCGAAAGAATTCCCGGATGTATTTCCCGATGAGATTCCTGATTTTCCTCCTCATCGAGAAGTTGAGTTTAGTATTGATCTTGTGCCGGGGACTGCGCCTATTTCTAAAGCTCCCTATCGCATGGTACCTCTGGAATTGAAAGAATTGAAAGAACAATTACAGGATCTTCTCGATAAGGGGTATATTCGACCGAGTGTATCACCTTGGGGAGCTCCAGTTTTATTTGTTCGAAAGAAAGATGGTACGATGCGGATGTGTATCGACTATAGGCAATTGAATCGGGCTACTGTGAAGAACAAGTACCCACTTCCTCGTATTGATGATTTTTTTGATCAGCTTCAAGGTACTTCTGTATACTCGAAGATTGATCTTCGTTCTGGGTATCATCAAGTACGAGTTCGAGACGAACATGTGCCCAAAACTGCTTTTCGTACGAGGTATGGCCACTATGAATTCTTGGTTATGCCTTTTGGTCTTACGAATGCTCCTGCTATATTTATGGATCTAATGAATCGTCACCGATTCATTATTGTATTTATTGATGATATTCTTGTGTATTCGAAATCGAAAAAGAAGCATGCTGAACATCTGAGACTGGTACTTCAAACTCTTCATACTAGTAATTTATATGCTAAATTGTCCAAATGCGAGTTCTGGATGGACAAAGTGGTATTTTTAGGCCACGTCATTTCGAGACATGGCATATCTGTTGATCCTGCGAAGGTCGAAGCTGTATTGAATTGGCCGAGACCTACGAATGTTCCTGAGATCCGTAGCTTCATGGGTTTAGCTGGTTATTATCGTCGCTTTATTGAAGGATTTTCGAAGATAGCTAAACCTATTACTCAACTGACACAGAAGAATCAGCGATTCATTTGGTCAGATGAATGTGAAGCTAGTTTTCTTGAATTGAAGACGAGATTGACCACAGCACCTGTGCTTACTATTCCCTCAGGTACCGGAGGATTTGTGGTGTGTACAGATACGTCTGGTAAAGGTTTGGGCTGTGTTCTGATGCAACATGGCAAAGTGGTTGCTTATGCATCTCATCAATTGAAATCTCATGAAACACGTTATCCTGTTCATGATCTCGAATTGGCTGCCATTGTGTTTGCTTTGAAGATTTGGCGCCATTACTTGTACGGAGAAAAGTTTGTTGTCTATTCGGACCATAAGAGTCTGAAATATCTCTTTTCTCAATCTGATTTGAATATGAGGCAACGCAGGTGGATGGATCTCCTGAAGGATTTTGATTGTGAGATTCAATATCACCCTGGATCGGTGAATGTTACTGCGGAAGCCCCAAGTCGAAAGGTTCATGATTCTGTTTTAGCTTCTGTTTGTGTCGCCAAAGTACACGAGGATATATGTACTTCTGGTTGGACTTTTCACTCGAATTGGAATTCTGTCATTGTCTCAGCATTGCAAATTGAGCCGAATTTGATATCGAAAATACGAAAGGCCCAACGAAGCGATGCTCAGATCCAAAATTCGAAAGAACTTGTATCTGCCGGACATCACTCTGGATTTCAAATTTCTTCTGATGGTTCTTTACGACTTAATGGTCGGCTGGTAGTTCCTGATGATTCTGATTTGAAATCTGCCCTTCTTCGAGAAGCACATTGTAGCAAATACAGTATTCACCATAGAGGTCGAAAGATGTATTTGACATTGAGACCTCAATTCTGGTAAAAACGTATGAAGAAGGACATTGCTGAGTTTATTTCTAAATGTCTTGTCTGCCAGCAAGTAAAAGCCGAGAGAATGAAACCTGGAGGATTGCTCCATAGTCTTGAAATCCCGAAATTGAATTGGGAACATATTGTTATGGATTTTGTGACTCATTTACCTCGTTCGCCCAAGGGCTGTGATGCTATTTGGGTGATTATTGATCGGCTTTCGAAATCTGCGCATTTTATTCCGTATGAGCGGACTTATCCCTATAAGAGAATGGCCCGTTTATACATCGAGAATGTAGTGAGACTGCATGGTGAATCAGTCTCAATTGTATCTGATCGTGATCCTAGGTTTGCTTCCAAATTCTGGGGTAGTTTTCAGAAGGCGATGGGTACGCGTTTGACTATGAGTACTGCTTATCATCCTCAAACTGATGGCTAGACCGAGCGTACGATTCAAACTTTAGAGGATATGTTGCGTGCTATTGTGATGGACTTCAGAATGGGATGGCAGGATGCCTTACCATTGGTTGAATTTTCTTATAATAATAGCTTTCAGACGAGTATCGGTATGGCACCGTTTGAAGCTCTATATGGGAGAAAATGTAGATCACCGTTATTCTGGGATGAGATTGGTGAGAGACAATTGACTGGACCTGAAATGATACAGGAAATGAACGATAAGGTTCAGTTGATTCGGCAGCGGATGAAAGCTGCTCAGGATCGTCAAACGAGTTATGCGAATAAACGAAGACGACCCTTGGAATTCAAGAAAGGTGACAGAGTGTTTTTGAAAATATCTCCCTTTAGAGGCACTGTTCGATTTGGCATGCGAGGGAAACTATCTCCTCGTTATGTTGGTCCATACGAAATTCTGGATCGAGTTGGTGATCTTGCGTATCGATTTGCATTGCCACCAGCTCTATCTGCTATTCACGATATGTTTCATGTTTCTATGCTGAGGAAATATGAACCGGATCCATCACATGTACTTGCACCTGATGAGGTTGAACTGGATCCTTTTCTTTCCTATGTTGAACAACCTGTTCGCATTATGGATCGAAAGAAAAGATATTATGTAATAAATCGATTCCTTTAGTACGAGTGCAATGGACACGACATGGTGTTGAAGAATCAACGTGGGAATTAGAGAGCAAGATGCGAGATTCGTATCCGCATTTGTTTGATTCTATGACATCTGTTCCATTGTATTCGATGTATTCTGATCCTTTTCTTATTTTAGTTTTGATATGTACTATAACTGGTGACATATGTATGTTTGCAATGTTATGTATATAGAGATGTTTGAGATTTCGAGGATGAAATCTTTTAACAGGAGGAGAAATGTAAGGACCGTGTATCATATTATCGTAAATCCTATATGATTATCGATAATTCATGAATTTGATATGTGATTATGTATTCGATGTATATCATGACAATGAAATTGAGAAAAATGAATATTGAATATGAGTTGACGTTGTAAGAGCTCTAGTGGAGAAGCCGGACGCCAATATAGTACAAAAGTCATATTTGTACAGAACATGTGGCGCCCGGGCGGTAGAAAATGACCACCCGAGCGCCAGATTATATGAAATGTGCGTTCGGGCAGAACATGCCGCGCCCGAGCGGTAATTTGTGACCGCCCGAGCGCGGTGCAATTGTTAGCCGGGGGCAGAATGTCTCGCGCTCGGGCGCGAGAATTCTACCGCCCGAGCGCGAGAGAGATGAGGATAAGAGTAACTTTTCTTCTCTTTCTTTCTTCATTTGCAATTCAGAGGCTTCGAGAAACAGAAAAGAAACTCGATTTTCTTTCGTCCAAATCAACTTCGAAACGCTGTCTAAACGCGAAACAAATTATACATTTGTGATCTTCGCGTCGAGGGCTTCTGACTGAGGTAATTTTCTTCTAGTTCCAACAGCTCTAAATATCAAAGTGCTGGAATAGCATGTATTTGAAGTTGAATTTATGATATGTGATAGAATAACCGACAAGAAACTCATATTCGAAGTCGGAATTAAATTTTGATATGATTTTGATTTGATATGAATTTTTGAAGTTTCAAATGATATTTGAAACTAATATTAATGATTTCGGAGTATGTTATTGATTGGAATGAGTATGTTATTGATGTAGATAAAGTATTATACCGATATCTTCAGGCTACATCAACTGGAAACGAAGAATTGAGGTATGTTGCGATTGGGTAACATACGACAGGTATCTGTATTATATGATATATGTTAGATTGATTTGATTGATTGGAATGAGATTATGTGTCTATATGCCTTATTTGTTTATTGATGTGGCATACAAGACATTGATATTGAGATATCGATATATAAAATAAATGTTTTGTTAACACACATCATTTTATGCATACATCGATACATGACATGCACGTTGAGCTATGATCCTTGGATACCTTGATATGATTGGATTTGATTCCGGGGTTTGTGAACACAATCGCTATGCCTGTATTTTATGACCCGTAAAGCATAGACAATTGTTGCCCCATATGATTGGATATGAGATTTGGGATTTGATGGCGCTTTGCCGACGCTATCATACGTGTATCCCATATTGGCCGGTGTGCCAGCTCGAGCATTGATTTGATAGCGATTCGATTGATTCCGACATGTGCTCAGTGGATGGGCATTTGACCTGATACCTCCACGACATACATGCATTGCATACCATATATCATTGTTTAGATACTTGTGGCATACATGATTGGTTGTTCCATACGGAGCTTTGCTCACCCCCAAGAGGGGCTGTTGTTGTCTTTGTGTGTGGACAATGGCAGGTACTCCAAGATATCAGGAGACCGGAGATGGTACTTCTGGAGGGAGTCACAGTTTGAGTTGAGGTTTATGTTTTGTTCCCAGTATATATGTATATGTATCTATATACCGGGGCATGTCCCGAGGATATGAGTTGTTTGTATGTGATTGGCTTTGATTACGTGTGGGCGTGTTTTATGATTTGAGATTAAATACTATTTTCAGTATTCAAATTATAAAAGAGATATTTTTGGGCTCATTGTAAAGAAATTTTAAACTCGTTTTCCGCTGTAATTAGTTAACCCTAATCAAAGTGCATTGTAATAACGATTAGGAGCTAAGGGCCCCACAAACACTGTGTCCCGGATGCTGGCGATTACACTTCGGGCACACTGGGAAATTACCAGGCCTTTGAGGAGCCTTCTGCTGAGGGATAGGACCCTTGCCCTTCGGCGGTCCCTGAAATGGCCTCTTCCCCTACTGCCCCTGGAAAGATCTCTTAAACTGGGGTCGCTGCTGTTGAGGTGCCTGATAGGGCCTCTTGCCCTCTCTATCATTCTTGATGTCTCTTTGGTCCTACTCTGCCGCCAAGGCTCTAGATACGGCAACGGTATAGGAAGTCGGACCAGCAACCCTCACATCACGGCGCAAGATCGGCCGTAAACCATCAATAAAGTGCCTTAGCTTCTGCCGGGCATCATTTGCAATTAGGGGCACGAAGTAACACCCCCTCTCGAACTTTCTCACAAACTTTTTTACGCTGCTGTCTCCCTGTCGCAGCCTCATGAACTCCCTGGTCAGTCTGGATCGTATTTTATCAGTGAAGTACTTGGAGTAGAAAACTTCTTTGAACCCATTCCACATCAGTGTTTGCAAGTTCACTGACAATGATGCACTTTGCCACCAAAGCCCGGCGTCTCCTGACAGAATGAATGTGGCACACCTGAACCTGTCTTCATCCTGCAGCTCCGTGAAATCAAAAATCACCTCGATGGATTTAATCCATCCCTCAGCCACCATCGGGTCAATAGTCCCCGAGAACTCTTTCGGATCCATCCTCGTAAACCTCTCATACACTGCCTCTTGTTTGGGCCTCGCCTCTGTGTCCACTGCAGCATTGTTCCCCGCAAACTGTGCGAAGAACTGATTAATACCTGCAAACATCTGTTCTTGCATATCTGGCGGTGGACGAGGAGGAGTGGCCCTCTCCCCATCACAAGCCTCTCTGTCCTCATCCCTTACTCCACAGGCAACCAAACGTCTAGGAGGCATACCGTTCTAAAATTTACCCAACACATAACCCATCATACAATAACCTAATATCAGTATCGTAGGATGCACGAAATTTGAACTTAAAACATGTACATGCTGAAATCGTGACTTGATGCTTACTACATGAAAGAATTTAAAACTTTAAAACTTACAGAAAACTGGCAGAAGGCATAACCCTTTACAAGAACACCGCTCTGATACCAACTGTAACATACCATACTTTTAAACTATTTAAAATTTGCGGAAAATAAATTTTTTTTTCTTAAATATGAAATAAACTTTCAAATTGCGATCATCCATAATCCGTTCTAAAAAAAATAACTGCAACCAAACGTTCGAAATTAAAAATATTGCTAAAACATTTGACTAGGAATCATGACAGTAACATAAAATCATAGTATTTTAAACTTTCATAAATTCTTAAAAATATGGCGGTCCTCGGGTTTAGGCTCCCGCTCAGTCCAAGCCAGCTCACTGGTCCTCACCCCTCGTCTCCTCAAATGCATCCTCACCTGCATTGATCAAGTCTACTGAGTCTAAAGACTCAACGTGTATAAACTGGGAGTAACGAGTAATACATAATAAAATCACATGAAACTTTAAAATAGAGCATACGTACTTTAAACTTGAACTTGCATAGTTAAAAGCCTGAACGTAACATACTTGAAACTTTTGCATACATACATAAACATAGACGTGCCATCATCATAAGACTTTTCTTAAACATGCTTGCATACTTGTACATACTTGAACATTCATAAACTTCATCATTTTGCGTAGAGTCATGTTTCAAAGCAAGTGAA
Source organism: Primulina tabacum (assembly GCF_025594145.1). Lineage (NCBI taxonomy): Eukaryota > Viridiplantae > Streptophyta > Magnoliopsida > Lamiales > Gesneriaceae > Primulina > Primulina tabacum. The sequence continues at coordinate 22,559,043 of NC_134560.1, read as the reverse complement.
CCATACATAAATACGCCTAATCAGACTAAACCACAGTACTGGGCTGACAGGGAAGATCCACTGTCACATACATGAGATCCCCGTTCATGCTTTAACAGGTGGATTGGTCCCCGTTCATGCTTTAACGCTTCTCAATCCTGATCTAAACTCGTTCATGCTTTAACGGGGTGGAGAGGTCTACGGCCACTTTCACCGACTTCCAAACCCATTCATAATTTGGTCACGAGACATTTAGCATACCTCAAAAACATAAAATATTTTCTTTTGCACGTCGAACATACTTACTTGGCGTTGAGGGATTCGTTGGATCCCACTTGGGGCCGCTGCTGCAACATACTAACATGAGTTCGAACACTTATCTTTCATAGCTTAGACGTAGTTACTCGTGCTCACCACCGAAGTAAATAAATAGCTTATAACATTTTAAATCTCTCGGGAGTTGACCTCCTGTAGTAATAATCTTACTAAGCCATGATATAGAACCCAAAACAAATCCTATATTTTTACATAAATAAATTTTAACCATCGTACTAAACCATGATATAGAACCCCGAAGCAAATCTAAAAAAATTAATTTTTTTTTAAGTGGGTGTTACATGGACCCCGTGTAGGGGTCCGGGTAGGGGTCCGGGTAGGCACGAAAATTTCGTATTTTTGAAGGAAAAAAGACACGGACTCCGTGTGGAGGTTCGGGAAGGTGTCCGTGTAGCCTCTTGACGTGGAAATTCACTAATTTAATGATTCATTCTTCCAACCCAAGCCTAAGGACCATGAACCAACACCTCAAGACTCATTCTATGATGCTATTACATTGATTCGAACCCGTACAAACACCCCAAACATCACCAAGCATCGTCAAACAACTTCAATGCACAATAACCCGTAATTCGATATCGTTTCGCTTCCTACGACTTCTATTACATCCCAAGCCAATCCCAACCCAAACGAACCACCAAATAATACCTAAACACATCTCACAACATATCTAAATGTAGTAGCACAAGCCCGGCGGTGCCCAATGAAGCCTGCAACAAATAAATTCAAAACATGATAACATCATTTTCATAAGATCCCAGGTTTGAGCAGTCAAACAAAAACAACCATAACTCACTCGTTTTTTATCCAACTATTTCGAATTTATTGTCAAATCGAAGGTATCAAAAAAGTTCTACGTTTTATTTGTTGAAAGTTTTGCCAGAATATCGACCGAAAAGTCCCAATTTTTAAAAATTATAGCAAACTTGTGTTTTGAGATCCAAAATGTTACAGAAATCGATTCAATGCATAATCACTAAAATTTTTCTCATAACAATCAAACTTTTACGCATAACATACATCAAAATATCTACTATGACGAGATCAATGCATAAAACAAAAGAATATACATGCCTTTGATCTTTAAAACTCACAATACGGTGAATATCGAAGCGACGCGGTGCGGAAAATTATCCGGGCGACTTGAGGCACGATTTTTGCTGCTAAAATCAACAAATAATTGCTGAAGGATATTTGGAGAGGAAGAGGCGGCTGCTGCTACCTTAAGAACCCTAAGCTTTCTTTTAAAAAATTCAAATGAGAAAGGAATGAAATGTGTGTGTGAGTTATCGTGAGTGAGTGTGTGAGAAAGTGTGTTTGAATATTTGAATATGTGTGTGTGGTGTGTTGTAAACCACATAGGGTGTGTGAGTGAGCAACGTGTGTGTGTGTGTTAATGGGTAGTGGGTTAATGTGAATTAAGGTTTTTGATTAATAATTAACTTGCTAATTAAGTCTACAAACCCACTATCAACTCTACTAAAAATCTCAAAAGAAATAAAATAATATTCACAATTGATAAACTTTGAAAGTTTATAATCTAAAAAAAAATCACCTAATATTTAAATTAAACTTTAAAAATACTAAAACTAAATAAATCATTTAAAATGTCCCAATCCTAACTTAAAATAAAATACTATATTTTAAAATCGCCAAAAATCGTCGCCGGTCTCTTTCCCTCGATCCCGCATCGAATATTCGCCGGAAACATAAACTCGAGAAAACATTTTAACGTGCATCAAATAAACATAAATAATTAAAATAATACAATTTCATAATTCATGCATCTCTAAAATCATTTTAAACTTAAATAATTAATTTAACAAATTAAATAAATGCATGGGTTTTACGTTTACTGATTTTGGGCTCTACAATCACATATATGACTTTTCATGAAATTATGAAAAATACTTTGCATGCTTGGTTTTAAGGAAAAATTTAAGTATATGCATGATTTTATTAAGTGATGAATATGATGACATGTTTTGAAGGATGAGAGTTTGTTGTGACTAATACAATGATACGATGACATGTAAGGCCAAGGCTCATAGGACGGGTAAAGCTGTCGCTGATGTGCCCGCCGCCAGGTACCACTGTTACATGTATATGGATCCATCAACTAACACGATGATACGAAAGTCACAACTAATAAACGAAATTCAAATTAAGAAAAACTAACACGTACATGCTGATATGATGTGATATGTAATGAAAATATTTATGTTTCGACAGGTTAGGATTATGCATACATCTTTTACGATCATGAAATGTATTTTTTTCACAGTACTTTCCATTGTTACTTGTTATGTATATGTACTTGCTATAATGTTACAGGTGTGTTGAGTCTTTAGACTCAATAGGTGCGAATGATGCAGGTGATCCTATTGATCAAGAGTTTGGGGGAGCCGAAGACTGAGTAGGCAGAGGTGGATGTGCGCAAGCGAACCCGATGACCTTATTTTTTCCGCACATCATGTTTATGAGATATGAGGGATTTGAATATTTTAATACTCGTTCTTTTTATTATGATGTTTGTTATCATGAGTTTCACATGTTGCATCTTTGATTTATTTTTAAAACGTAAGCTTGGGGATGCCGATTTATCATGGATTTTAACTGCGGTATTTTATTTGTTAGTTGATTACTGATATTTTAAAAAAAAAATTAATTTTCAGCAGTATGGCATGCATGCATTTTAAAATAAATTTCGAGTAGTACCTTTAAAAAAAATTCTATTATTATTTTAAATAGAAGACCTTTCAGACTATGACCCAAATGACATTATACACTCCACCTGTCCTCAGTAGCCCTGCAACAAAATCCATGGTAATGTTCTCTCATTTCCACTCAGGAATAGATAGTGGTCTCAGCTTTCTAGCAGGTCTATGATGTTCGGCCTTAACCTGCTGACACGTCAAACACTCGGACACGAAATGTAAGATATCTCGCTTCATGCCCAGCCATCAATATCGAGACTACAGATCCTTATACATCTTTGTACTCCCCGGATGAATATGGATTACTGGGTGTTGTGGGCCTCACTCATGATATCTGCTCTCAGGGAATCACTGCTAGGAACCCAAATTCAGTCACAATAACTGACTATGTCTTCCTCATCTGTGTAGAGTCTCAGGCCCTTAGACTCATCCCTCTGTATCAACTTCTGTAACTGCTCATAAGAAGTCTGCCCTGCTCAAATCCTATCCCTCATTGTCGACTGTACTGGCATGGTAGAAATACTAGGGGCATTGCCCTTGGCATAAACTGCAAGCTCTAACCTCTGAATCTCTTCCTGCATTAGCCTCTGTACCAACAACTAAGTGATCACTTCATTCTTCCGGCTCAGGGCTTCTGCGACCACATTAGCCTTACACGGATGGTAGCTAATGTCGCAATCATAATCCATCAGTAACTCTAGCCTTATCCGTTGCCTCATATTCAGCTCTTTCTACGTGAAGAAGTACTTCATACTCTTGTGATCGGTGAAAATCCTGCACTTTTCTCCGTATAGATAATACCTCCATATCTTCAAGGCGAATACTACTTTCGCTAGCTCGAGGTCATCAGTCGAATAATTCTTCTCATGGACCTTCAATTTTCAGGATCTGTAGGCTATAACCTTGTCGTGCTGCATAAAAACTGCGCCCAAAACGAGCTTCGAAACATCTGTAAAAAGCACAAAATCCCCTTGCCCTGATGGCATAGCTAGAACTGGCGCTGAAGTCAATGCCTGCTTCAGCCTATCAAAACTCTCCTGTCACTCTGATCGCCAAATGAATTTGCCATTTTTCTTCGTCAAGGCGGTCATGGGCACCACAATAGAAGAAAAGCCCTGAATAAACTTCTTGTAGTACCCAGCCAACCATAAAAAACTACGGATCTCTTTCACACTCTTAGGCGCTGTCCAATCTCAGACTGCCTCGACCTTACTGGGATCAACCTCCACTCCATCTTGGGATATGATGTGGCCCAAGAATGCCAATCTGTGTAGCTAGAACTAAACTTACTGAAATTGACATATATCCATCTGTCCTGTAAAGTACGTAGTACGGTCCTCAGATGCTCACTGTGCTCTTCTCTGCTCTTTGAATAGATCAGGATGTCGTCCATGAAAACTATGAAGAACTAATCTAATTACGGCTAAAACACGCGATTCATGAGATCCATAAAGATCGCTGTCTCATTCATCAATCTAAAGGGAATCACCATAAACTCATAGTTCCCACAACGCGTCCTGAAAGCCGTCTTATGCACGTCAGACTCTCTCACCTTCAGCTGGTGGTATCCTTATCGTAGATCAATCTTCGAGAATACAGATGCTCCCTGAAGCTGATCGAATAGATCCTTGATCCTGGGCAGTGGATATTTATTCTTAAATGTGGCCCGGTTCAGCTCCCGTTAATCAATGCAAAGCCGCATGCTGCTGTCCTTCTTCTCAACAAACAGTACTGGTGTGCCCCATGGAGAAAAGTTTGGGCAAATGAATCCCTTGTCCAGAAAGTCATGTATATGATCCTTTAACTATTTCATCTCTGCAAGTGGTAGACGATAAGGGGCCTTAGAGATCAGCACTGTACCTGGCATCATCTGGATGGAAAAGTCCACCTCTCTGGCTGGTGGAATGCCTGAAACATTGTGCGGGAAAACATTGTTAAAATCCCTAACCACCTCGACCTCCTCTAGCCTCTGGCTGACTGGCTCGGTCACTATCACAATACTGACCAAAAATGTCTAGCAGCCTTTTCTAATGAGCTTTATCGCATAGATGCAGGAAATGATGTGATATATCTGCTAGTGTCTAACTACCTTAAAAGTAAATGGCTTCCCGTTGGACGGTAGGACAGATAGTGACCTACGTTGAAAATCTATGGCAGCTCCGTTCTAATAAAGCCAGTCCATACCCAGAATAATGTCGAACTCGGCAACGGTAGCACAATCAAATCTGCCTGCACCGTATTTTTCTGTAACCGAAGCTCCAATTTCTTCAATTTCTCAGAGGTAAAAATTTGATTTCCTGACAGAATCGAAACTCTGAATCCCAAATCCATAGCCTCTTGTATTATTCCTAGTCGCTTGACCAAAGAATCGGATATAAATTTTTGGAACATTTCATGTTCACAATCTTTGATTTGATGTTAATAAAACTTGTAATTTTCTTTCTAATGGTTTACCTAGTGCGCAGGAAGTTGGAACTGATCAAGCTTCGAACTAATCAATTAAACGAGCCAAACTGAAGATATCGAGATGCAAACTGAAAACACCAACTGATCGACAAAATTGAATCAGCTCAACTGATATATCAAAAAATAGTTCAACTGATTGTCCAGCTGATATGTGGTTCAGCAGAAAACCTTCAGAAGCCTGGCCAGCTGATGAATAGTTCAACTGATGAAGAGTTCAACTGATGAAGAACTCAGTTGACCACTTCAACTGAAAGAGTGAAATCAGTTCAACTGACGTGTCAACTGATTTCACCAGCACAAATAAAGATCAGTTCAGATGACCAGTTAGGAGCATCAGTTCGGAATCAATCAGTTGCAAATCAAGACAAGCTTATCTAAATGGATTCCAGCTACGCACAAGGGTACAAAAACATCTGTACTTTCAATAATACAATAATGGGTGTTGCAGCAAAGCTTAAAGACAAAATGTTCCAGCATAGATTTCGGAAAAGTCGAGACACGAATCTCAAGGATGACATTCAAGCTGCAACGGATATAATTATTGAGTTTCACTGTACGATCTGTTTCTCGCCTATAAATAGAAGATCAGTGAAGACCATCATATACATCAAGAACAAGAACAAGTGTGTGAATATACAGAGAAAGGGCAGACATATTTCATATCAGCTTACTAGAAGCAATTTGCCCAGAGGGAACACTTCATTGTATTATCAAGCTTAGTTTATAAGCACAATTCCCTCAGTGTCTGAGAACACTTTCTTGTAGTGTTCATTGTTCAGTTCTCACACACACACACACACACCACCATCCAAAATATAGTCTTGCACAAAGACAATAAACTTGTGTATGTAGTCTTTGACACACAGACGTAAACCAAGTGTTGACTGGAAGATGCCGCCTTCATTCTAGTCTAGGAGTTCAGTTAGGCAGTTGGGTAAGTCTTAAGGTGAGTGGATTTGTACAAATCAATTGTATAGATCAAAGTCTTCTAGTGGATCCTACCCGATGTGGTAAAAGGGCTGACATAGGAGCAGTTGAAATCTCCGAACATCCATAAATATATCTTGTGTATTTAATTTTTTCACTATTGTTTTCAAACTTATTTGATCAGAAAGTGCATCTGTCGGTTCAGTTTTTGAGCATAACTGAACTGATATATGTCGCAACCGATTCCTGTTATTTTCAGTTATTCAGTTAAACATGATATAAAATATATCAGTGTTTCTTAACGAATGATTAATTCGAGTGTTTTTCGCTTGGTTTGTAAACAAACTTGATTTAATTCATCGATGTATTCATTCTTAGAACACGAGCTATTGCAGCTTATGGTCCAAGTCATAAATACTACCGCTTCATTGCTATATCAAATTAGAATAACATGATCAATGCGGTTCATCATCAGTTGAGTCCAGTTTGAGTAAGCTCGACCAGTTAGCCAACAAAGAGATCAAGTCCAAGTCAAATTAGCTGCTCTTCTGGGAAAGAGACTCAAAATCAATGAAGCATTCAAAGCATTCAAGGCGACCAGTTGTTAGTATATTCAGTTCTATTTTGTGTAAACTAACTGATATTTGATGTTATTTAAAGTATGTTAATGTAGTAGAAATTTCCCTTACACTTGGTGGTGTGCGTAAATGTATTATACAAGAGACGCTTATTTGATTAAATAAACATCATGTTTATCCAATTAGCCTTCACATAACTGAACTGCTATCTTAAGATTTGTTGCCTAAACTTCTTGAATAATGTTCAAACTTCATAAATCGCGTAAATGATTATATTTTTGAAGGGAAGTTTTAAAAATTCAGTTTCTGAGGGTGAGTTTTGTTTATAATTATCCCTCGAACTAAAAAATTGTTTTCAAATTGTTTTATTCAGTTGTTGCGGGGGAGTTTTTCTTTCTACTATCCCTCGAACTAAAAAACTCTTTTTTAAAAGTCTTTTTAAATTTTTATAAAAAAATCGCTTTAATTGTTCAAGTTTTGTGATCATCAAAAAGGGAGAGATTGTTGGAACATTTCATGTTCGCAGTCTTGATTTTGGTAGAAAACTTGTTATTTTATTTCTAATGATTTACCTAGTGCACAGGAAGATGGAACTAATCAGGCTTCGAACTGATCAGTTAAACGAGCCAAACTGAAGCTATCAGGAAACAAACAGGAAACACCAACTGATTGACCAAACTAAATCAGCTCAACTGATATATCAAAAAACAGTTCAACTGATTGTCCATCTGATATGTGGTTCAGCAGAAGACCTTCATAAGCTCAGCTAGCTGATGAAGAGTTCAACTGATGAAGAACTCAGTTGACCAATTCAACTGAAAGAGTGAAATCAGTTCAACTGACGAGTCAACTAATTTCACCAGCACAACTGAAGATCAGTTCAGATGACCAGTTAGGAGCATCAGTTAGTAATCAATCAGTTGCAAATCAAGACAAGCTTATCTAAATGGATTTCAGCTACGAACAAGGGTACAAAAACATCTGTACTTTCAATAGTACAATAATGGGTGTTGTATCAAAGATTAAAGACAAAAAGTTCCAGCATAGATTTCGGAAAAGTCGAGACACGAATCTCAAGGAACACATTCAAGCTGCAACGGATACAATTGTTGAGTCTCACTGTACGATCAGTTTCTTGCCTATAAATAGAAGATCAGTGAAGACCATCATATACATCAAGAACAAGAACAAGTGTGTGAAGATGCAGAGAAAGGGCATGCATATTTCATATCAGCTTACTAGAAGCATTTTGCCTAGAGGGAACACTTCATCGTGTTATCAAGCTTAGTTTCGAAACACAATTCCATCAGTGTGTGAGAACACTTTCTTGTATTTTTCATTGTTCAGTTCTCTCTCTCTCTCACACACACACTAGCATCCAAAATATTGTCTTGCACAAAGAAAATAAACTTGTGTATGTAGTCTTTGACACATAGACGTAAAACAAGTGTTGACTGGAAGGTGATGTCTTCAGTCTAGCCTAGGAGTTCAGTTAGGCAGTTGGGTAAGTCCTGAGTATAGTGGGTTTGTACAAATCAATTATATAGATCAAAGTCTTCTAGTGGATCCTACCCGAGGTGGTAGAAGAGGTGACGTAGGAGCAGTTGAAGTCTCCGAACATCCATAAACATATCTTGTGTATTTAATTGTTTAACTATTGTTTTCAAAATAATTTGATCAGTAAGACCATCTGTCGGTTTAGTTTTTCATCATAACTGAACTGATATATGTCACAACTGATTCATATTATTTTCAATTATTCAGTTACACATGATATAAATTATATTAGTGTTTCTTAACAAAGGATTACTTCGAGTGTTTTCCGCTTCGTTTGTAACCAAACTCGATTTAATTCATCGGTGTATACAATCTTAGAACACGAGCTATTGCAGTTCATTGATTTATTGTGTTCAAAGCACCTCAAGGTTCCCAGCACACGATCCTTCATAAATGAATGTGTAGCTCCAGAATCTTGCAATGCATACGTGACTACACCTGAAATATATATCCTTTCTACAATAAAACATACCATCAAATTTGATCGTATTGAAACTTAAGAAATTTTCTATAAGTAATTATCCCAATATCTTCAATTCACTAATTTACTACTAGTGTTCCCTCAAAAATTTCGAAATTTACCCCCAAAAATTTTAAAAATTACAAATTGATCCCTAAAGTTTCGAATTTCTTACAATTTAGCCCTTCAATTTTTCAAAAATTACATATTAGTCCTCATGAAATTTCTGTTTAGTCAATTTGGTCTTAAAATTTTTGAAAGTTATTAAATTTAATCCAAAAATTTTTGAAAAATGCCAAATAGTCCCCCAACTTTCGAATTTTTATGATTAGGTCCTTAAAATATCGGTTACTGCATTTTGGTCCTCAAAGCTCTTAAATAAATCAATTCAACCCTTGTTCCACATATTAGAACATGCAACCTAATTTATTCTAGGTTCTCAATCCCAAAAATGATTCCCCCAACCAACACAATTATCCATGCAATTGAGGCGGTAAATAAAAATTCTTAAACATAAAGGTTACCGGTGATCAGTGTAGAGTCTGGCTCTGCCTCCGCCTCTTCTGCATGCATCACATAGGCTCTGCCAGTAGTGGAGCCCTTGTTCATAGGGAAATCAGCTGCCTTGCGGCCCTCTTCTTTGCATGAAGCATTTCAAGGTCCCCCACATACACTTGCCAAAGTGGAACCGGTTGAACTGCTTGCAGGGCTTCCTCTCCTCCGTCTTAGGAGCCCTTGGTGTCTGTGGAGGCCTCTGTTGTCCGGGCTTCTGGAACTGACCCTGGGGCTTCTGCTGCCCCTGATGCCTCGGTGGCTCGGTGAACTTTCTCTTCTTTGGATGCAAGCTAACTTGGGCCTAATGCCTCTTCCACTACATCTCGGCGTCAACATCATTACTCTGATACCAACTGTAATGCCTCATATTCGACGACTATCCTCGCTGTACCAAGACGAGTCTTTGCAGCGTGCTTATGTCCTCACTTACACACACCTTAAGAGACTTCCCAGGGCGTCACCCATCCCAGAATTGCGTCAATTCAAGCACGCTTATAAATTTGAAATTCTTATGTGATGAGCTATCGAAAAGAAGATGCATATTTTGATATGAGTAGTACATATCAAATCTTTTAAGCCCTCCTCAACTGCAAAGTCCCATACCTGAACAGTTTCGGAATTTCTCTCCTTCCAGTGCAAGATCGATTCATTCATGTTCCTTCCGCCTAGAAGCCTACGTAGAGCCGCTTATTGTCCGTGCAACCTTATGGCACCGGCAATCACCCCCCGCCCTCTTTGGCTCCGGGCCTCACATGCCGACCAGATTCCGCTTGGTTCGTCCCAAACCACACCATACTAGGAGAGATCGGCTCTGATACCAACTGAAACGTCTACTACTTAAAATATTGCTAGAAATTTTTTTATCAAAAACTCGAAAATACATTTAATTGCGTGCAAGCAACAATAGCTGACAATCACACGTTTTTAAATAAAAATATTCAACTACTGGTAAAATACTACAAAAAAATTATGTCATTTTTAATCATGTTATAATCAAATGTTATTGCATCTTGTTATTACCTTGGTTTTATCATGTTTGAATCACAATTCATTCACATTTTATCATGTATTGGTAGCGTACTCGTTGGATTCAAAAACATTTTTAAAAGAAGCTTGAAATCATCATATTTTTTAAAATAAACGTTTTACCGTAAAAGATATCGAACAACTATATTTTTCATACATAAACAATTAAATCATGCATAATATGATTTGTATGATGTTTAAAAGGGTTTAGAAAACGTGTCTTTGCGTTTATAACGCTCGAATATACGATCGTTGGCGAGGGTGCGACGATGAATGATCGGACGACGAAGAACACAAGCTTTTTCATCTCCTTGATATTTCAAAATTTTTGTGTGTGTGAGTGTGTGTATTACGGATGCTGATGGTGAAGGAATTGTGGTGATAAAAGACCCAGGACACTCATTTATAAATAGATTAACATGTTAATGGGCTTTAGTTTTGGGCTTGTAAGCTTAAGGATAATTGGGCCTATTTCAAATAATTAAATTGGGTCAAATAACACTTATTTCATTAAATAATAAAAATTTATAAAATTAATTTCCAAAAAATAATATTTTTGATCTTTTAAAACTCTTTGTTTGCCCAAAACCGGCTTCCCGAGAAAAATCGAGCTCGACTTGTAAAATAATTCGAACTCCAACATTTTTTAGAAAAATTAAATCCTTTTTAATCATATTAGGAAGCCTTGCCATTAATTAAAGAAAAATAAATATCCTTGTCTTGGTCGTCCCTTGTCTCCTTTTTCTTGCCTATTATCGAATATCGGGTAAAATCCTTAAATTTCATGTAATCATGTCATATTATCATTTAATCATGCCATCACATATTTAACCATATAATAAACATCATGCTAGCATTTAAAATTAATTAAATAAAACAATTAAAATAATTTTGCATGCATGTGGTTTACGTAGGTTGGTTTTTTGGACGTTACAAAACGTCATGATCTTAAAAATATCATGTCAAAGCGTAATGTTTCCAAAACATGTCTCATAATATCGACATGTAAGTGTTCATTTTGTTTATTTGAATTCAGATCATTAGTTGTGATTTCGTATCAGCTCTAGTTGATGGATCCATCCACCTATAACCATGGTACCCGGTGGCGGGGACATCAGCGACAGTATTACCCATCCACTGAGCCTTGACCTTACGTGTTCGTTTTCATGTTCGTAATAGTCACAACCAACTCATATCCTTCAAAACATATCATCATATTCATCACTTATAAAAATCATGTATGCACGTAAATTTCCTTAAAATCAATCATCAACATATTTTTTGTATTTCTATAAAATTCATGTTCGTGATAACGTATTTAAAACATGTCAATTTGCAATGGCGCTGCCAGGACTGCTCAATCGACCCAAGTTCAAAATGACCATTATTTCCCTAGAAACCCTAATAGACCATTTTACCACTGGACAACAAAAGTTCGAGCCGAAACCAACCAAACTCCTTAAAACATTTCAAAACATATTAATAATCGATTCTTAGACATAACCTCGAGCTCTTTACATAACTTACAATATTTGTTTTAAAACTTGGATCGGTGTCCCGGTTTTAACCTGAATCAACTCGAAACTTAACCAAACTTTCCCAAATTTTAACCACGACTTATTCACACCCTACCCAACCCATAATAACACGATTCCAGCCATTATGAAACCCTTAAAACTGACTGTAACCTGCTGGAATTTTTGGCACCTAGATTCCTACAAACCCTAATGCACCAATCCCTCAAAAATTCGATCCTAGACCTACCCAACTCGAACCAGCCATGAAACAATGTCACCTAGGACAAAGATCGGATTGTGGACGACCTACTGGACCAACCCTATCCATTTCTACAACTCCATGCGCTTGGCCGTGTGTTAGTTACCCGAAAACAAGCCGTATCCTAATCCTACTCGACTCATGCGCCTCGACCGACTCCTAGGTTGAGGCCAGCCGTGGTTGAGGCATCTTGGACCATGTCTCAAACCCCTTAGGATCTGCACCGTGGCTCAGTTCAACTCCCCAATAGCCGGTCCTCCTCTCAAAGCCCGAACTAGTTCCATACGTCACATGCATACCCTAGGTTCGATCGGCCATCACAAAGACTCGACCAGCTCGTGACTCTAGCACCTTGAAACCTTCACTCTCAACATATACAGTCCCCTAGCATCTCAAATCGGCAGCCCCTTATACAAGGACAACAAAAATGTGAGTTACATTTAAACATATATATGTGCATATTTCGTGAAAAATCAATGAAACATAAAAATATATGCATTCCTCATGCAAACACACACACATCAGCATATAACAGCGTGAATGACAATAAAAAAAAAGATTCATGGTGTGTCTTGGCGTATAAACGCTCGAAAATTTCGATACCAACGCGTAGAACTTGCACCGGAGAGACGGGGAATGAGCTTTTTTTTCTTTTTTTTCAAAACCTAGGAAAATTTCAAAGATGGATGCAGAATTATTTCCTGAGGCTGCTGCTAGTGAATGAGGGAGGAGCCGGCCAACATATAAAATTTAGGTTTAGGGTTTTTAGTGTAGGGTTTATGTACAATACTAAGTGTTAATGAGCACTAGTTTAAAAATAATGAGGTTTAAAAGGGATTTAGTCTCAATAAGCAATAAACTTGTAACGCCCCAAAAATTTAAAGGTCAACGCGAACCACATGCATATAAATTATTAAATTCTCCTGTATTTTAATTAAATGTTTTGGTTGCATGAATTAATTATGTTGTGCATAATTGTATGTTAAAAATATATTTTCTACATTGTTGCATTAAAATGTATTTTTAAAGAATATTCAAGTTGCGATCGAGGAACGGACACCGAGGGCTGAAAAATAGAAAATGTTTTTATTAAATAATTATTTTTAATTATTTAAAATATGGTTGTTGCTTTTTAGTATTTTTGAAAATAAGGGGTTTTGAGGTGATTTTATACGCCGGGACGTAAATTTTATCGGTGTTGGTTTTTCAACAAAAATACGAACTTCTTGGCAACCCGGCTATTAAATTCACAAACTTATTTTACCAAAATTATTTTTAATATTTTAATTAAGACTAATGTGCCTAATTAAACCCCTTAATAGGCCTAAAGCCTAATTAACTATTTAATTAGTGTATTTAATATATTAAAGCACCTAAACCCTACACTTTGCATCCAACCACACGGCCACACACTTCACAAATTCTGAAATTCTCCCCAACTCATTGACACGGCACACACAACAATTCAAGAGGAAAATCGAGAATTTGCCAAGGAAGATTCAAGCCAAAGGTCTTACTCCGTTCTTCGACGTCGTCAACGAATAATCGTGCGTTTAAAACGCAAAGGCACGCCATACATCTCCTTTTCTCATCCATCATATCATACTATTGATTGAATTATATTATGCATGAAGAACATTATATTTTTTCAGAATTTTCGGTCTATGGCATGCATACATGAGAAAACATGATTTTTGAATCCATTAACTTGTGTATTGTTTGGTTAAGGGGTTGCCATGACATAAGGATGGGTCAAGAGTGGTTTACACCTGTTTTAGAGTCACACACACTCACCCTAAACACCACAAAGAATCGGCAGAACAAGAACAAACAACAACTGTGAGTTGCTGTCAAGTGGGGAGGGATCGGGTTTCATGAGGGAGAGGCTGGCAGGGTCTTTGCTTGGGCCAGGGCTCGGCCAGGGGCTGTCATGGGTCAGGGCGAGAGTCCTAGCCAAGCTAGGACTCGAGTTAGGGGCTGGGGAAGAGTCCTAGCCATGCTAGGACTCTACCCGAGAGGCTACCCCCAAGTTGCGCAGGGTTCGCGTGACTTCCAGGAGCTTGGGGCTCGGTCTGTGGTTCAAGGGCTGGGCTAAGGGGATGCACTAGAGTCCTAGGAGGGTTCAAGGGTGGTTGGTTCAAGGGCTGGGCTCGTTGGTAAGGGTTGGGATGCAAATTATAGAGTCCTATTGCCATAAGGGTTCTCGGCCAGCTTAGGGGGTTAGTGAGGGCTCTCGTTTTTGTGGTTTAGGCTGGGTTCTTGGTGGTCCAAGGGTCCAGTAGGTTAATTTAGGATGTTGGGCAAGTTTTGGTTTGACATGGTTCGAGGGTAACTCGTGAAAATCGAAAGTTGGCTCGGGGTCGAAGTTTTGGTGTCAATTTGAGTTTTTAAATAAAGAAAAATTGTAAAATGGCTCACGGGGGTCGAGTCGTGGTCCATAAGGGCTAAAATAATATAAAAAGACTAAATTTAGAATTTAGGAATTTTATATTAAAGTTTGGGATTTTTCGGGATTAAAACACCGGCAAAACAATTAATTAAAGATAAATGAAAAAAGTCTAATATTTAAGGAAAATAAAATTACGAAAAAAATTCATGTAGGCTTAAATAATTATTTGGGACATGTTAGAGTCAGGAAATCAAGATAAAAGTCGAAAACGTAAAATGTCGAGTCTGTGGGTAAAACGGTCTTTTAAAACTTAGAAATTAGTAAAGGTCATGGCAGTGCCCTAAATGCTATTTTTATGATATTATGGTTATTTTTAAATGTTTATGAAATGTTCATGATTAAATTATGATTTTTAAATGTCTAAGAGATTTTTATGATTTAAGGAAGACATTTAAAAGACATGTTGCATGCTTGGTTTCAAAATCAAAATATTATGTTATGCATGATTTTTATAAAGTGATGAGAATGTAAATGTTGAAGGAAGTGAAGTGATTGTGACTAATTCGTTAATGATGGCGATGTCGTGAGGGTGATGGTCCCAGTGGGAGCCCGTCGATCGTGTTTCCATTATTGCGAATATGAGGTTATGAGGATATGAGGTTTGAGGTAAGAATAAGAATATCGTGAGGGGAGAAGGCCCCAGAGGGAGCCCATTTATGGGAGAAGGCCCCAGAGGGAGCCCCGACGATCGTATTTGTATTCGATCATGATAGGCCAAGGCCCAGTTGACCGGTGAGAGTGTTGCTGGTGTCCCCCGCCGCCCAGTACTGTGGTTACATGTAGATGGATCCATCGACTTTTGAGGTTTGAGGAAAGTCACAATTAACGATCTGAATTCAACAAAGGAAAAAGAAAAGGAAAAGGAAAAATGTTTATGATCATGAAAAGTGTTTTATGTCATGTCATGTTGAGGAAAAAGGAAAAAGGTTAAGGTTTATGAAATGCATCATGAAAATATTTATGAAAATGTTTATGTTTAAGTTTATACATCTTCATGAAAACGATACTTTAAGTACAAGTATTTTTCACTGTTATATGTTGACTGTATTACGTATTATTTGTTATCAAGATTATGGTGTGTTGAGTCTTTAGACTCACTAGGTGTGATGGATGCAGGTGAGTTTGATGGAGGTCTTGATGGTTGACCTGACTGGGCAGAAGGTGCACACAACCAGAGGACCAGCGCTACATTTTCCGCATTACGTTTTATGATTACTTATTTAAGTTAAAGATTTTTAAGATTATTTATTTATGCATTTGAGAGATTTTTGAGAGGTTTAGTATGGGCTATTCTTTTCAAATTATTGCTTTTTAGGTTTGGTAAACAGTAGACGATTTCAGTTTTATGAGTATTTCACTTGATTTTTAAATAATAGTTGGGTGATGTTTTAGTTTAAAAAGGGAAAAAATATTTTATAAAAATATTTTCATGTGTTATATGTCATTGCCAAAAATCGAGTGTTTATATAAAAAAAAAAATTCTAGTACTTTTAAAGCAATAAAAAGGACATGACGTTTCAGTTGGTATCAGAGCAATGGTCCTGTAAAGGGTTGTGCCACCATCAGCATCGAAAAGATCAGTCGTCAAGCCTCAAGTTGTAAGTTTACATGCTTTATATATGTTACCTGCATAATTATATGAATTACATGTTTACGTCACATGTTTAATAGCATTGTGAGGATATATGTTTTATATGCATTAGAATTTTTTTTACGTGATACGCTATGAAATAAGAAATTATTTTATTTTAACGCATGTGGTTTGGTAATGGAATTGGACGATATTGATTTTTGGGTTTTAGTATGGACTTTTTACTTTTTGGGCTATAAGTTAATCATGAGTATTATGAATGCTTTGGGACACGTAGATTTTTTAAGAAAATATTATGATCCATGGTTACTAGTCGAATTAATTTTTGTGAATTAGACGTGAGAAATAATGATTTAAGGATTTGCAACGACTTTGGAAATAAGAAAATGTATAAATTGGGATTTTAAGTTTCATGAAAGGTAAGATTGGTTATAGGAAATGATTTTTTGGGTAAATAAGTTTAAAATTTCGAAATTTATGTTATGGGAAACCCGTCGAAGGAAATTAAGAATGCCAAAAACTTATGGTATAATGGTAGGATTTTCGAAATATTGGGACCAATGTGATATTTTTGGGAAAATTAAGAATCTATTTTGCAATTATTAAGGAATTTGGGGACTAGTTTAGCAATAAGCGATAATTTGATGGTTTAATTGGTAGGAATTTTCGATGATTTGGCTTGTAAGAATATTTTGAACCTTGGGATATCTTGGATATAGTGTTATAAGGAATTTTAATCAGGGGTTTTTAAGGATGAATCGATATTAGGCTTGAAAAATCTAAGCGTTAGCAGATGCGTTTGGGATTTTATAATTTAAATATGATAAGTCGACGAACAATTTTGGGTATAATATAAGGAAAGTAACATACGATAAGTATGGTTATCCATCTTTTAATATTGGGGATCGTAAGAAAAATTGAAATTCGAGGTTATAATAGTATAGCACTAAGTCATTATGGGTCTTTTTAAGTTGCGATTTGCAAATAAGGAATTAGAAGGAAAATTTAATTGGGATCAAGGAGACGTAAGGACCTTCTGGAGTTTAAGTTTTATCAGAGTAGCGCAGCGGAAGCGTGGATTTTTGGGATACTAGAACTAAGTCTAAACTTTAGGATATTAAGGATAAGCGAATTTCGAGGATGAAATTCAATTTAAGGGGGGGAGATTGTAATACCCCGAAAATTTAAAGGTCCACGCGAACCACATGCATATAAATTATTAAATTCTCCTGTATTTTAATTAAATGTTTTAGTTGCATGAATTAATTATGTTGTGCATAATTGTATGTTAAAAATATATATTCTACATTGTTGCATTAAAATGTATTTTTAAAGGGTATTCAAGTTGCGATTGAGGAACGGATACCGAGGGCTGAAAAATAGAAAATTTTTTTTTTAAATAATTGTTTTTAATTATTTAAAATATGGTTGTTGCTTTTTAGTATTTTTGAAAATAAAGGGTTTTGAGGTGATTTTATACGCCGGGACGTAAATTTTATCGGTATTGGTTTTTCAACAAAAATACGAACTTCTTGGCAACCCGGCTATTAAATTCACAAACTTATTTTACCAAAATTATTTTTAATATTTTAATTAAGACTAATGTGCCTAATTAAACCCCTTAATAGGCCTAAAGCCTAATTAACTATTTAATTAGTGTATTTAATATATTAAAGCACCTAAACCCTACACTTTGCATCCAACCACACGGCCACACACTTCACAAATTCTGAAATTCTCCCCAACTCATTGACACGGCACACACACAACAATTCAAGAGGAAAAATCGAGAATTTGCCAAGGAAGATTCAAGCCAAAGGTCCTGCCCCGTTCTTCGACGTCGTCAACGAATAATCGTGCGTTTAAAACGCAAAGGCACGCCATACATCTCCTTTTCTCATCCATCATATCATACTATTGATTGAATTATTGTATGCATGAAGAACATTATATTTTTTCAGAATTGTCGGTCTATGGCATGCATACATGAGAAAACATGATTTTTGAATCCATTAACTTGTGTATTGTTTGGTTAAGGGGCTGCCATGACATAAGGATGGGTCAAGAGTGGTTTACACCTGTTTTAGAGTCACACACACTCACCCTAAACACCACAAAGAATCGGCAGAACAAGAACAAACAACAACTGTGAGTTGCTGTCAAGTGGGGAGGGATCGGGTTTCATGAGGGAGAGGCTTGCAGGGTCTTGGCTTGGGCCAGGGCTCGGCCAAGGGCTGTCATGGGTCAGGTCGAGAGTCCTAGACAAGCTAGGACTCGAGTTAGGGGCTGGGGAAAGAGTCCTAGCCATGCTAGGACTCTACCCGAGAGGCTACCCCCAAGTTGCGCAGGGTTCGCGTGACTTCCAGGAGCTTGGGGCTCGGTCTGTGGTTCAAGGGCTGGGCTAAGGGGATGCAATAGAGTCCTAGGAGGGTTCAAGGGTGGCTGGTTCAAGGGCTGGGCTCGTTGGTAAGGGTTGGGATGCAAATTATAGAGTCCTATTGCCATGAGGGTTCTCGGCCAGCTTAGGGGGTTAGTGAGGGCTCTCGTTTTTTTGGTTTGGGCTGGGTTCTTGGTGGTCCAAGGGTCCAGTAGGTTAATTTAGGATGTTGGGAAAGTTTTGGTTCGACATGGTTTGGGGGTAACTCGTGAAAATCGAAAGTTGGCTCCGAATCGAAGTTTAGGTGTCAATTTGAGTTTTTAAATAAAGAAAAATTGGAAAACGGCTCACGGGGGTCGAGTCGTGATCCATAAGGGCTAAAATAATATAAAAAGACTAAATTTAGAATTTAGGAATTTTATATTAAAGTTTGGGATTTTTCGGGATTAAAACACCGTCAAAACAATTAATTAAAGATAAATGAAAAAGTCTAATAGTTAAGCTGAATAAAATTACGAAAAAATTCATGTAGGCTTATATAATTATTTGGGACATGTTAGAGTCATGAAATCAAGATAAAAATCGAAAACGTAAAATGTCGAGTCTCTAGGTAAAACGGTCTTTTTACACCTAGAAATTAGTAAAGATCATGGCAGTGCCCTAAATGCTATTTTTATGATATTATGGTTATTTTTAAATTTTTATGAAATGTTCATGATTAAATTATGATTTTTAAATGTCTAAGAGATTTTTATGATTTAAGGAAGACATTTAAAAGACATTTTGCATGCCTGGTTTCAAAAACAAAATGTTATGTTATGCATGATTTTTATAAAATGATGAGAATGTAAATGTTGAAGGAAGTGAAGTGATTGTGACTAATTCGTTAATGATGGCGATGTCGTGAGGGTGATGGTCCCAGTGGGAGCCCGACGATCGTGTTTCCATTATTGTGAATATGAGGTTATGAGGATATGAGGTTTGAGGTAAGAATGGGAATATCGTGAGGGGAGAAGGCCCCAGAGGGAGCCTATTTATGGGAGAAGGCCCCAGAGGGAGCACCGACGATCGTATTTCTATTCGATCATGATAGGCCAGGGCCCAGTTGACCGGTGAGAGTGTTGCTGGTGTCCCCCGTCGCCCAGTACTGTGGTTACATGTAGATGGATCCATCGACTTTTGAGGTTTGAGGAAAGTTACAATTAACGATCTGAATTCAACAAAGGAAAAAAAAAAGGAAAAGGAAAAATGTTTATGATCATGAAAAGTGTTTTATGTCATGTCATGTTGTGGAAAAAGGAAAAAGGTTAAGGTTTATGAAATGCATCATGAAAATATTTATGAAAATGTTTATGTTTAAGTTTATGCATCTTCATGAAAACGATATTTTAAGTACAAGTATTTTTCACTGTTATAGGTTGACTGTATTACGTATTACTTGTTATCAAGATTATGGTGTGTTGAGTCTTTAGACTCACTAGGTGTGATGGATGCAGGTGAGTTTGATGGAGGTCTTGATGGTTGACCTGACTAGGCAGAAAGTGCACACAACCCGAGGACCAGCGCTACATTTTCCGCATTACGTTTTATGATTACTGATTTAAGTTAAAGATTTTTAAGATTATTTATTTATGCATTTGAGATATTTTTGAGAGGTTTAGTATGGGATATTCTTTTCAAATTATTGCTTTTTTGGTTTGGTAAACAGTAGACGATTTCAGTTTTATGACTATTTCACTTGATTTTTAAATACTAGTTGGGTGATGTTTTAGTTTAAAAAGGGAAAAATATTTTCATGTGTTATATGTCATTGCCAAAAATCGAGTGTTTATATAAAAAAAAATTCTAGTACTTTTAAAACAATAAAAAGGACAGGACGTTTCAAAACTAGTCTCATCGAGCCCAATAACTGTGGGGACCCGGACGCTGATTCTTTTCTTAATCGTCTTTGGGAATAATTAAAACAATTAAATAAATAGGGTCTAAATTTTTTTTTAAAATACAAAAGCGGAAACATATGAAATATATCTTATTTCATTTACAAGATCAGTATCCAGATCTAAGTACAAGTCCTGTACAAAATTATATTATAACAACTACTGTTCATTCACTACATGTCAGGTAATGAAACAGATCTACTTCTGGGTCCGAATCTCCACGCTAAACCAGTCCTCTCTCGTCCTCGTCTTGACCCTGGTGCTGTCCCACCTGTTGTCATACACACATACAAACAAGACAACAGCCAGATAACTCCGGTGAGAATTATATTCCCAGTATAAACCATGTATACATACATCTCATATAAACAGATATAAAAGTATAAAGCAGATATCTATAACGTGTATCACTGTCAGAAACATGAATCAATATCAAACTGTAAATAACACTCTGAACATGTATCAAAATCAGAAAACATGAATCAATATCAAGCGGTAAATCATACTCTGTGACTCTGAGACTCTGACTCGACTTATTCCTAATCTAGGGATCCCGATCTGAATAAGAACGCAACAATCTCCCACCTACTCTCCCGATCGTGGTGGCGGTACGTTCTTATTAGGGACTTTGGTCCTGTCCATATTGAATCTCGCTATAGAAGTTGCTCCACTCTTATGCACTATCAATATGAACAAACGTCCGGTGTCTTGGCATATCCTGCCAAAGACTAGGCCTATACTCCCTGGCATGTCTTGCCACTGACTCATCACAACACATACTAGACTATACATCCATAGCCTAGACATATCAAACTTATCAATTGCAAATATCAATGCAATAAGATAAAGTATGTGATTTTGGGAAACTCAAATCAAATCAAACTCGACTTGTGCAATCCCGAATCAATATTAATTTATACCTTTCTCTTCTCGGTCTGACGAAGTCGAAGTCTCAAATTCAAATCTGTCCATATTAATCTGGCAATGACAATATCGAATAGACACGATATCAATATACTCCTCAATCAAATCAGTACTGGATATAATCAAAACTCAATCAAATTCTGTTTTAACGGCATAACTGTACAATCTCGAAATACCGGCAATACAATATCGGTATATTAAATCAACAACTCATCTGATCCAAATCTGAATAATATCAATATACCCAACAATACATTATCAATCAGATATCAATCCCAACATCTTATAATCGATAACAACACAATTCTGATATCAAATCGGTCTAATCAAAATCAAATCAACTCTGAAAATTCATAACAATTTCATACGGTATCTGTTCTTCAATCCGGTTTCAATTATACGATGTCTACTATGTCAATAACAGCATATATTAATCATATCTTATTCTTGCAATATCATAATTTCAAATCATATCAGAACATAAGAAAACTTACGTCCAATTGACGCTCTCGTCTATAGAAACACGGTACTGCAATCGGATTGAAAATCAGACGGACGGATTTTGCAAAAACCACAAATCTACGAATGAAGAGGCGTAAGGATTTCAGAAGCTTTTTCCTCGTTTCTTGCTTCTGATTTCTGAAAGGATTACAATATATATACATCCAACTTGCATGTAAAGCTATGTGTCCCATTTTCCACCCATTTCTGTCGACGCTCGGGCGGTCATGAATTTCTGCCCGGGCGCAGAATGTTCGGCCCCCTTCATATTACCTAATGGCGCTCGGGCGACCAAAAACTACCGCCCGGGCGCCGAACTTTCGGTCCAAAAATTGTGTCATTTCTATGCTTTGCCCAATCTGGTCTCGAGATGATCTGTCTATAATCATATCAGTTCATAATCAATAATCTTATATTAACAGAATCAAAATCTCGGGCATTACATTTGTCCCCCTCTAAGATACGATTTTGTCCCCGAAATCACAGGCAATTCAATCAGATATCAAATCAAATATCCACCAGATACAATAAGGAATGGAGAATAGAAGAAAAATAAGAATACTCACATCAATACAATAATTCTGGGAATCCCTGTCATATGTCTGACTCAGTTTCCCAGATAACTTCTTCGATGCGATAACAATTCCCCTGAACTTTAACAAATGTAATAATCTTCGTTCAGAGTTGCTTATCTTTACGATCGAGAAATCTGAATTGGCTTCTCGAAGTAACTCAGTGTCTCATCTAATTCGGCCTCGTCTGGTTGAATAACATGTGAAGCATCAGACTGATATCTCCACGATAACAATACATAAAAATATCAGGTATCTCTGATAAAGAAGGTGGTAATACGAGTCAATAGATACGATCTCCTATCTTCTCGAAAATCTCATACGGCCCAATATATCGTGGAGACAACTTCTCTTTCTTGCCAAATCTGATAACTCCTCAGAAAGGTGAAATCTTCAAGAATATCAAGTCACCTACCTCAAATACCAACGGTCTATGTCAAACCTTGGCATATTTGGCCTGTCTATCTTGAGTTGCCTTCATTTTCTTCTGAATCAGCTTCAATTTTTCTGTCATATCTCTGATCATATCAGATCCAATCTCAGGAACCTCAGAGGTATTATCCCAATAAAGAGGGCATCTCCACTTCTTGCCGTACAACGCCTCAAACGGTGTCATCTCTATACTCGTCTGATAGCTATTGATGTACGACCACTCACATCGTGGCAATGAATCCTGCCAATTAGTGCTAAAATCAAGCACTATAGCTCTAACAACATCCTCCAATATCTGGATAATCCACTCTGACTGTTCGTCAGTCGGTGGATGATATGCGGTATTTAAACATAATTTCGTACCTAGAGCCTACTACAACTCTGTCAAAAGTGCGAAGTAACCGAAAATCACGGTCTGCAACAATCCACCTCGGCACTCTATGCAGTCTGACCACTCTTGGACACAGATCTCTGCCATTTGATCATATCTGTTCGTCATTTTGTACAAAATAACACATGCGAATTCGGTCAATCTATCAATCACGACCTAAATCGCATCACAACCTCGGGAGGATCTCGGTAACTTCGTTACAAAATCCATGGAAATGTGATCCCATTTCCATTCAGGAATAGGCAAATTATGTAATAGTCCTCCTAGTTTCTATCTTTCTGTGTTTACATGCTGGCAATTCAGACATTTTGATACAAACTCCGCAATATCTGATCTCATCTGTTTCACCCAAAATCTGTCTTTTCAATCATCAGAATAAATGTTGAATCAATAATTGTGCACTTCTGACAATACCTGTCGTTTCAAACCCGAAACATCGGCACAACAAATCGGTTATTCACATACAATACAGTATCACATACCTGATTTTCTGATCGATACCCTGATCTAACTATCGATATCAAATTCTGTACATTCTGATCAACTTTCTGAGCTGCTTTAATTCTCAAAATTAGCTCTGGTTGAACCGAAATAATATTAAATCTCAACAGTCTACAACCTGTCTCAAATACTGATCTAGAAGAATCACCATCTTCAAACAAATTTAAAACAATAGTCATAGATCATAGCCTGCTAAACTCATGCAACTACGAATTTCTAACACTGATGTCGGTCTCGGCCAACTGATTACTTCTCAACTGAGCTCAGATCAACTGATATACCATTTTTGGATATAACATGCCCCGAATACAATCTGTCTCAGCCACGATTCACTTCTCGACAGTTTCTGTATATAACATCTCAGTTTCAGAATATTCAATACCATTTTCAAATGTTCGATCTCATCAGTCATATGCTTCAAATATCTCAGGATATCATAGATGAAATAATCATAGATAAAACGAGCATAAACTCATCAAAATATTCATGAACATGCGGTTCCTCAACTCACAAACATATATGAAACACATCCCAAAGAGAAACACTCAATCAGATGTAACTCTCGGCTATAAATCTTCTAACTGGTCTTTCAATTCTTTCAATTCAGTCAGTGTTATTCTGTACGAAGTTCTAAAAATAAGAACAGTACCTGGCATTCATTCAATGCTGAAGTCAATCTCCTTGACTGAAGGCAAATCCGGAATCTCAGCTGGGAAATAGTAGCAACTCTCATATCACTGGCAAATCAGCCGATGATAAGCTCGATTTCAGTAAATCAACTGAATGCATAAGGAATCCCTTTTTGTTCCTTTCAATAGTCATCAAGTCATAAATGATACGGATATCAAAGGAATTCTAAATCTAGAATTCTTACCGTACAATGTTCATTCTTTGGCCATTTCAGGTCCGAATCTTCCCATATTCTTGAAACAGTCTACAGTAGCTCTGTACTTTGTTCAGCATATCAATATCACTAATGCGGTCCGAATCAGACAAAACAAGTACAATACAAGTTACCTCAATTTCATTCTCATCTTACTGTAGTATGCGATGTTTCACAAAATTCACTGATACCAGAACTCTCCCCAAAAGACAAGAGATCAATACTACATCAGATAACAACTCAATAGACAACGCATATATCAATGCAATTCATTCAAAGATAATCGTATGAAATGCATTAGTATCTATCAATACATATGCAAAATAACCATACAGGAACAATTATCTGCCACTACCTCGTCAGGTGTGTCCTGGCCTTGGTTGTGATTGAGGAGTCGTCGGTGGTTGGAAAGAGTGAACAAACGGTGATTGTCTATCAGGCGGTGCCACTGATCCAGATGGTTCTGCTCCCTGAGATCTTCGGGAACCTCTCTGTGGACATACTCTAGCAAAATGTCCTGGCTGACAACAGACATTGCAACTACCAAACACACCTTGGCATTGCTCTGTGGAATGTCTCCCTCCACAAGTGCCGCAATAAACCCCGGTATAACTTTGGCTAGAATCACTGGAGCTAGATGAACCACTTCCTAACTTTTTAAACTGTTTCTTGCGAGCTTTCATGAAATCTTTATTTCCCCCACTACTACTGCCACTATCAAATCTAGACAGTGATTGCAAGAATTGAGCTGGAGGTTGGGGTTGGTTCTGTGATTGAGCAACATACGACTGTCCTCGCTGTTGGATCAAACTTGCCTCAGCTCCTTTTGCCCTGTTCAAGGCGTCAGCAAAATAATGGGGTCTCTCCACATTTACCAATGCAGATATTTCAGGATTCAGTCCGCTGATGAACTGATCAACTACAGCTTTATCATTCCCAGCCACTTGAGGAGCAAAACGTAGTAGGGTAGAGAATTTTGCTACATATTCTTCAATATTCAGCTGGCCCTGTTTCAAGTTGGCAAACTCTATACTCTTATCTTGTCGGTACGATAGTGGGAGAAATCTTTTATGAAACTCAGCTTTAAATATTTTCCACGTAATCACTCTACCATTCTGTTCTAAGGCTTCTTTGGTTGCAATCCACCAACTCTTTGCGACCTCGTGTAAATGGTGCCCAATCAATTTAACTCTACGTTCATCTGGGTAATCAAGTGAATCAAACAGCACTTCAATATCATTCAGCCAACTCTCACAATCATCAGACGTCTCAGTACCCTTCAGAATCGGCGGTTGAAATGACTGAAACCTCTTCGACATTGTTTCCGTCGGAGTTTCTGACACATCCATCTGATAAGCCGAAGTACCACCTGATTCTGGAATTCTTCGAGGAGGAATATCTGATTACCAAAAGAATTAGTAACCAAATACAACAAACCTGTTTCAGTTCTCCTTTGATCATCTTATTGCTGATCAAGAATCGGTTCTAATTCATTCTCAAATAATACATGTGATTAATCAAATCAGATAATCAAGTAAACATGTAGTTTTAACGCAGTAAATCATGCTAGCAATCAAAAGCAAGGAAAGAAAACGCATTCTACCCCGCTCACTAGCTCTTCTGTCTTAGTCTAAGGTACCTACTGCTTTGGAACCTACTGCTCTGATACCACCTGTTGTGGGGACCCGGACGCTAATTCATTTCTTAATCGTCTTTAGGAAAAATTAAAACAATTAAATAACCAGGGTCTAAAATATTTTTTTTTAAAATACAAAAGCGGAAACATATGAAATAAATCTTATTATTACATTTACAAGATCAGTATCCAGATCTAAGTACAAGTCCTGTACAAAATATATCATAACAACTACTGTTCATTCACTACATGTCAGGTGATGAAACAGATCTACTTCTGGGTCCGAATCTCCACGCTAAACTAGTCCTCTCTCGTCCTCATCTTGACCCTGGTGCTGTTCCACCTATTTTCATGCACACATACAAACAAGACAACAGCCGGTTAACTCCGGTGAGAATTATATCCCCAGTATAAACCATGTATACATTCATCTCATATAAACAAATATAAAAGTATGAAGCAGATATCTATAACGTGTATCACAGTCAGAAACATGAATCAATATCAAACTGTAAATCACACTCTGAACATGTATCAAAATCAGAAAACATGAATCAATATCAAGCGGTAAATCACACTCTGTGACTCTGAGACTCTGACTCGACTCATTCTTAATCTAGGGATCCCGATCTGAATAAGAACGCAACAATCTCCCACCTACTTTCCCAATCGTGGTGGCGGTACGTTCTTATTACAAACTTTGGTCCTGTCCATATTGAATCTCGCTATAGAAGTTGCTCTACTCCTATGCACTATCAATATGACCAAACGTCTGGTGTCTTGGCATATCCTGCCAAAGACTAGGCCTATCCGCCCTGGCATGTCTTGCCACTGACTCATCACAACACATACTAGACTATACATCCATAGCCTAGGCATATCAAACTTATCAATTGCAAATATCAATGCAATAAGATAAAGTATGTGATTTTGGGAAACTCAAGGCAAATCAAACTCAACTTGTGCAATCCCGAATCAACATTAATTTATACATTTCTCTTCTCGGTCTGACGAAGTCGAAGTCTCAAATTCAAATCTGTCCATATTAATCTGGCAATGAATATCGAATAGACACGATATCAATATACTCCTCAATCAAATCAGTACTGGATATAATCAGAACTCAATCAAATTCTGTTTTAACGGCATAATTGTACAATCTCGAAATACCGGCAATACAATATCGGTATATAAAATCAACAACTCATCTGATCCAAATCTGAATAATATCAATATACCCAGCAATACAGTATCAATCAGATATCAATCCCAACATCTCATAATCGATAAAAACACAATTCTGATATCAAATCGGTCTAATCAAAATCAAATCAACTCTGAAAATTCATAACAATTTCATACGGTTTCTGTTCTTCAGTCCGGTTTCAATTATACGATGTCTACTATGTCAATAACAGCATATATCAATCATATCTGATTCTTGCAATATCATAATTTCAAATCATATCAAAACATAAGAAAACTTACGTCCAATTGACGCTCTCGTCTATAGAAACACGGTACTGCAATCGGATTGAAAATCAGACCGACGGATTTTGCAGAAACCACAAATCTACGAATGAAGAGGCGTAAGGATTTCAGAAGCTTTCTCCTCGTTTCTTTCTTCTGATTTTTGAAAGGATTACTATATATATACATCAAACTTGCATGTAAAGCTACGTGTCCCATTTTCCACCCATTTCTATCGGCGCTCAGGCGATCATGAATTTCCGCTCGGGCGCGGAATGTTCGGCCCTCGTGTATTATACAATGGCGCTCGGGCGGTCATGAATTTCCACCCGGGCGCAGAATGTTCGGCCCCCTTCATATTACCTAATGGCGCTCGGGCCGTCAAAAACTACAGCCCGAGCGCCGAACTTTTGGTCCAAAAATTGTGTCATTTCTATGCTTTGCCCAATCTGGTCTCGAGATTATCTGTCTATAATCATATCAGTTCATAATCAATAATCTCAGATTAACAGAATCAAAATCTCGGGCATTAAAATAACACTCATGAAAAATATTTCGTTTATGTACGTTTTTGAAAATATTGTCCAAACCCTCAAAAAGTCCTTCGACTTGCTAAAATTTGCGTACCGTTTTAAAATAGACCCGACAAGTAAAAATATCCACAATGGACCAACTTCTAAATCTCACTTATATACACCATATATTAAAAATAATCATTTAATCAAATATTCTTCCTTAATTATCACCGGTCTCCGTTCTTCGTTCGAGTGCGAAAAAATACTGAAATCCCTTATGCATGAAACTTTAATAAAACAATAAATCACATGTTCATACAATAATCATGCAATAAAATAATTAAAAACATATTTTAGCAAAATGCTATATTGCATGCTGTCAGGTTATGTAATTCGAATTTCTTAGACCTTACATAAGATATCTTCACCCATAGGCAAACGGTGAATCTCTGACTACAACACATTTTCTCCTGGGTATTTCGAAACTACACTCATTCTCGCCACTTGATGATTCTCAATAGAGTTGGTAAACAGATAAAAGTGTATGCTAGTACGTAGAGCTACCTTGTCTCGGATCAAATGACTAATGGTGTACAATCATAGTCGTGGACTATTCCATTGGATAAGTTATTACCACTTGGAAAGTATGAGAGGTAGTTGTTCAGTGCATCATCAAATGATCAGCAATGTATATGAATGAACATCTCCGTGTCCTTACGAATGAAACATGATATTTACTTCATAGATGGTTGTCTCAAGTTAAAGCGACTTTTTTCCTTATTTAAGACGACTGATTCAACTGTGAACTTGTTTAGAACGTACGATATACTTCCTAATAAGTTTCAAAATCTTACGTTGAGAGGCAGACCTCATAGTACTATGTTCATATTCAAGAGCTTTATCTATGCAGCTTGCCTGGGTATACAGATAAATTAAATGTCATAATTGGATATAATTGACAAATATTATTAAAATAAATATTATTTTTACATAAGAGTAAATAAATTTTAAGCCACTAGTTGGCTCGTTAGACATTTAATCTTAGACATCGAACACGTTGATTTTTACTAAGATATGTGTTCATGTAATATGTGGAAAAGAAACTATTCAAGATAAGAGTTTGAACTATAACGATACTATTATAAATATAGTGTGGTATGTCTCAAAACACAACTTACAATATTCATATAACAAGCCACACATTCAAGATTTGAAGGGAGTGATTTTGAAAAATAAAAATACAATGGGAGTTCTGAGAAGAAGACTTTTAGGTTTTTAGCGTAGATTTAATGCATTTCAAAGTAGATCACATAAAGCACAACAGTTGAAGATTTTATAAAACAATTAATCTCTAATCTATTTTGTGCTTATTAAATTATTTGATGAAAAATAGGTAAAATATCAAGATTCTGATTTTTTTTTAATAAAATAACGTTCTTGGTTCAAAGTTTTTGAATAATAGTGTCATTAATATCTCTTAATAAAGAATATATATATATATATGTGTGTGTGTGTGTGTGTGTGTTCTGTAGAGCCCAAAATCAGTACACGTAAACTCTTGCATTTAAGTAATGGTTAAATTATTTATTTAAATATCAAAATGATTTTTAATGATGAATGATTGCTAATTTTGCATTATTTTAAATTATTACATGTTTATTTGATGCACGTTAAAATTTTTTCTTGAGTTTTATGTTTCAGGCGAATATTCGATGCGGGATCAAGAAAAGAGACCAGTGACGATTTAGGCAATTCTTGAAAATGTGGTATTTTATTTCAAGTCAAGAAAATTTTTATTTTAAATGATTTTTGGAATTTAAACATTTTAAAGCCTAATTTAATTTATTAGGTGATTTTGAGATTTTTAAGTTTTTCCTGCGAATTTTCGGTCAGTTTTCTGGAAAAACTTTCAATATGTAAAACGTAGTATTTTTTGATACCTTCGATTTGACAGTAAATTTGTAATTTTTGGACGAGAGATAAGTGAGTTATGATCATTTTTGTGTGACTAATCGAACCGTGTAAAAATGGGTTTTTGAGGATTTTCGAGTTGCAGGTTTCGTTGGAACTGGGTGACGCCCAAGCGTTAAGATCTTAGCACCTGAGCGCCAGGCCTTTTGGACGGGCGCACTCGAGCGGTAAGATCTTACCGCCCGAGCGCCAGTCATTTTGGAATTTTTTTTAAAACAATGTTTTAGCATGTGAAGTAGTCGTCCAAACGGGATCCAACGAAGCCCTCAACGCTATGTATGTATGTGCGATGTGCAAAATAAAATATTTTATGTTTTTGAGGTATGCTAATTGTCTTTTGACCAAATATGAACGGGTTTGGAAGCCGTCCGGGGACCTCTCCGCCCCGGTAAAGTATGACCGGGATTTGATCAGCAATGGAAAGCGGTAAAGTATGACCAGGGACCAATCCACCAGGTAAAGTATGATCGGGGATCTTATGTTCGTGGTAGTGGACATCCCTGCCAGCCCAGTACTGTGGTTTAGTCTGATCAGACGCATTATGTATGGGTCACTTGCTTTGAAACATATGTCTACGCAAAATGATGATGACTATGCATGTTTATTTATGTATGGTGCAAGTACGTTTATGAATCGATGGCACGTCTATAGTTATGTAAGTATGTTCAAAGTTAAGTTACGTATATACTACTTTAAAATGCTTGTGGTTTTATTATACATTACTTGCTATTCCCAGTTTATACATGTTAAGTGTTTAGACTCACTAGACTTGATCGATGTAGGTGAGGACGAGTATGAGGAGACGAGAGGCGGGGATCAGTGAGCTGGCTTGGACTGTGCGGTGGACTAACCCGAGGTCTGCTTAAGTTTCAATAAAATTTTTATGCATGATGACCTCATACTCTGATGATACTGAATTATTTTATGATGTTTTAAACAAGTACTTGTTGCAAGTTGTTTACAATTTCAAATATTTGTTCAAGCATTTTAATTATTTGGAATTTTGAATGAGAATTTCTTATTTAAGAAAAAAAATTTATTTTCCGCAAATTTTAAGCATTTTAAAGTGTGGTACGTCACAGTTGGTGTCAAAGCGGTGTTCTTGTAAAGGGTTATGTATACTACCGGTTGCGAGAAGCTCACGAAGTCACGCCTCAAGTCTGTAAGTTTTAAAATTTTACAATTCTTTCATGTAGTAAGCATCAAATTCATTATTTCAACATGTACCTGTTTACATTCAAATTACGTGCATCTTGTGATATGGACATTATGTCTTGCATGTTGGTTTACGTGTTAGTAAATTTTGGAACAGTATGCCTCCTAGACGTATTATTGCACGAGGAGCAGGTGAAGAGAACAGAGAGGCTCGGGATGAGGAGAGGGCCACTACTCCTCGGCCACCTCCAGATATGCAGGCACGGATGCTTGCGGGGATGACTCAGTTCTTCGCACACATTGTGGGGAACAATACTGGAGTTGATACAGGGGCGAGGCCCATGCCAGAGGCAGTATATGAGAGGTTCAGGAGCATGGAACCAAAATATTTCTCGGGGACAACTGACCCGATGATAGCTGAGGGATGGATTATGTAACACCTCTGACCAATTTTATAAAATAACACAGCGGAAAACTAAAAATTTATTTAGAGGGAAGAAGGATTTAAAATTCTCTTGACATAAAACATTTATAATAAAAAACATAGACATGATCAATCAAGTGTTTTATCAAAATACAAAATATTATTTTTGATCATGTCAAAATGCCAGCAAAATATCTTCTTCCTTCCATCTCTTGTATGCATATGACCCCGGCTTCAATCAACGTCCTGGCCCATCACTCTTATCTGCATCACATGAAATAACTGGAATGAGTGTAAAACTCAGCAAGTGGAACTCTTACATAACAATCTACATATATCATACTTTGTAAAACATGACTTTGAAATCATTAAATACCATCCAACTCTGGAAACATGAATAACATGGTATAGCATAACAATAACGATGGTATTTCTCTTTTCTCTGGTGGATTGATATCTAAATAGTATCTCTGTCTTTGTACCTATATCCCATCGATATAAATCCATACTCTGTTGGGGTATAAGCCTATGGTCGTTGATCAACTAATTGCATGCAATTTCTGACTATGTATCTATCAATCTCATAAATCATTTGAACTGTCTTTTGGGCATTAAACCAAACACTTTGCATACTCTTTTCTTTTGTATTCCCTTTTACACAATTGAGACATATAAAGCCTCTCATATACAACATGGTATATCTATACATAATATGAATCAAATGGAAGGGAATAACATGTTAAAACATTGGAACACAATACATATATTATCATGTGAGCACAAGGAAATGAATTCCACTTACAACCAATGGAAATCTTGATTCTAAACTCTTGATTGAATCTTATAACAATAAACCATATAATGAACCATCAACATCTCAATAATCACAAACCCATACCAATAAATCCATAAAATCAACACCATCAACAAACCCATGATTTCCCAACATCAATCCAAGAATAAACAAAACCACAAGCTTACCTTATCTCCTTGAACCCAAAAGAACCTTGTTCTCACTTCAATACTCCAATTAGATGCTAAAATGAAAGTAGCAAAAGATGGAAAATAAGAACCCTAGTCTCCCTTGCTCTGAAGAAACCGAGAGGAGTGGAGGAAATGAGACAAAAAGTGAACCAACTCATGTATTTAATCACTTAAAACCGAAAACACGCTTTCACTGTTCACGCACTACAGGTGCGCTAAGTCTTGGACCGCGGGTGCGCTAAGCTGTCTGTACAACATCCGAAAATCTGAAAACAACGACCGCAGGTGCGCTGCACCTTGCACCGCGGGTGCGCTCAGCTTATTGGAAAACATCCAAAAATCCGGAAGCATGGACCGCAGGTGCGCTGACTTTCCAACCGCGGGTGCGGTGCCGCCTCTGTCCAACCACCGCGGGTGCGGTGTCTAACTGACCGCGGGTGCGGTCACCTCTGTAGCCAACAACAAACTTTTGCAACTAAAATCAAATCGCAACGTCGCTTCTCCTCATAATTCGGCAACACTCTAAACATGAAAGTTGAACCTCTATGTCTTATCTAACCATTACAATTGGCCTCATACCAATTGGCTCAACATACAATTTACCATGAATTAAACCACAACGACGCTACAATAAAACCACATATCAAGTATAACCAACAATGCAATAAACCATAAATCACAACTCTTAACATCAAAACTATACTTAAACTCAACCAAATAGTCCATAAACATATATTAAATCTTAAACCGTACCGTTCACCAAGCTTGGCTATTACAATCTCCCCTCCTTAAAGGAATTTCGTCCTCGAAATTGACGTCACTGCGCAAACAACTCAGGATACTTCCCTCTCATCTCATCCTCTAGTTCCCACGTGGCTTCTTCAATCAACTGATTCCTCCAAAGGACTTTA
This sequence comes from Primulina tabacum, assembly GCF_025594145.1. Lineage (NCBI taxonomy): Eukaryota > Viridiplantae > Streptophyta > Magnoliopsida > Lamiales > Gesneriaceae > Primulina > Primulina tabacum. The sequence continues at coordinate 22,525,042 of NC_134560.1, read as the reverse complement.
ACAATGCCGATCTCTTTGTTCCTCAACACTTTAACTTTGCGATCCAGAATCTGGACTGGAATCTCTTGGTACGTTAAATTCGGCGTCAAATCCAATGGCTCGTGACGAAGAACATGGGAAGGATTCGCAATATACTTCCTGAGCATGGAGACATGAAAAACATTATGAACTCTGTCAAGATCTGGCGGTAGGGCTAACCTGTAAGTTCGATCACCAACTCTGTCCAAAATCTCAAATGGGCCAATAAATCTCAGACTCAACTTTCCCTTCTTGCCAAAACGCATTACACCCTTAAGAGGTGCAATCTTCAAGAACACATGGTCGCCAACCTCAAACTGCAACGGCCTTCGTCTGACATCAGCATAACTCTTCTGTCTCGACTGTGCTGTCTTCATCCTTTCTTGGATAACAGCAACAACATCAGATGTCTGTTGGACCAACTCTGGACCCAACATCTCCCTCTCACCAATCTCGTCCCAATATAAGGGAGATCTACATTTTCTACCATAAAGTGCTTCATATGGTGCCATGCCAATCGTCTCTTGGTAGCTATTATTGTACGTGAACTCAACAAGAGGCAATTTGGAATCCCAACTACCAGGATAGTCTATAGTACAAGCTCTGAGCATATCCTCCAAAATCTGAATAACCCTCTCTCATTGACCGTCGCTCTGAGGATGATATGCTGTACTGAATGCTAACCGTGTACCCATAGCTCTGTGAAAACTCTTCCAAAACTCTGAAGTAAATCTATGGTCACGATCAGACACGATCGACACAGGAACACCATGAAGTCTAACAATCTCTGCTATATACTCTTCGGCATACTGATTCATGGAATACGTTGTCTTAAATGGAAGAAAATGCGCTGACTTGGTCAACCGATAAACAATAACCCAAATAGAGTTATAACCTTTCTGCGTTCTAGGAAGACCAGTCACGAAATCCATTGTAATGTGCTCCGATTTCCATTGAGGAATCGGCAATGATAGCAATGTCCCAGCAGGTTTCTGATGTTCAATTTTCACCTGCTGACAAGTTAGACACTGAGAAATAAACATAGCAATATCCTTCTTCATACCTGGCCACCAATAGAGTCTACGAAGATCCTGATACATCTTGGTACTACCTGGATGTATCGAATATGGCGCGGTATGTGCCTCTGTCAAGACGTCTCGCCGAATATCATCACCAGTAGGAACGCATATATGGCCTCTGAATGTCATCAAACCATCTTTATTCATCCCAAACTCTGAATTATCTCTCTCTTCTGCTCTGGCTCTCATCTCTATCAACTGTGCATCATTGGCCTGCTCTCTACGGATTCTGTCCGTCAATGTAAGCCGAATGATCAACGCTGAAAAGCAAGCAATAGTTCCCGGTACTACCAAAACTATCTCTTCTCGTTGCAAATCTAACAACAACGGCTTCTGAATCATAGAACTCAAAGAGGAACTTGACTTACGGCTCAATGCATCCGCTACAATATTTGCCTTCCCAGGGTGGTAACTAATCGTCACATCCTAATCATTGACAAGCTCTAACCACCGTCTCTGTCGCATATTGAGTTCTTTCTGCGAAAACAAATACTTTAAACTCTTGTGGTTCGTGAAAATTTCACACTTTTCACCATATAAGTAGTGTCTCCAGATTTTCAGGGCGAAAACCACAGCTGCCAGTTCCAGATCATGCGTAGGATAATTCTTCTCATAGTCTTTCAACTGGCGAGAAGCATAAGCTATAAAATTTCCACGTTGCATCAGCACTGCACCAATACCCTTCTTCGACGCATCGGTATAAACAACAAAATCCTCTGTACCACTAGGCAATGCAAGTACCGGAGCTTTCGTCAACCTATCTTTCAACTCCAGGAATCCACTTTGGCATTCATTGGACCACTCAAACTTCACAGTCTTCCTCGTCGGGTTGGTTAATGGCAGGGAAATCTTGGAAAAAATCTGAAATAAAACGACGATAATAACCCGCCAAACCAAGAAAACTGCGTACCTCTGATACAGTGGTAGGGGTAGGCCACTTCTATATCGCCTCTATTTTCACTGGATCAACAGCTAAACCATCCTTCGAAACAACATGGCCTAAGAAAGAAATCTGCTCCAACCAGAACTCACATTTCTTTAACTTAGCATACAACCTTTTCTCTCTCAACAACTGAAGAACAACTCTGAGGTGCTCTGCATGAAGCTCTCTGGTCTTGGAATAAATCAATATATCATCGATGAAAACAATGACAAAGCTATCCAAATACGGCTTGAACACTCGGTTCATAAGATCTATGAAGACTGAAGGAGCATTAGTCAGACCGAACGACATCACAAGAAATTTGTAATGACCATACCTCGTCCGAAACGCCGTCTTATGGATATCAGACTCCCTAGCTTTCAACTGATAATAACCAGATCACAAATCAATCTTCGAAAACACTGTATCCCCCTGCAGTTGGTCAAAAAGGTCGTCTAGCCGTGACAACGGAAATTTATTCTTAATCGATGATTTCTTTGTAATCAATGCACAGCCGGAAAGACACGTCTTTCTTTTTAACGAAAAGAACCGGAGCTCCCCAAGACGAAGAACTCGGCCGAATAAAACCTTTATCTAATAGATCTTGCAACTGCGTCTTCAATTCTTTCATCTCTGTTGGGGCCATTCTGTACGGAGCTTTGGAAATAGGAACCGTCCCGGGGAATAGATCAATCACAAACTCTACATCTCTGTCCGGCGGTAAACCCGACACATCATCCTCAAATACATCAGGGAACTTTCTCACAACATCAATATCATCAATATTCAACTTAACTATTCTATCCATATCAACAATCGAAGCCAAAAACCCATCACAACCTCTAAACAACAACTTCTTAGCCTCAAGATATGAAATAAAAGGTAGGACCAGCTGCACTGGCAAGCATACCTTCCTTATTTCCATCATCTGCAAATTTCACAGTCTTGGCAACGCAATCAATCACTGCACGATAAGTCGATAGCCAATCCATGCCAAGTATAATATCAAACGCAACCATCGGAATAACAATCAGATCGGCATAGACCACTCGTTCATCAATTTGAACAGAACACGCATACACAATAGACGTCGGGCATAACACATCTCCCGAAGGCAATACAACATTAAACTGGAGGGGAAGAACAAAAGGAACTAAACCCAAAGATCTCAAAAATAGTTCATACATAAAAAAATGAGTAGCACTTGTATCAATCAATGTCGTAGCTACTCTGCCTGAAATTAAGATAGTGCTAGAGATCATAGAAGAATCAGGGTTTATACCTTCCTTCGTCATGGTGAAGATGCGACCCTGCACCTTCTCTTTACTCGATCCTCTCGGACAGTCCTTGGCGATATGGCCTGCAGTACCACATCGGTAGCATGTGTGAGTACCAAACCTGCATTCACCCCTATGAGGCCTATTGCACTTGGGACACAATGACTTCTCTGGGTCAAACGGGACTGTCGGTGCCTTAGAACTCGGTTCTATCTTGCCTTTCCCATTGTAACTGCCTTGTCCTCTTTGGCTCGAACCTTGACCTCTTTGAGCAATAGCCTGGTGCCTCACCTGTCTCTCTCTAGCAATATCCTTATAATCTTGCTCGGTTAACAATGCTTTAGCCACAATCTCTTTAAATGTCACCGCCTTAGACATATTGATGTCCCTCCTGATCTCTGCTCGAAGTCCTCTAATAAAATGAGCACCCTTGTCTTTGTCATTTGAGGCAATGTATGGGGCAAACAGACAGCCCTCCTTGAACTTCAAGATGTACTCATCAACATTCATACCTCCTTGCCGAAGTTCTAAAAACTCAGTCACCTTCCGAGCTCGAAGTGCATCCGAAAAATACTTGTCGTAGAAAAGATCAGTAAAATCTTGCCACTTCATTGCCGGAACATCAACACCTACCTTGGTAGCATTCCACCAAATGCGTGCAGCTTTGACTAGCATGAACACTACACAACCAATTCTGTCCTTGTCTTCATAGTTAAGATGATCAAATATCGCCTCAAGTGCTTTGATCCACTCTACGGCCACCAATGGATCAGTGCTTCCTGCAAACTCTGGCGGATCCATCCTCCTAAAAGCAGTAAATATCCCATCGGTTCGAACTGCTTGAGCCACTTGGCCTCTCCCCTGGCCTCTACCTTGACCTGTATCTTGCAAACGGAGCAACTGTTGAATCTGCTCACTGTGAACCTTGGCTTGCACTTTCAATAACTTGCCGAACTCGTCGACAACTCTCAATAAGGAGCTATCCTCACCCTCTGAAGCCTTTCTCTTAGGAGACATAACTCCTACAATGTGCTCACATAATACATATCAACTGATAACAATAAATAGATGACGAAGAAGACATACACGGACAGTTGAAAGTAGACGAAGTCATATGCATTGGTCCGAAGAACGTTGCTCTGATACCACTAAATATAACACCTCTGACCAGTTTTGTAAAATAACACAGCGTAAAACTAAAAATTTATTTAGAGGGAAGGAGGATTTAAAATTTTCTTGACATAAAACATTTATAATCAAAAACATATACATGATCAATCAAGTGTTTTATCAAAATACAAAATATTTTTTTTGATCATGTCAAAATGCTAGCAAAATATCTTCTTCCTTCCATCTCTTGTATGCATATGACCCCGGCTTCAATCAACGTCCTGGCCCGTCACTCTTATATGCATCACATGAAATAACTGGAATGAGTATAAAACTCAGCAAGTGTAACTCTTACATAAAAATCTACATATATCATACTCTGTAAAACATGACTTTGAAATAATTAAATACCATCCAACTCTTGAAACATGAATAACATGGTATAGCATAACAATAACGATGGTATTTCTCTTTTCTCCGGTGGATTGATATCTAAATAGTATCTCTGTCTCTGTACCTATATCCCATCGATATAAATCGATACTCTCTTGAGATATAAGCCTATGGTCGTTGATCAACTAATTGCATGCAATCTCTGACTATGTATCTATCAATCCCATAAATCATTTGAACTGTCTTTTGGGCATTAAACCAAACACTTTGCATACTCTTTTCTTTTGTATTCCCTTTTATACAATTGAGACATATAAAGCCTCTCATATACAACATGGTATATCTATACATAATATGAATCAAATGGAAGGGAATAACATGTTAAAACATTGGAACACAATACATATATTATCATGTGAGCACAAGGAAATGAATTCTACTTACAACCAATGGAAATCTTGATTCTAAACTCTTGGTTGAATCCTACAACAATAAACCATATAATGAACCATCAACATCTCAATAATCACAAACCCATACCAATAAATCCATAAAATCAACACCATCAACAAACCCATGATTTCCCAACATCAATCCAAGAATAAACAAAACCACAAGCTTACCTTATCTCCTTGAACCCAAAAGAACCTTGTTCTCACTTCAATACTCCAATTAGATGCTAAAATGAAAGTAGCAGAAGATGGAAAATAAGAACCCTAGTCTCCCTTGCTCTGAAGAAACCGAGAGGAGTGGAGGAAATGAGACAAAAAGTGAACCAACTCATGTATTTAATCACTTAAAATCGAAAACACGCTCAACATGAAAGTTGAACCTCTATGTCTTATCTAACCACTACAATTGGCCTCATACCAATTGGCTCAACATACAATTTACCATGAATTAAACCACAACGACGCTACAATAAAACCACATATCAAGTATAACTAACAATGCTATAAACCATAAATCACAACTCTTAACATCAAAAATAGACTTAAACTTAACCAAATAGTCCATAAACATATATTAAATCTTAAACCGTACCGTTCACCAAGCTTGGCTATTACAGATTAAGTCCATCGAGGTGATTTTTGCTTTCATGGAGCTGCATGATGCAGACGGAGTTATATGTGCCTTCTTTTTGTTGATAGGGGACGCCAATCTGTGGTGGGAGAGTGCTTCTGTGTAGGTGAATTTGCAGACCCTGTCTTGTGATGGTTTTAAGGAAGTCTTATACTCCACGTACTTCACTGAGGAAGTACGCTCCCGCTTGACGAGGGAGTTTATGACTCTGCGACATGGAGATAGCAGCGTAGCAGAGTTTGCAAGGAAGTTTGAGAGGGGGTGTCACTTTGTGCCCCTAATTTCTAATGATGCCCCAGAGAAGCTGAGGCATTTTCTTGATGGATTACGGCCAATCTTACGTCGTGACTTTAGAGTTGTTTGTCCTACCACTTATGCTATTGTCGTGTTGAGAGTCTTGGCTGCTGAACAGGACAAGAAAGACATCGAGAATGACAGACAGGGCAAGAGGCCCTATCAAGCACCCCAGCAGCACCTCTCATAGCAGTAGCAGTTCAAGAGACCTTTCTAGGGGCAGCCGGGAAATAGTCCATTTAAAGGACCGCCGAAAGGCAAAGGTCCTATTACTCAAAGGCAGGCTCCTCAGAAGCCGGAGTACCTAGTGTTCCAGCAGTGCAACCATCAGCACATGGGCCAGTGTTTATGGGGTTCTGGCAAATGCTTCTAGTGCGGAGCCAGCAATCATATGTTGAGGGACTGCCCGCAGTGGAGGCAGCGAACCCAGGGGAGAGTGTTCGCCATGCATGCCGAGTAGGCGAACCCGGACACGACTCTACTGACTGGTAACCCAGTATTTATTGCTGTCATTCATGCTTTGAGAATTTTTCTTGGCTATAATAGAATGTTGTTTTCGTATTTTGGAGACTTTGAATGAAGATTTCCAACTATGCATGAGGTTAAGATTTTTAATTTTGTGATATAAGTTTTTGTGTGTGCACACGTCCTTCAGGAAACATTTTATAAAGAAAGTGGCCACGAAGGCTTTGTTAGATTCCGGGGCCACTCACTCTTTTATCTCGTAGACGTTCGCTAATCATTTGGGAGTTAGGTCCATTGGACTAGACGTGAACTACTCCGTGACAGTCCCATCGGGGAAAGAGTTATCAGCTACTAGCATGGTCAGAGATATCGATCTTGAACTACATGGCAACCTAGTTTATGAAGACCTAATTGTGTAGCCAATGCCAGAGTTTGACATCATCTTGGGGATGGACTGGCTGATGAAGAATAGAGTTTTGATTGACTTTCAGAAAAGATTACCGAGAATTGAGCAAGGTAACGATCAAGAACAAATACCCATTACCAAGGATCAATGACTTATTCGATCAGTTGCAGGGAGCTAGAGTGTTCTCTAGAATAGATATGCGTTCTGGGTATCATCAACTGAAGGTAAAAGATGCAGACGTTCACAAGACAGCCTTATAACTAGATATGGGCGTTACGAGTTCATAGTGATGTCATTCGGACTAACGAATGCTCCAACGATTTTTATGGACCTAATGAATCGATTATTTCAGCCATACCTAGATCAATTCGTCATAGTATTCATTGACAACATTTTTATATACTCGAAGAGCCATGAAGAGCACAATCAGCATTTGTGTACAGTTTTGCAATTCTTGCAGAGCCACAAGTTGTTTGCAAAATTAAGTAAATGTGAATTCTGGTTGGAGAAGGTAGCATATTTGGGACATATTATTTCTAGTAGAGGCATCGAGGTGGATCCAGCTAAAGTGACCGCAATAAAAGAATGGGTCGAGCCTAAGAACACGTCAAAGATCCGTAGTTTTCTAGGCTTAGCAGGCTACTACAGGAAATTTATTCAGGGGTTTTCTTCGATTGCAGTGCCACTCACTTCATTGACGAAGAAAAATGCTAAATTTGTATGGAGTGATGAATGTCAGAAGAGTTTCGATACTTTGAAGCAAGCTCTTATTACAGTGCCAATTTTAGTCATTCCCTCAGGGCACGACAATTTTGTGTTATACACCGATGCTTGTAAGCTCGGTTTAGGCGCAGTATTGATGCAGCATGGTCGGGTTATAACTTATGCTTCCAGACAGTTAAAGGTGCATGAGAAGAACTATCCGACTCATGATCTCTAGTTAGCTGCCGTTGTCTTTGCGTTGAAAATATATAGACATTATTTTTACGGCAAGAAATGCCAGATATACACTCATCACAAGAGTTTCAATTACTTCTTCACGCAGAAAGACCTGAATATGAGATAAAGACGGTGGTTGGAGTTAGTGAAAAACTACGATTGTGAAATTAGCTACCATCCAGGGAAAAGTAATGTTGTGGCAGATGCTTTGAGCAGAAAAATAGCAGTCATAGCACAGTTGCCAACGCAGAAATCTCTTGAGTCAGAGATTCAAAGGTTTAGCTTAGAAGTTAATCCTAAGGGCAGAGCTCCCAAGTTGTCTAATCTGAAAGTTCAGTCTTCTTTGCTAGATCGAATCCGTAGAGGTCAGCCTTCAGATGAACAGTTACAGAAATAGAGACTAAAGGATGAAGCCAAGTGCAGTGTACTCTACACAGTGTCCGATGGTATTGTGAAGTACAGAGGAAGGATGTGGGTGCCTAGTGTTCATTCTATCAGAAAGGATATTTTGACAAAGACACATGCATCTCCGCATTCCATCCGTCCAAGAGGTACCAAGATGTACAAGGATTTACAGATGCTGTATTGGTGGCCAGGGATAAAGCGGGACATTTGTCAATTTGTATCTGAGTGTCTCACTTGACAGCAAGTGAAAGCAGAGCACCAGAGACCTGCAGGTATGCTTAAGCCACTCCCTATTCCTGAGTGGAAGTGGGAGAATATCAGCATGGATTTCGTTGTGGGTTTTCCGAGGTCAGTCAGGGGATCTAATTTCATATGGATTATAGTGGATCGACTTACTAAATCAACACACTTCTTACTGGTGAAGACGACTTTCTCCATGACTCAGTATGCAGAGCTCTATATCTGGGAGATAGTCAGATTGCATGGGATCCCAGTTTCTATTGTGTCCAACAGAGACCCGAGGTTCACATTGTCCTTTTGGAGGTATTTACATGCAGCCATGGTGACAAAGTTGCTATTCATTTCGGCATTCCACCCTCAGACAGATTATAGAAGATTTGTTGCGAGCTTGTGTGATCGATTTCCATGAGAATTGGGAATCGAAGCTACCTCTAGAGGAGTTTACCCACAACAACATTTTCCAATCATCTACAGGTATGGCTCCCTACGAAGCACTGCATGGAAGAAAGTTCAGATCGTCGATTCATTGGAATGAATTCGGTGAGAGATCAAAACTTGGCCCAGAGATTGTTCAGCAGACGGCAGATGCGGTGGTCAAGATCCGAGACAGGATGAAGACCGCCTAAAGTCACCAGAAGAGTTATGCTGACAAGAGGAGAAGAGATCTCGAATTTGACGTAGGAGATCACGTATTCGTGAAGATAGCACCTATGAAGGATGTTATGAGGTTTGGGAAGAGAGGCAAGCTGAGTCCAAGATTTATTGGTCCATTCAAAATTCTCGACAGAGTTGGGACACTTGCTTATTGTTTAGCTCTACTACCTAATCTGGCCGGAGTACATAATGGGTTCCACGTCTCGATGCTGAGGAAGTATATGGCAAATCCTTCGCACGTTCTAAGTTTTGAGCCGTTTCAGTTTGCTCCAGATCTGTCATATGAAGAAAGACATGTCCGAATTCTAGACGGACATGAGCAGAGACTTCGGAACAAAGTGACCAAGTTGGTCAAAGTTCAGTGACTGAATCAATCAGTGGAGGAGGCCACTTGCGAAGCCGAAGTGGATATGAAAAGTCGCTACTCAGAGTTGTTTGGTAAGAATCAATCAATGGAGGAGGCCACTTGCGAAGCCGAAGTGCATATGAAAAGTCACTACCCAGAGTTGTTTGGTAAGAGTTAATTTCGAGGACCAAATTTATTTAAGTGTGGGAGGAATTGTAGAGCCCAAAAATCAGTACAAGTAAACCCTTGCATTTAATAAACGGTTAAAATTATTTATTTAATTCCCAAAATGATTTTTAGCGATGCATGATTGATGTTGCATTATTTTAAATTATTACATGTTTATTTGATGCACGTTAAAATATTTTCTTGAGTTTTATGTTTCGGACGAATATTAAATGCCGGATTGAGAAAAGAGACTGGTGATGATTTAAGCTATTTTTGAAAATGTGGTATTTTATTTCAAGTCAAGAAAATTGTTATTTTAATTGATTTTTGGAATATAAGCATTTTAAATTCTAATTAATTTATTAGGTGATTTTAAGATTTTTAAGTTTTTCCAAAAAAATCACTAAGTTGAGTAGTGGGGATTTAAAACCTTATAAATTAGTCTATTAAATCTTTTAGTGGGGTTAAGTAATTACACATATACACAATCATATGTTTCAGCACACACACATACACGTTTCATATTTTTAGAGAAAACCTAGGGTTCTTGAGGTTCTTTCAGCAGCCACCTCTTCACTTCAAAATTTCTGAAGATTACGTTGGTTTTTCGAGCAAAAATCATGCCACAAGTCGTCCCGAATCGAGTCTCGCATTCCCTCGTGTCGTTATCTGTTGTTTCGTGAGTTTAATCAGCAAAGGCATGTATATTCTTTCATTTTTCACATTGATCATGTCATAGTAAATATTTTGATGTATATTGTGCGTAAAAATCAGTTTATGTTAGGCAAAGTTTGAGCAAAAATGTTTGGAACGATTTGAACAAGTTTTTAGATCTCAAAAATCAAATCTGCTATCATTTCGAATCTTGTGAATTTTCGGTCAATTTCCTGGAAAACTTTCAACATGTAAAACGTAGTATTTTTTGATACCTTCGATTTGACAGTAAATTCGTAATTTTTGGACAAGAGATGAGTAAGTTATGATCATTTTCGTGTGACTACTCGAACTGTGTAAAAATGGGTTTTAAATGATTTTCGAGTTGCAGGTTTACCTGGAACTGGGTGACGCCCTAGCATTAGATCTTAGCACCCGAGCGCCAGGCCTTTTGGACGGGCGCACCCGAGCGCCAAGATCTTACCGCCCGAGCGCCAGTCATTTTGGAATTTTTTTTAAAAAAAATGTTCTAGCATGTGAAGTATTCGTCCAAACGGGATCCAACGAAGCCCTCAACGCTTTGTATGTATGTGCGATGTGCAAAAGAAAATATTTTATGTTTTTGAGGGACCTCTCTCCACCCCGGTAAAGTATGACCGGATTTTGATCAGGATTGGAAAGCGATAAAATATGACCAGTGACCAATCCACCAGGTAAAGTATGATCGAGGCTCTTATGTATGTGGAAGTGGACATCCCTGCCATCCTAGTTATAATGGCCCGAAAATTCGTGTTTGAAAATTTGCGGAAATTTTTTTTTTCTTTTTTAAAGTAATTAAAATGCCTCATTCACAAAATAAACTGATAAATCAAGTTTAATGTTTAAAAATAGCAGCGGAAGAAATTATTGTTCGCAAAATAACAAGTTTAAAGTAATCCAACAACTGTTAAAATGTTTGAGGATAAAAATGGTGAATGCTGTAAATGAGGTCCTCGGGTTCCACTACTGCCGACCCAAGCTAGCTCACTGGTCCTCGCCCTTGGCCCCAACATCATCACTACCTACAACAATCAAGTCTAGTGAGTCTAAAGACTCAGCATACATATATCGTAAATAACGAGTAAATAATATAATAAAATTGCATGCAAGTGAAAATATCATGTCATGAGGCATAACGTAAAATATCGTGTCAAGATTAATTATAATACATGCATAACTGAACTGAAAGTCATAGTGAAAATGTTTGCTTCTTGGAGCCCTGTAATGAAATAGCATGTAATAATTTTCTGGTGAGATTATGTTTTACGCAAGTGGCCCCTGCACTGAACTGACTGGTAACTGGCGACCGGGTGAAGTAATGAACGTCTGATCAGACTAATGCCACAGTATACTGGGTGGAACTAAACTGAACTAACAGGTAACTGACGACCGGATGATACAATGATCCCATGATAGTGAAATGGCCACAAGCAATATCGCATAAATCTCAAAAATGAATATTTTATATTTTTATGCACGTAATATAATTAACTGGCATGATGAAATATCCTGTATTATTTTACCACATGGATTGGATCTTTCCCAGGCTCGCTGCGACCTAAATTTATCATGAAAATGTGCAAATGATTTTCTTGACCAAACTTTGTAATTGAATCCAAAAACGAGACAATTACGCCCAACGACTTCGTATTTAATCATGACTCCGTGCCAACCCGAACCAACACCGAACCATCATTTAGTCATGATTAAAATACACCTAAAATGACGAATAATGCTCCAAAAATGATGCAAGTCGAAATTTTGGTGAATGGAGGCCAAAACATGAAACGCTCTTTCGAGAGTCAATTTGGCACATCGCACCGTATTTTCTCGTACGACCTCTAAAATGATCCGAATCACAAACGGCCAAAAACATGACCTTCCCAACTTGATGAGGCACTGTCCAGTCCAAGTCCATAGGCTAGAAGCCAACCAAGAACTCGAACGAGCCTCTGAACCAACGCACCACTTGCTGTCCACAAAATACAGCAGCCGTGCCTTCGATTCCTTGTGTCGTTTTCGAGACTATCGGCCATTGGGGCTTGCACCACCGACCAAAGCTCTTACCAACATCCTATGTAATGATTTGAACCATGGCTAAGGGCCCTAGGCCAGCCACAATTCGCACCACACCCGAAACCAACGGAAAAGTCCCACCCGAGAGCACCTTTGCGTGCGTGTGGTGTTTTGCTTTGTTTGCTGTCTCGTGTTGTTCCAGTGGCCATTTGATTGACCATGGCACAATCTAGACATCAAGAGGTAGGGTGTGAACCGTGGCTAAGGGCTAGAGGTCAACCAAGATCCACACCACTCCCTAAAATCGAACAACACATGAAATAAGGGGAAGGGGCCGAAAATCTGTTCTTGTTTCTTTTTTATTTGAAAACCGATTTACCATGGACCAAGCATCAAAAGGGCGACTTGGTCACGTCTTATACATGATATGGAAGCGTTCTAACCATGGCTATAGACCCCTAGGGCAGCCAAGATCAGAAACTCCCTCCCTTGACAACAACTATACAAATCGAGACTCAAAGGGACACATTTGGGGTGTTGCTGTCACATGCGAGTTTCCAGCGTGTATGGGACTGAACGAATGGACCAACATGGTCTTGACACACCCTAGTGCATGTCTAGGAGTAGCCTTGGAAGCCTGGAATCGAACCAATACCTGAAACAATGAAAACAAGCCAACCCGTGAAGCATGAAATGGAAAGGAAACCGTGCAGAATTTATTTCTTGTTCTTCTTGCTGAAAATTTCGGTTTTCTCCTTCATGATTGATGCACACATGATGTTTTAAAATATTAATATGACTTGATGGAAGAGTCAATAAAAACATATACATGCTTTGGTTCGTTTTGAAAAGAAAACGAACGAAACGACGACGCGGCGCGGAGGAGGCGGAGTGATCTTCTTGATCTTCCTTCTACTCAATTATTTTCTCTCTTAATCTAGCTATGAGGCTCACGTTTTTCTTTTACACTGAATAGCTCTCAAATTTTCGGTGATGGGGGAGAGGAAATGATGGCTAGAAGAGTGAGGGGAGTTCCAATAATAAAGGGATTCAAATGGCATGACCAAGTCTTTCTCCTTTTTGAATTTTGAAATTGTTTGATATCAAAGTAATGGTTGGAGAGGGATGACCGATTCTACATGCTAAACTAGGCTAGGATAATAATCTAATATTAATTAATGGAGTTTAATAGATGAAAGGATTATCATGTTAAGAAATAACAAAGAATGGGTCAAAAGGGTGAGTTGTCAAAGAAATGTTGTAACTCCAAGGGGGTGGCCGAAATTTGGTATAAAAATGGAGGGGAAATAATGCTTAGTTAGTGTATTTTAAACCTTTAGAGCCTTATCTATCTTTTAAATAATTTAGTGAATTAACCCCTTAATTATGGAACCTAAATGAACTTATTTCCTACTTACCTCAAGTTGCTTAAATAATTCTTTAAACCTCCTTTTAACTTAAATCAACTTATTAGCTAGCTAAAATAAACTCTGAGAATGATTTCTTAAATCTTAAATTTTATCTCAAAACTCCAACTCCAGTCCGGCCTCACTGAATTAACTGAAAAGATAAAAATTTAAACACTGCATAAAATAATTAACTTTAAAGAAAAGCATTTAAATACTCATGCAATAAAATCATTTAATTTAAAATACTAGAATTATGCATGGCTTATACGTAGTCTAATTTACGGGTTCTACACTAGTACTGTGGTTTAGTCTGATCAGACGCAATATGTATGGGTCACTTGCTTTGAAACGTATCTCAACGCAAAATGATGATGACTATACATGTTTAAGTATGTATGATGCAAGTACATTTATGAAAATGTTTATGAATCGATGACACGTCTATGGCTATGTAAGTATGTTCAAAGTTAAGTTACGTATGTACTACTTTAAAATGCATGTGGTTTTATTATATGTTATTTGATATTTCCAGTTTATACATGTTGAGTTTTTAGACTCACTAGACTTGATCGATACAGGTGAGGACGAGTATGAGGAGACAAGAGACGGGGATCAGTGAGCTGGATTTTTATGCTTAAGTTTCAAGAAAATTTTTATGCATGATGATCTCATACTCTGATGTTAATGAATTACTTTATGATGTTTTAAACAAGTACGTGTTGCAAGTTGTTTACGATTTCATATATTTGTTCAACCATTTTAATTATTTTGTATTTTGAATGAGAATATCTTATTTAAGAAAAATAAATTATTTTCTACAAATTTTAAGTATTTTAAAGTATGATACGTTACATGTTCAAACTCATGTTAAAACAAAAACCAAATCCCCGGTATAGATTGTATATATATTGTTTATGAAAGTTTTATATTGACCATTTTACAAAGAAAACTTTCATAAACAAAAAATCCATGGTGATTCTTTTGTGCACCAAAAATGTAATTTATTTTTGTATAAAAAAAGTAAATTACAACTCTTTTTTAAATCAATTATTCCATATAAGATTACCACACATTTTTCCATCTATTATGGACGGAGACAACCTGTTACACATAAATAGATTTGTGACATCGTCTCATGAAACACTACTTAAACAATAATATTTTATATTCAATCATTACCAAATTTTACTTGACTTCAATCGTCTAGTTCATAATATATAAATTTAATAATTAATATTATCACCTTTTTTAAAGCTAATAAAAAATGATATAATTTATTAATAAAATATAATTCCAATATTTAAAAAAAAATTATATATATATACACAACACTAACATATAATTCAAATATACAATATTAAATTGGGGCAAGTGGTGGAAATCACATCTTTTGGAACCGATATGGGCCTCCTCGTGGAGTGCAATTTTGTGTTTATCCATAATTCTTACACCCAGATACGTTACTCCCACGCTCACGTATATATGAACGCGATCCTGTAACTATAGGTCCGCCTCTGCAGACAACTTCGCGTGCGTCTATATATAGAGAGCGAGCTATGGTAAAACTGGTATCCACATCTCAGCCATAACTCCACGAAATCTCCTGCTTTAAGCCCATCCTCTCTCCAGACCGTTGTTTGGGATCTTTCATCACATGAAATACGCTTCTTCTTTGCAATATTTTTCTTCAAGTTGTACCGCTTTTTCAGTGTATCTATCTATATAAGGGACATTGGATTACGGTAGAGACGGCTCTTTCTTTGTTCGTACGTTTCTCTTCTTTCGCGTTCCTTCTGTGTCTGTGTGTTCATTTAGTGATACTTCTCTGCACGAGGATTTGGGATTGTTTTGGGCCTTTTTGGTTCGAGAATGAGATTTATCTTTTCTGAGAAGGATTTTTCTTGACCGTTTTTACCATCAAGTGCAGAATCCGTTCCCATAGATGAGTTGGATTTTTCTAAGCACCGTTTATGGCTCTTAATGATTGGAAGAAATAGGATTCGATTTTTTTTCTTTTTTTTTTTTTTTTTTGTGTTGGGTTTGACGTGTTATATATGAGATGGATATGTTTTTGGTAATATATATTTCTTGGTGCAAACCCTGTTCAATCTATTTATTGTAAAGGGAAAAAAACATTTTTTTAATGTAAAAAACATAATTTTTCTGTGTACTAACTTGTTTTTCTACAATCTGCGGCGAGGTTTGTTGCACTGTCCTTGTAGGATGTTAATCCATATTCTAAATGTTTGTTGGGTGTTTTGTAGTTTTATGAGAAAACTTGCCGGAAGGGTTGTCAGGTGGTGCGCGTCTTTTCTGCTGTTTCTAGGCGTAGGTTTTGGCCTTTTGTTAACAAAGCTCAGCTTTGAAGTCAGTGATTATTAAATGGTGCCTTAAAATGGATCCTTTTTTAAAAAAAAACTCGGGTCATATTAGATTGGACTTGGGAGCTGATCCGAAAAAATTGATCGAGCTGGGTTGAGCTCGGGTCAATCGGGTTGTTATTATTTTAATTTTCTGCAATTATATTTTCAGATTTCAATGATATATACGAGGGATATTTTGTTCTCATGTAATTAAATTAAAATATTATTATCATTATTTTTTAATTTTATTTAATTTTTTTTAAAATAAATTCAAAATTGAGTTAATCATGTTAGCGGGGGGTCGGGATGAATCATTTTTGAATAGTACTACTACCCAACCCACTTGAATGGAGACATCACGTGTCACCTTTTACACGAGAGATCATCATCTCTATTCTCATCTGGTTGTGACCTGTCTTTTAATTGTGGTTACAATTACACTTCTTTGTGAAGTACATTTTGCATTGCTCATCTAGTTTGCATGGTCGTAGGTAGGAGTAGGATTAGTTGGGAGCTACTTTAGAATTAAGTGTACATTTTAAGTGGTTATTTTATCTTGGCATTAAAGATCAACAAACGAGTCACTCAACTGTTTGCATTATTGAATTGACGAGAATTTTCCTCTGAGGTTGAGAGGCTGAGAACTCTGTTTCGAGTACTTATTTTGACTGTTGGATCTTTTAATTTTTGGTCCCCTCTTATCTCAAAAGTTTCTAAGTTTTGCACATCCTTGTCAGGAATTCGTGCACTTTGGGCTAATGTTGCAGATGTCTTTAGTGGTTGAACACCTAATTGAATCTAAATAAAACCATTGGGCCTAATGTGGATGATTTTTCTCCTCTTTTAGATAACATGCGTGACTCATCGTAATCGATTGATAAAGGAGGTGGGCTATTTCCTTTGACCGTCTCCCTGTCCGGAAAAGGGCCATTTGGTTTTTTAACGTGTAAAATCATAATGAATCTGTCACCTGATTTGAGAAACAACATACTGATGAGTCAAGCTTGCGCACCTCGTTACTTGAGCTTGATCTAGTAAAAAAATTCTCGAGCTCGACTTGAAATGGTGCTTCAGCTAGTGGTTTGCTCAGGCTTTGGCTTGCTTGATGCCCACCTGCACCCCAGGGGCTTCAGGCAGAAGTGCAAGGGGCATATTTTATGGGTTAAATTTGCATTTACTTTCAGTTACAATTGAGATACTTTGAACTCTCATTTTTTGGTTCAGTTATATTTTTGTTAAACTTTAATGTGGCTTTTTGTTTGTGTTCAAACTGATGTCGGGTTTCAACATTCATCTTCTATGACAGATTTGTTGAACACACCCAAGAAACTGCAGCTCAAAGTGATATGGATGAAGATATTATTCCCCTGGAGAAGTGCCAATCCTTGTCCGGAACCAACACAGCCAGGGACTTCGACTGCAACATCTGCCTCGACCTCGTGCAAGATCCTGTGGTCACATTATGCGGGCATCTATACTGTTGGCCTTGTCTTTACAGATGGATTAATTCTCGTGATGAAAATGGTGATCGCAAACAATCAAAGTGTCCCGTTTGCAAGACAGAGGTGTCGCAGAAGACCTTAATCCCCCTCTATGGTCGAGGGCAAACCTCGGACTACTCTCAAAACGAGGTCAATATTCTTAATTTCCCACGAAGACCTACCATGTGTACAGCAACTAGTCACTCATATCCCATTGGAAATCCAAGATATACACAGCAGCCATCAGAATTTGTGCACCGAGTGCCTTCACGTATGTTTGGCGAGACGCAATTGGTTGATCCGATGATCGGGATGCTTGGGGAAATGCTTTATGCTCCGATGTCTGGGAATTCGGAGACGACTTTGTACCCTTATCCAAACTCTTATCATTTAGCAGATAGCAGTAGTCCTAGGTTAAGGAGGCACTTGATGCAAGCCGATTTATCCCTTAGTAGGGTATGCTTGTTCCTCTTCTGTTGTGTGATCTTATGCCTACTTTTGTTTTAAGAATCTTGAGAGGAAGGCATAATATATATATATATATATATATATATATATATTTTAGTATGATATTTAATTCATTTGCAAACAATGAGCTTTTAGATATATACTAAAAGTGTGATATTTAATTCAAAAGTGTGATATTTAATTCATTTGCAAACAATGAGCTTTTAGATATATATATATATATATATATATATATATATATAATTTTATATTTTGAATACCCGTGGGACCAATGCCTCAAAAGCATAATGAGAAGCATGAAGAAATTCCCATTCTCACAGGTAGAAGATACTGATATGGTGGAAGATCAGTCGAACAACATGACATGAGTTCAAAGAGGAAGGTGTGGAAGAAGAAGTAACATCTTCTGTTGGCAAGGAAATAAATGTTAACATTTTGATGTCTCTAGAGTAAAAACATATGCAGTTAACTAAGAGGAATGATTGATGCCTTTACTACTGTCATGACAACTGTTGCTTATTTTTACTATCGCAAGTGTACGATGTTAAGTTTTAATACTGGTTAGAGTACAGATATCGATCCCACGAGGAGTAATTATTTAAAACTGTATATTAAGTACCATAATTGACATAGCTCAACTTTATTTAGAAAATCAAAGGGTTGGTTTATAATCAAAGAAAATAACAATTCCTATAATTCTAGCACGCAGTAGAAATTCAATGAGTAAATAAATCTAGAGATATGATTTCATCTGGTTTCCCCCATGCTAAATTAAAATTGACTAACATTTAATTAACTTGCATCATATTTATTAACCAAGAACTCACAATATTTTCTATTCCCTTTTTCAAGTGATAAATAAAACTGTATTACCTATTACCGATTTTAATATGTCTATTCAAAATCATGTAACACGTAATACATGCAAACAAGGTTCTCTTATGGATTCGTCAAAGTTATATGTTTTTTGCACGTTATAAACATCTGACGATGCGATTTCCCCTGTCCTAATTTCGATCACATCTCTCGAACGTTAGATCTCAATTATTAGATAGTTGAATTATGACCAGTAATCCAAAAGCATTAAAGACAAGAAATCACAAATAAACACGATGAACTAATTCAATGAAAATTCAAATGTCAATAGCATAGGTTCAACCACGACTACGTCAATCTCTAGAAAATAAAATTAGTTCATCCTCGAATCTAAATTAATACAAAACCTGTTTGTATTCATTAAAAACGTAAAAGTAAGGAACCGAATTAAAAACGTGTAGGCGAAAGATGAAAGCGCGTCTCCGTGTCCGGATCCAGCGTCTTCTATCTCTGTTCTTTGCGTCCCGTGCTCCGTGAGCTCTGACTTTTTCGCTCTTTTTTTTCCTCTACTGTCTTGGCTGTGTCTAAATTTTAGAACCCCTTTTTCATGCCCACGACGAAAACCTATTTATTGCTGAATATCGCGCCGTGCGCACATGCGCGCCTTGGATCAGCGCACATGCGCGCCATATGCGCGGAGCCTTCTGCCTGTGTCGCGCATGTGTTCGCCCTGAGTGGCGCATGTGCGCCGATCTTTCTGCCATCGCGCGCATGTGCGCGAAAATAAATCACGCATATGCGCGATGCACTGTCCTCAGCACTTGCTTTGCTCACACTTCTTCTTAAGCGTCCTTTTAATTCATTTTCACGTCCATGTTGTAGTCGTACCTAAATTCCTGCAATCACATTAAAAATAACAAAAACTCATAATTCTGCCCAAGAAAACTAACAATCTATATGAATTGTAAGGATAATTTAAGTGCACAAAATGCACTTATCAAACCCTTCCAAACTTAAAGTTTTGCTAGTCCCGAGCAAAATAAAATAAAACATTAACTAAACTAGACTCAACACATCCTAAAGAAAATAACTGAACAAACAAGAATTGTGGAATAAAAGGATAACCACTAGCCTCAGAGATTACAGTCCCCATCATATTGAATCAAACACATGCCACATTACTTACAGTTCACGTGCGTGTGTGTTCTGCTATTCTCGTTTACCCATTTCAAATGCCAAGATAAGTTCATAACTTTTCATCTCATAAAATTTTGGACTCCTCGACACACATGTAATTAGTAAAATCATTGAGACACATTTACCTTCACAAATCAACAGGACTTATAGGGTAACATTTGGCTAAACAAGTGGTAATATGAAGACAATAATTAACCAAACAAAGTCCAATATGAGATGCGCACATGTACACAGTCAAATTCTGTGTCCATCGACGGCATTTTTCAAGTGTCCATAGGCTTAACTTTGACAACTCTTCTCCACTAGTATATTGGTTATGTGTGACTCGGTTAATAGGTCTTTTAAGCTTATAACGTTAGGCTATGGCTAATGGCTACAAATGAAGATAGGGAATCAACAGTGAGAGAAACAAACCAATTTATTTTTCAACACGCTTCTCCTTCTTCCTCTCGTTTCACATCAACTTGCTTTGCCACAACATATTCGCCATTCTGTCCTCTTTTTCACATCAATACGTCATACTCTTTTATTCTTCATTCAACTTTTTCCTTCTCTCTTTTCTCAACAACATCTTTTCTTTTTTCCATAGAAATTGATTTCTCTCTTTTCACCTTTTTTCTCTTTTTCAATGATATTCTTATACGCGCACAAGGGAGAAGAACTTTTGTCATGATACACAGGTTCGTTTTCGCTCAATTTTCGGTAGGTACTGGTGTATATGCTCAAAAGTTGGTAGTTGACGTAGGGATTTAGAATTGATACGAATGGGGGCTTTTGTGTGCCTTGGCACACTCCATTCGATTTTCTTTAAGTTCAAACATGGGACACTAGGGTATAATATGATGTTATGGGTAGGCTTGAAAGGCTCAAACGTTCCAAAAATCGCCTAAATCATCCCTAAGTTACACAATACCCGTATCTCGCCTCGAAGAGTGCCAAACCAAGTTCTAGACTACTTTCAATTTACCAATCAATAAACACAGATAGATCATGTTTTCGGGCATTCAAACAGAAAAAATTACACATCTCATTTTCATTTAGGCTCAAAGGGCTAACAATTGACAAATTATTCAAGGAAAACAGGCCCAACATAATTCAAAGACTGCCTGAATCATTTTTGTGTTAGTGAATATGTAACTCAACAACAAGCAATCACATGCAGGTTTTGGAGTCCATTCATACATTCCAAATCACAAATCACATGAACACTCTCTTGACATCGGATGTATCAACAATCATAGCAATCGTGAATTAGTGTGTAAACGGTTAAATAAAGATAGCATGCATTTAGATTCGTAATCAAGGAACAACATGTGTTTCGGGTCAACTCTCCTCATTGTTTGGTTATCACCTTAATTCCACAACTCTAGCAAAAAAAAACAATTTAACGACTAAAAATTGACATAATTTTTTTTTAAAGCCTCAAAATTTGATCACTAAAGCATCAAAATCAAAACATCAATCAAATCACCCCCCAAACTTAAAGTATGAATTGTTCTCAATGTATAAACAAGAAAGAACGGGACAATCATACCTCCCATGAAGAGCGTCAGTGCTCGCCGTCATCATCATCGACATCTTCATCCATGTGCTGGGGTGGGGCCTGTGGAGGAGGTCCGGGATACTATGGTGGCCATGCAGGTGGCTGGGGAAATATCGGATCCTCTGGACCGATAGGTGGGAACCGCTGAGCGAGCACGGACGTGAAGTTCATCATGTATCCCATGAAATGATCGGTGCGGTGCTGAAGCGAATCCAGCACCTGGCGCTGCTCTACTAGTAACCTCCTCTGATCCTCCATCTCTATCTCAAGTCTACGAAATCGGTCTCCCCTGCGCTGTCTGGCTGCCTCAGGTGGTGATGGCGGTGGAAGCTGTGGATGTGGGAGCTCCTCGTCATCTGGATACTCGTGGGGAATATAATAGGCAGCTCCAAAGAAGGCAACAATGGGAGCCTTCGGCTTAAGCACTTGCTCATCAGGCGACCAGGACACGCCGGCCTGTCTGTATAGCTCAGTAACAATGTGAGGGCATGGAAGGGCGACCATGGCTAATCCTGTGCCGGCTCTCATGATCGATCCATAAATTATTTTCCCCAAGTCAACAGATTTTCCCATCAAAATAGCGAAGACAAGTGCAACTTTGTCTTTGGTTACATCATGGTAGTGTGAGGATGGGAGAACCCGAGCCAATATGAACGATGTCCACGCACTTGCATTGGGGCCCATATCGGATTTCTTTGAGAAATTGGACCACTCGAGCTCATTTTCCATACAGCACCTGCCTGACATACGGTCCGAATGACCTCTGAATAATTAACCCCATCTTCTAGAAATTCACTGTACTCGTCTTCTTCGAGGCTCGGCATCTGATAGATCATGTTTATCGTTTGAGAGTCAAATGATACCAATTTACCTCGCACCAGTATTTTTGACTCATCATGGCGTATTCGCAGGTTAGCATAGAACTCCCGCACAACTGAGATCACAGCATCTAGAGGAGGGTGAGCAAATTCAACCCATTTTCTTCGTTTCAGTTCGTTCACAATCACACCACGTGCTATTGATAAATTAAATCCCCTCTCCGGGATGATAGATCGAGTCATAGAGCTCTCATAGATTTGCTGGGCTTCCTCGTTCCAAAATCGGTGCGAATCAAAACTTGCGGAAGAAGAGGCACCCTTTTTTGATTTCCTTTTCGGTGCCATAGGATACAATAAAGCCAACACTCAAACCCACACACTAAATTTAACTAATCAAGTAGCAGACCAAATATCTCACCACACCAACAGATCCGTCAACGTACACCTCAGTCACAAAATGATTTATAACAATTCGAAATACCAAACTCACCATATCAAGATTTCCCCAAGTTGCTTGAACCAATTTCTAAATAATCTGAAAATTCTAACCAAAAGCAGGAGAAAACCCTTACTTGAACGAGAAGATGACCAGAATTTAGAGGTGCTGGCGGAAAGTTTGCTGTTAAGGGGCGGCGGCGTTCGGCTGTCAAAGGAGGAGCGGCGGCGGTGTGGAATTTCGAAGGAAGGTGGTGCGGCGGTGGTCGGTTTTCAAGGGAGGCGGCTGTGATGTGTAAGGGAGAGTAGGCTGGTTTCTGAAGAATGTTTCGTGATCCCCCTTTTTTTTTAACTTAAGTCTCGCGCATATGCGCGCCTTGAATCGGCGCATATGCGCGGAGGCTACTGTCCATTTTTGTTGTCAAGTGGCGCATATGCGCGTCCTTTGTGGCGCATATGCGCGATGGTCAGTGCCTCACATGCGGTCTGTCGCGCATATGCGTGCTCTTTGTAGCGCATATGCGCTGACTCTTCTGCCTGTGTCGCGCATGTGCGCGAAAATAAATCGCGCATAAGCGCGACGTACTCTGTCTAGTAGCTTTCCGATTTTTTTTTTTAAATTACCTGCAAAAATAAAACGATTCAAATTAATACTCGAATAGAGAAAATTAAAAGTAATAGCTAAGAAATTGAAATAAAATAATAAAAGCGAAACGAATGCAAAAATAAATAAATGTGGGTTGCCTCCCACATAGCGCTTGGTTTAACGTCATCAGCCTGACTTTCTTCTGTCTACTTTGGTTCTCCAAGTGGGATGTTGTCCATGTGTCGCACTTCATTTCCAAAGTAATGCTTGACCCTTTGACCATTGACTTTAAATGTCTGACCATTGTTGCACTTTAACTCAATTGCACCATGTGGGTACACTGTTTCCACTGTGAATAGTCCAGACCATCGTGATTTTAACTAACCAGGAAACAACCTCAGTAGAGAATTGAATAATAACACCTGTTGCCCTAGTTCGAAGTCTCGTCGAAGAATATGCTTGTCGTGCCGTTTCTTGGTCTTTTCTTTGTATATCTTTGCATTCTCGTATGCATCATTCCTGAATTTCTCCATCTCGTTAAGTTGCAACCGTCGTTGTTCGCCAGATGCTCCCATATCAAAATTTAGCTTTTTCACAGCCCAAAATGCTTTGTGTTCCGGTTCCACAGGTAGATGGCAAGCTTTCCCAAAGACCAACCTATAAGGCGACATCCCGATAGGTGTCTTGTATGCAGTCCTGTATGCCCATAGAGCATCATCTAGCTTTATCGCCCAATCCTTCCGGTTTGTCTTCACTGTCTTTTCTAGTATCTGCTTGATCTCCCGGTTGGATATTTCTGCTTGCCCATTAGCTTGCGGATGGTATGCTAGTGTCACCCTTTGCTTCACATCATACTTTGCCAATAGTGAGTTAAAAATTTTGTTACAGAAATGCAAACCTTCATCACTGATAATGGCTCTAGGTGTTCCAAATCTTGTGAAGATGTTCCTGTGGACAAACTTAACAACAACTAGAGCATCATTAGTACTGGTGGCAATTGCTTCCACCCATTTGGACACATAATCAACAGCAAGTAAAATGTAAGATTGACCAAAAGAGGATGAGAATGGACCCATAAAGTCAATACCCCAGACATCAAAGAGTTCCACCTCCAAAATATTTGTTAGCGGTAATTCATGTCGTCTAGAAATATTGCCAACTCTTTGGCATTTATCACATGACTTAACTAAAGTATAATTGTCCTTAAACAGATTAGGCCAATAAAAACCAGACTGTAATACCTTAGCTGCTGTTCTAGATGCTCCAAAGTGTCCACCGTAGGGTGAGGAATGACACTGCTCTAGAATCGTACCCGCTTGTTCCTCTGCTACACATCGTCTAATTATCTGATCAACACATCTCTTGAACAAGAAAGGATCATCCCACAGATAAAACTTGTAATCATGAAGAAATTTCTTCTTTTGGTGATAAGTTAAATCTAGTGGTAATTCTCCTGCAGCAAGAAAATTAGCTATATCTGCAAACCAAGGATGTGTAACATTTACCTTGAAGAGTTGTTCGTCTGGGAACGACTCATTTATCACTTCGCCTTCAGCTCTTCCTTCCAGCTCCAAGCTTGACAAGTGATTTGCCACCTGGTTCTCACAAACTTTCTTATCTTTGACTTCAAAGTCAAATTCTTGAAGTAGGAGTATCCATCGTATCAACCTGGGCTTTTCATTCTTTTTGGCAAACAAATAACGAAGAGCTGCATGGTCAGTGAAAACAGTTACCTTGGTGCCAATGAGATATGTTCTGAACTTATCGAATGCAAACACCACTGCTAGCATCTCCTTCTCAGTAGTTGTGTAATTCTGTTGGGCTGCATTTAGTGTACGACTTGCATAGTAAATAGCCTTGAACATCTTGTCTCGCCTTTGTCCCAATGCTGCTCCCACGGCATAGTCGCTAGCGTCGTACATGAGCTCAAAGGGCTCCTTCCAATCATGCACTATCATAATGGGGGCAGAAATCAGTGCTGTCTTGATCCTGTTAAACGCCTGCAAACAATCATCGTCAAAAATAAATGTAGAATCTTTCTCTAACAAATTACATAAAGGTCTAGTAATTTTAGAGAAATATTTAATATAACGACGATAGAACCCGGCATGTCCCAAGAAACTTCGGATCCCTTTCACATTTTTCGGTGGTGGGAGATTTTCAATTGCCACAACTTTGGCTTTGTCCACTTCTATCCCTCTAGCTGAAATCTTGTGCCCAAGCACAATACCTTCTTGCACCATGAAGTGACATTTCTCCCAGTTCAACACTAAATTCTTCTCCCGACATCTCTGCAAAACAAGCTTTAGATTCTGGAAGAAATGATCAAATGATGAACCAAAGACAGATATATCATCCATAAAAACTTCCATTATTTACTCAACCATGTCAGAAAATATGGCCATCATACACCTCTGAAAAGTAGCAGGTGCATTGCAAAGACCAAATGGCATTCTCCTGAAAGCAAATGTACCGTAGGGGCAAGTGAAGGTAGTCTTCTCTTGATCCTTCGGTCCAATGACAATCTGATTATAACCTGAATAACCATCTAGAAAGCAATAATAATGATAACCACCTACTCTATCAAGCATCTGGTCAATAAAGGGAAGGGGGAAGTGATCTTTCCGAGTTGCATCATTCAATTTTCTGTAGTCTATACACACTCGCCAACCAGTCACTGGACGAGTTGATATCAATTCGTTATTCTCATTTCTCACCACAGTTATACCCCCCTTCGTAGGCACTACTTGTACTGGTGAAACCCAAGAACTGTCAGATATAGCCTAAATAACACCAGCATTTAACAATTTTAATATCTCAGCTCTCACACCTCCTTCATGGCTGGATTAAGCATCCTCTGATGATCAACATAAGGGGAATAAGACTCCTGCATCAAGATTTTATGCATACAAACAGTAGGACTAATCCCCTTTATGTCTGAAATTTTCCATCCAAAGCAGATTTAAACTCTCGCAATACTCTCAACAACTTATCCTTTTCTTCAATAGTAAGAGCAAAGGAGATGATTACCGGATAGGACGAACTCTCATCTAGGAATGCATAGCACAAGTGACTCGATAAATCCTTTAATGCAGGGGGTGTTTTTGGTACCTCCTTACTTGCATCTTCAAGTAACTCTTCATGCTGGGCGTCAATCTTCTCTTTAGGCAGCGTATTGAGAGCAAGTAGCTCCTCTCGTACATCCCAGTCCTCTTCATCTACTATAGAAACTGACTCCAACAAGCATCTCTCCAAAGAGTCTTTCGTCATCCTACCTACACCAACATGGGATACACAAGAATCAATGATATCGATGCTATTACAAGTACTTACCTCATTTGGTCCTCTGATGGTGTTGTAGATGTTGAACATGACTTCCTCTCCACCTACTCTCAATGTGAGCTCACCCTTGTGCACATCAATCAAAGCTTTTCCGGTGGCCAAGAACGGTCTTCCAAAGATAAGCGGAGTTTCCTGGTCTTCTTCCATATCTAAAATGACAAAATCAGCAAGAAATATGAATTTTTCTACCTTTACCAGCACATCCTTTACTATCCCTCGTGGATAGGTAAGTGATCTGTCCGCTAGCTGCAAAGTAATAGTGCTAGGCTTCACCTCACCAAGCTCCAAAGTCCTGTAAATAGAAAAAGGCATTAAATTAATACTGACACCTAAATCACATAAGGCCCTATTTATTCTAGAACCACAATAACACAAGGAATAGTAAAACTCCTTGGATCTTTGAGTTTCTGTGGTAGTTTTCTTTGGAGTATGGCACTACACTCTTTGGTTAGCTTCACGGTCTCAAATTCTTGAAGTTTCCTCTTCTTGGACATCACATCCTTAATGAACTTAGCATAATTGGGCATTTGCTCCAATGCATCGGCAAATGGGATGTTAATGTGTATTTTCTTGAATATTTCTAGGAACTTTGCAAACTTATCATCTAATCCTTTCTTCCTGAACCTCTATGGATATGGAAGATTTAACTTTGGTAACGGTTGATGCTCAATCACTTTCTTAGGTTCATCCACTATATCTTCTTCAACACTTGCATCCTTTCCATCATTTTCCTCAACACAAATCTCTGCATTCTCTTCAGTAGGCTTTGGGATTCCAATTTTCTTGCCACTTCTCAATGTGACAGCTTTGCATTGCTCCCTAGGATTCACCTCTGTATTGCTTGGGAACTGTCCTTTATTCTGATCTTTCAAAGCATTTGCTAGTTGCCCAATCTGTGTTTCCAAGGATTTCATCGTGGTACCCATATTGCCCATGTGTGTCTCCATGTTATCAAGACGAGACTCAGTTCTTGCCATTCTTTTCCCAGTCTCAGTCACAAACGTCCCAACTAGATCCTCAAAAGACGGCTTTCCTTCCCTTTTCTGTTTATTGAACCCCGGTGGAGGATTCAACACGTTCTTGTTGTTCGCATAAGAGAAATTCTAGTGATTCCTGAAACCTGTGTGATAAGTATTAGGGGGAGGATTACCTCGATAACCTCCATAGCCACGATTGTTATTGATGTACTAAGCTTCCTCCACAACTGGCTCTTCCTCAGCAGTCACCAATGCTACATCAGACGTAGATTGACCTGGCTTGTTCATCGCTGCAATCTATGCTGTCAATGCCGAAACCTGTGCAGTAAGTGATGTGATTGAGTCTACGGCGTACACTCCAGCAGGTTTCCTTGTTCCAGATCTTTCACTTGGCCACTGATAACTGTTAATGGTCATCTGTTCAAGCAATTCATAGGCCTCATCAGGTGTTTTAGAAAAAATAGTACCTCCGGCGGCTGCATCCACATTTCCTCTAGTCGGCCCATTTAAACCATTGTAAAATAACTCAATCTGCATCCAATCTGCATATCCATGATTCGGGCACTTCCTGAGTAATTCCTTGTATCGCTCCCATGCCTCATATAACACTTCGAGTTCTCTCTGCCTGAAGTTGGTGATCTCTATTTTCAGCTGAGCAGATTTAGCAGGAGGAAAATACTTTGATAGAAACTTCGTAACCAAATATGCCCATGTAGTAATATTTCCCAGAGGTAGAGATTGGAGCCAACTCCTAGCTTGATCCCTAAGAGAAAACGGAAACAGGCGCAATCGAATAATTTCGTCAGAAACAACGTTAATTTTTACCGTGCCCGTGATCTCCAGAAAAGTTCTGAGATGGAGATGGGGATCTACAAAGGCTGCTCCTCCAAATTGGTTCTGTTGAACCATGTTAATGAGTGCGGGCTTTAGCTCGAAGTTGTTAGCAGCAATGGTTCCGCGAGCTATTCCAGAGTAGTGAGCGTTGATGACTGGGCGGAAATGTTCCCAGATTGGCACCTCTCTTGGGAGCTCATTCTGATTATCTCTGTTTTCAGCCATTGCTTTTATTTCTTCTCTTCTTTCTTTCCTTAATCTCCTGGCAGTCCTTTCGATTTCCGGATAAAAAATCAGCAAGTCAGGATTTTGATATTTTCGCATACACTGCGAAACATAGAAGATTATCAATTAACAAAATAAACAAATACAGTAAAATCTAAATTAAAGTCAATACTACTTAGTAACGATATTAATATGCAATTAAATAGTTTACTCCCCGACAACGGCGCCAAAAACTTGTTGCTTATTTTCACTACTGCAAGTGTACGGTGTTAAGTTTTAGTACTGGTTTGAGTACAAATATCGATCCCACGAGGAGTAATTATTTAAAACTGTATATTAAGTACCATAATTGACATAGCTCAACTTTATTTAGAAAATCAAAGGGTTGGTTTATAATCAAAGAAAATAACAATTCTTGTAATTCTAGCACGCAGTAGAAATTCAATGAGTAAATAAATCTAGAGATATGATTTCATCTGGTTTCCCCCATGCTAAATTAAAATTGACTAACATTTAATTAACTTGCATCATATTTATTAACCAAGAACTCACAATATTTTCTATTCCCTTTTTTAAGTGATAAATAGAACTGTATTACCTATTAACGATTTTAATATGTCTATTCAAAATCATGTAACACGTAATACATGCAAACAAGGTTCTCTTATGGATTCGCCAAAGTTATATGTCTTTTGCACGTTATAAACATCTGACGATGCGATTTCCCCTGTCCTAATTTCGATCACCTCTCTCGAGCGTTAGATCTCAATTATTAGATCAGTTGAATTATGGCCAATAATCCAAAAGCATTAAAGACAAGAAATCACAAATAAACACGATGAATTAATTCAATGAAAATTCAAAATGTCAATAGCATAGGTTCAACCACGACTATGTCAATCTCTAGAAAATAAAATTAGTTCATACTCGAATCTAAATTAATACAAAACCTGTTTGTATTAATTAAAAACGTAAAAGTAAGGAACCGAATTAAAAATGTGTTGGCGAGAGATAAAAGTGCGTCTCCGTGTCCGGATCCAGCGTCTTCTATCTCTGTTCTTCGCATCCCGTGCTCCGTGCGCTCTGACTTTTTCGCTCTTTTTTTTCCTCTACTGTGTCGGCTGTGTCTAAATTTTAGAACCCCTTTTTCATGCCCACGACGAAACTTATTTTTTTCAAAATATCGCGCCGCGCGCATATGCGCGCCTTGGATCGGCGCATATGTGCGCCTCTTTCTGCATGGAGCTCTCTTTCACGCACAGCGCGGAGCCTTCTGCCTGTGTCGCGCATGTGCGCGCCCTGAGTGGCGCATGTGCGTCGATCTTTCTGCCATCGCGCGCATGTGCGCGAAAATAAATCGCGCATATCCGCGATGCACTGTCCTCAGCACTTGCTTTGCTCACACTTCTTCTTAAGCGCCCATTTAGTTCATTTTCACGCCCATGTCGTAGTCGTACCTAAATTCCTGCAATCACACCAAAAATAACAAAAACGCATAATTCTGCCCAAGAAAACTAACAATCTATATGAATTGTAAGGCTAATTTAAGTGCACAAAATGCACTTATCAACAACCTTTATGGTAGAGATGAGAGAGTGGAGGTGAAACGTCTAATACTAATTATTTTTTTTGCAAGCTAATTTTGAAAATACTCATACACATGCATGCGAATGAAAACAGACCACCATGCGTATTAAAAGTTATTCAATCACTGAATAAAAATACTGCACTTAAATAAATATCTAAATATTATCAAAATCCATAGACTACTGATTTAAAAGAACTTCAATGCAATAAACATAATCCTGTCAAATCCTCAACATGTTAAAAGATGTGAAACGCAAAAACATAATGTATCATCCCTGACTCATAAACATAAAGTACGGAAAAATGCAAGGTCTTCGGGTCAACATGCACACACCCAGCTCCTGTAACGCCCCGAAAATTCGAAAGTCCACGCGAACCACATGCATACGATTTATTAAATTTTCTTGTATTTTAATTAACTGTTTTAATTGCATTAAATTAAATATGTTGTGCATATTTGTATGTTTAAATTATATTTTTATACATGGTTGCATTAAAATATATTTTTAAAGGTTATTCAAGTTGCGATCGAGGAATGGAGACCGAGGGCTGAAAAATAGAAAATGTTTTTATTGGTTAATTGTTTTTAATTATTTAAATTAAGGGTGATGCTTTTTTTTATTTTTTAAAATAAGGGGTTTTGAGATGGATTTATACGCCGGGACGTAATTTTTATCGGTGTTGGTTTTTCAACAAAAATACGAACGTTTTGGCAACCCGGCTATTAAATTCACAAAGTTTATTAATCAAAATTATTTTTAATAATTTAATTAAGAACTAATGAGCCTAAATTACCTACTTAGTGGGCTTAAGCCTTATTAGCAACTTAATTAAGTATTTAAAGTTATAAACCCCACCCTAAACCCATAAAATCCCACGCCCCACACCCCACAAATCTTCAAACTCTTTTCTTTCCCTTCAAGTCACGGCACACACCTCCAATTCAAGAAAAGGTTTGGGAAAACAACAAAGAAAGCATCGATAATTGATAGGAAAATTCAAGCCGTCGTTTCCTCGTCGTCGTTCTTCAATCGTCAATGAAAAATCGTGCGTTTAAAACGCAAAGGCACGCCATAATTCTTTTTTTCTCATCAATCACACCCTAATATGTATTTAATTATGATTTGCATGAAAATCAAGTATCTCTTTTGTTATTTTCGTTTTTATACATATATATAGGTTTAAAGCATGTTTGCGTGATCCAAAACTTGTGATAACTTTGCACAAAGGGGCTGCCATGATAGGGGCATCACAAGGGATGTTTTCCAGAAGATTTAAGGACCCATAGATGAAGGTTAAAGGGCTGGACAGTAGGGTGAAGTAGTTTGAACGAAAACTGCATATTATGGGGGGCTGCGCATGGTTATGGTGACGGGTTGCAAGGCTGGGCTTTTTTGGGACGTGGGGCCTGGTCCAGCTGCTTGCTGAGGAGTTGGTCTAAGTCCTAGGAGGGTCGACCAAGTCCTGGACCAAGCGGTTAGGGGCTGGAACCGAAATAGGAGGAGTTAGAGTCCTATTAGGACTAGAACACCCATGCAGAAAAACCAGCAGCTGTAGGGGTGGGTTCCAGGGATTTTATGGGCTTGAATTGAGTTCAATAAGGCTTAGTTATGTGTTAGGAAGCTTTGGTTAAAGTTTGGTAAGGTTTCGAGATGTTTCGAGTCCACACGAGTCAAAACTGGGAAGTATGTCTAAGTTTAAAAAAACGAATCGGGAAACGCCTAGTTTTAAGCCTTATATAATTATAAAAAATTAAGTTTAAGCTTAAATAATTATTATAAGTCTATGTTTTTAATTTGAGAATTTTATATTAAGGTTTGGTTTAATTCGAGATTAAAACGCATTAATACGTTATATTTAAATATTAATTTAAAAGTTGTCGAATTATGCTAAATAAAAATATGAGAAAATCCATGTAAGCTTAAATAATTATTTGAGACATGTTAAAGTCAATTAAATTAAGAAAATGTCAAAACCGTGATATTTTACGTCTAAGGGTAAAACGGTCTTTTTACACCTAAAAATTAGTAAACGTCATGGCAGTGTCCTGAATGCTGTTTTATATGTTAATATGATTATTTTCAATGATTATGGATGTTTATATGTTAATATGTCAATTTTAAATGTTTATGGATTTTTAAGACGTTAATATGTTTAATGTCTTATGATTTAATATGCTAAAACGTTTATTTTAAATGTTAATTATCTAAATGTTTATTTTAAACGTTTATGAAATTAAAATGTTTATTTTAAAACTGTTCATAGATGTTTATGATTTTTAATATGTTAAGTTATGATTTTTAAATGTCTATGATTTTTATGATTTAAATATGGGCATTTAAAAGACATGTTGCATGCTTGGTTTCAAAATAAAAATGATATTATATGCATGTTTTTATTAAGTGTTGATAACATGTTGAAGGACGTGAAGGGATTGTGACTACTGCATGTTGGAAATATCGTGAGGGTTATGGTCCCAGTGAGAGCCCGACGATCGTGTTTCCATTGATACGAATACGAATACGAATACGTGATACGAATACGAATATGTTAATACGTTGGCCAAGGCCTAGTTGATGGGTGAGAGTGTCGCTGGTGTCCCCGTCGTCCAGTACTGTGGTTTTCTTTAGATGGATCCATCGCCCAATACGATCAAGAATACGAGTCACAATCACGATCTGAATTCAACAAACACGAACATAAATATGGATACGAATATGGATATGGATACGAATATGGATATGGATATGAATACGAATATGAATATGAATATGTTTATGTTTATATGAAAATGTTTATGAAAATGTTGATGCAAAAGTTTATGAAAATGTTTATGTTTAAAGTTCATGCATCATTATGAAAATGTTTTATTTAAAGTTTACGCATCATGAAAATGTTTACGAAAATTTTATTGTTTAAAGTTTATGCATCTTCATGAAAACGATATTTTAAGTACAAGTATTTTTCACTGTTATATGTTAACTGTATTACGTATTATTTGTTATCAAGAATATGACGTGTTGAGTCTTTAGACTCACTAGGTGTGATTGATGCATGTGATTATGATAATATGTTAATGGAGGTCTTGATGGTTGATCTGACTGGACTGGAGGTGCACATAACCCGAGGACCGACGAGTTTTCCGCACTAGTTTACGATTTATGATTTTAAGTTATGTTAAAGTGATTTTTACGACTTTTTTTTATGTTATGAGTGGGTTTTGAGAGGTTATAGTATGAGCTATACTTTTCAAATGTTAGTTGGTTGATTTATTTTAAAATGATGTCAAAAATATTTTATGCTTGTTTATGCAATTCGGCCGATGCTAAGTGAGGTTTAAAAAAAAAATTATAGTACGTTTTAAGGAAACGAGTAGCAGACGTTTCAGTTGGTACCAGAGCAATTGTCCTGTAAAGGGTTGTGCCACCATCAGCGTCAGAAAGATCAGTCGTCAAGTCTCAAAGTGTAATTTTACATGCTTTGTATGATTTTATGATATTACCTGCATAAGTACATGAATTATATGTTCACGGCACATGTATAATAGATTTATGATAATATAAGTTTTATATGCTTTGGAATTTTTATACGTAATACGTTATGAAATAAGAAATTATTTGATTTTGACGCTTGTTGGCTTTGTGGTGGAATTGGACGATGTTGATTTTGGGTTTTAGTATTAACGTTCTACTTTTTGGGCTATAAGTTAATCGTGAATATTATGAACGCTTTTGGGACACGTAGATTTTCTAAGAAAATATTTATGATTCGTGGTTACTAGTTGAATTAATTTTTGGAATTACTCATAAGAAATAATGATTCGAGGATTTGCAATGACTTGGGAGTAAGAAAATGTATAATTTGGGATGTTAGGTTTCGATAGAAAGGTAGAATTTGTTATGGGAATGGATTTTGAGTAAATAAGTTTTCAATTATCGAAATTATGTCATGGGAAAACTGTAGAAGAAGATTAAGAATACCGGGAACTTATGGGTTAACTGTAGGATTTTTGAAATTAATGACCAATTGGGATAATTTTTGAGAAAATTAAGAATTAATTTTGCAATTATTAAGGAATTTGGGGACTAGTTTAGCAATAAGCGAGAAGTGAATGTGTTAAATACTAAGAATTTTTGATGATTTGGGCTCGTAAGGATATCCAGAAGCTTGGGATATCTTGATTTTAGTATTATAAGAAATTTTAATCATGAGTTTTTAAGGAGGAATCAATACTAGGCTTGAAAAATCTAAGCGTTAGCGGATGTATTTGGGATTTTAAGGTTGAAAAATGATAAGTTGATAAATATTTTGGGTATAAAATAAGGAAAGTAAAATACGATAAGTATGGTCATCCATCTTTTAATATTGGGAATTGTAAGAAAAATTGAAATTCGAGTTTATAATAGTAATAGCACTATGTCATTTGGGTCTTTTTAAGTTGCGATTTGAAAATGAGGATTTAGAAAGAAAAATTTATTGGGATTTAGTAGACGTAAGGACATTCTAGAATTTAAGTTTTATATCAGAGTAGCGCAGCAGAAGCGTGGATTTTTGGGATACTAAAACAAAGCCTAAACTTTGGGTTATCAAGGATAGGCGAATTTCGAGGACGAAATTCAATTTAAGGAGGGAAGATTGTAACGCCCCGAAAATTCGAAAGTCCACGCGAACCACATGGATACGATTTATTAAATTCTCTTGTATTTTAATTAATTATTTTAATTGAATTAAATTAATTATATTGTGAATATTTGTATGTTTAAATTATATTTTTATACATGGTTGCATTAAAATATATTTTTAAAGGTTATTCAAGTTGCGATCGAGGAATGGAGACCGAGGGCTGAAAAATAGAAAATGTTTTTATTGGTTAATTGTTTTTAATTATTTAAATTAAGGGTGATGCTTTTTCTTATTTTTTAAAATAAGGGGTTTTGAGATGGATTTATACGCCGGGACGTAATTTTTATCGGTGTTGGTTTTTCAACAAAAATACGAACGTTTTGGCAACCCGGCTATTAAATTCACAAAGTTTATTAATCAAAATTATTTTTAATAATTTAATTAAGCACTAATGAGCCTAAATTACCTACTTAGTGGGCTTAAGCCTTATTAGCAACTTAATTAAGTATTTAAAGTTATAAACTCCACCCTAAACCCATAAAATCCCATGCGCTACACCCCACAAATCTTTAAACTCTTTTTTTCCCTTCAAGTCACGGCACACACCTCCAATTCAAGAAAAAAATTGGGAAAACAACAAAGAAAGCATCGATAATTGCTAGGAAAATTCAAGCCGTCGTTTCCTCGTCGTCGTTCTTCAATCGTCAATGAAAAATTGTGCGTTTAAATCGCAAAGGCACGCCATAATTCTTTCTTTTCTCATCAATCACGCCCTAATATGTATTTAATTATGATTGGCATGAAAATCAAGTATCTCTTTTGTTATTTTCGTTTTTATACATATATATAGGTTTAAAGCATGTTTGTGTGATCCAAAACTTGTGATAACTTTGCACAAAGGGGCTGCCATGATAGGGGCATCACAAGGGATGTTTTCCAGAAGATTTAAGGACCCATAGATGAAGGTTTAAGGGCTGGACAGTGTTGGATCTCGGTTTTCTACACGCCCAATCGCAGCGGAAGATTTAAAAATATTTATTTTGACAATCAAAATATGTTTGAACGCTCGTATGATTTATACATAAACATATATAGGGAGTTTAAAATCGTTATACCTTTGGTGAATTAATCACATGGCTCCAACTATTCCGGGTTTAGCGGATATAGCTCTTGTTGTAACTCCCTACGAACTTTCTTCGAATCTCCTTCTTCGATCTCCGAATCAAGTCCACGACCGGATTACTTGTTCCTCTTCTAACTTGTACTAGAAAGTATAGAAGATTTTTCCGTAGAGATTGTACACGAAGAAGAAATCGATCCAAGCGGAATTTTTTTCTTGCATAAGAAAAAGATTTCGAGAGAACCCTTTTGGAATTTTTTTGGGAAGAACCGAAAAAGACTTGTGTAAAAATATGAAAGCTCCGAATCCAGGCTATGCAATAAGAATAATATATTCTTATTATTTCTTTCATCAATCATTTAACTTAATTAATCTAATTAATTAATTTAACTATATATTCTTTTCCCAAGATGGCCCGAATGAATGCCTTATTGCAATCTAGCTAGATTTATTCCACCGAATGCGTGCATCTTAACAAGGATAAGAAATCCTCATTTTTAATACTAATCCTTCATTTAACTTAATTAATCCGAATTAAGTAAATGAAATATTCTTATTGCATGCAGATTGTGATTCTCGAATCAATACATATATATTAGAATATTATGCATCAATATTATTTCCTTTGTGTGCAAGTTTTTAAATTATGGTATCATGAATATTTTCATATTACATAAATCAATACCATATTTATAAAAACTTAATGAGCTATATTTTAACTCAATTAAAATATAATTTAATTATTAAAGCCCATTTAAACTTTAATAAATTAGCATGATGGGTTTATACTCTTACAAGCCCATGATCTATGCTCCCATTATATTAATATCATCATAATCCCGATCGACGATCCAACATCATCGATGTGACAATTTCAACTTATTTGTTATTATGATGCACACTTTAATTTCGAGATCACCAATGTCTAAATAAGGCAAGTGTACTCCTTTGACTGTCTTAACAGTTATGCTCTCAAATTTCTATAAGCTTTTATAAACTTTATTTTTAAGCTTATCGATTGATCATATCAAACTTATTTCTTATAAATTGAATTGAATTTATTATCTCAACGGGAACAAGTAAACCAGTACTTGTGTGACCCATAATGGTTCAGGGATACAACTAGCCGTGGGTTCACAACTCTTTGTGATTCAGGACATATTCCTTTATTCGGGCTTACCCTTGTTAGCCCCATTCTTTTCATCAACACCTTGATTAAGAATGTCAGAACTCATTTCTGATTGCACCCATCGGATCATGGTAAGATCGTCTAGTAGCATCGCCCCATGATCCCCTAGGTATCACTGATAGTGCCTGCAAGAACCAGTCGATTATGATTAGCATACAGTACGGTCCCTTCAACTCATATATCCCGATCGAATCTGCAACCATTGGTTCATCGAGGGTTGCATAATAATTCGATAACTATGTGATAACTATAATAGTGACATCGCATGTACGGTTGGAGAACTCCTTCTCTAACGTACATCTCATACTCTGGCCAGAGATTCCATGCACTATTATTACATCAGATCACATATGATATCCACACCCGCAGGTGAGCGGTGAATCTCCGACTACAATGCACTGGCTCCTATATGTGTCGCAACTGTACCCAACCTCGCCACCTGATGACTCTCCTGGAGCC
This sequence comes from Primulina tabacum, assembly GCF_025594145.1. Taxonomy (NCBI): domain Eukaryota; kingdom Viridiplantae; phylum Streptophyta; class Magnoliopsida; order Lamiales; family Gesneriaceae; genus Primulina; species Primulina tabacum. The sequence goes on along the minus strand of NC_134560.1, from coordinate 22,487,062 downwards.
GATAAACGAGTCAAAGCACAGCCCTAGCATATAGAGCCTTAGTGTTGTCCCGGGTCGTAAGGACTAATGGTGTACAATCATAACCCCGGACTCATCCTCTCGATGAATGATAACCACTTGAAAAGTCCGAGGGAGGGTTGTTCGGTATAATCATCATATGACTACCCATTTATATGTTTGGACATCTCCATGCCCTTACCAAGAAACGCAGTACACAACGTCACAGATGCTAGTCTCGAGCTCAAGCGACCTTTATCCCTGTTTTAGGCGGCTGAATCGACTAGGATCAAATTTAGAATATGCAGTGTTTACAAATGAGTTTCAACATCGAATTACGATTCATTTGTATTAAAGCATAATCAAGGACTTTATGAAGATTTTTTATTTCACTTGAGTCAAATTCCCTAGCCAACCGTTGGCTTGCAGGGCATCTACTCTAACAATCTCCCACTTGCCCTAGAGCCAACTACCCTTAATCCCATTGCTTCGCGATGTTTTTCAAAAATGGTCCTGGCAAGGGCTATGTAAGTGGATCAGCAACATTATCTGCAGAGGGGACTCTTTCAACTGATATGTCTCCTCTTCCCATTATCTCCCGTATGATGTGGAACTTCCTCAGTACATGTTTGGATCGCTGATGAGACCTTGGTTCCTTTGCTTGCGCAACGACACCAGTGTTGTTCCAGTACAACGGGACTGGATCAACTCCATTAGGAATAACGCCCAACTCTTGGACAAAATTCCTCATCCAAACTACCTCTTTGGCTGCATCAGATGCAACAATGTATTCAGTTTCAGTGGTGGAATCCGCAACGGTGCCTTGCTTGGAACCTTTCCAAAAGACAGCCGCACCATATAGCATGAATACAAAGCCAGAGGTCGATTTAGTATCATCTACATCACATTGGAAGCTAGAATCAGTGTAGCCTTCCAATTTCAATTCTCCACCCCATAGACCATGAACAAGTTCTTAGTCCTTCTCAAGTACTTAAGAATATCTTTCACGGCCTTCCAATACATTGGACCAGGGTTTGCCTGATATCTGTTTGTAACACTCAGAGCGTAAGCAACATCAGGACGTGTCGATATCATACTATACATGATACTACCAATAGCTGACGCATATGGAATACGTGTCATCATCTCTATCTCTTCATCTGTTTTGGGACACATAGCTTTAGATAGAGTAACACCATGACACATTGGTAAGTATCCTCTCTTGGAATCTTTCATAGAGAATCGCTTCAGAATGGTATCGATATAAGTGACTTGGGTGAGTCCTAGCATTATTTTTGATCTATCTCTATAGATTTGTATTCCCAATACATAGGATGCTTCACACATGTCTTTCATGGAGAATTTACAGGCCAACCATACTTTAGTTGATTGCAATAATCCTATATCATTCTCAATGAGCAGGATATCATCAACATAAAGTACAAGGAATGTCACTACACTTCCACTAACTTTCTTGTACACGCACGGTTCCTCAGGATTCTTAGCAAAACCAAACTCTTTGATAGTGCTATCAAATCTGAGGTTCCAACTCCTTGATGTCTGCTTGAGACCATGTATTGATCTCTGAAGTTTGCATACCTTATGCTCACTTCCTAGTGATGTATATCCCTCAGATTGAGACATATAAATTTCTTCTTTGATGTCTCCATTGAGGAATGCAGTCTTTACATCCATTTGCCATATCTCATGGTCATACCATGATGCTATGGCTAAAAGTATTCCAATAGACTTAAACATAGCAACTGGTGAAAAAAATTTCCTCATAGTCAACTCCTTGCCTTTGAGTATAATCTTTTGCAACCAGCCTTGCTTTGAAGGTCACTATCTTCCCATTCGCCCCAAGTTTTCTTTTGTAGATCCATTTGCACCCTATGAGAACGATTCCCTCAGGTTGATCCACCAATGTCTAGACTTGGTTTGAATACATAGAGTCCATTTCTGACTGCATGGATTCAAGCCATTTGGTTGAATCAGTATCAGATATTGCTTCTTTGAAATTCATTGGATCACATCCAACACAATGCTCATCGTGGCTTTGTTCATGAAGAAGCGTATATCTTGCAGGCGGTCTAATAACACTATCAGACCTTCTAGGAGCTTGTACTTCAACTACTGGTTCTTGGGAAATGGGTTCAACTTCTATAGTTGAGGGAGTATCTTGAATTTCTTCAAGTTCTATCATCTTGCCTTTTCTATATAATAGAAATTCCCTTTCCAAAAAGGTGGCATTTCTTGAAATAAACACTTTTGCTTCATTGGGATGATATAAATAATATTCAACAGAATTCTTTGGATATCCTACAAAGTAGCACAAAGTGAATCTATTATCCAATTTATCTCCCACTGTCTGCTTCATGTAAGCAGGATATCCCCATATTCTCATGTAAGAATATTTGGGAGTTTTTCCCATCCATATCTCATATGGTGTTTTATCCACTGCTTTTGTATGAACATTATTCAACAACATTGCCGCAGTTTCAAGCGCAAAGCCCCAAAACGATATAGGCAATTCAGTGAATCCCATCATAGATCGAACCATGTCCATCAAGGTTTGATTACGACGTTCAGAAACACCATTCAATTGTGGTGTTGCTGGTGGAGTCCACTGTGAGAGAATCCCATTCTCTTTTAGATAACCCAAAAATTCAGCACTTAAGTATTCTCCACCTCGATCAGATCGAAGTGCCTTAATACTTCTTTCAAGCTGATTTTCTACTTCAGATCTGAATTCTTTGAACTTTTCATATGCTTCAGATTTGTGTTTCATCAATTAAACGTACCCATACCTCGAATGGTCATCAGTAAAGGTAATGAAGTAGGAATGCCCAAATTTTGTGCTAACACTTAGCGGGCCACAAACGTCTGTGTGGATCAAATCCAGTAGACCATGCGCACGTTCCACGTTTCCATCGAATGGAGTCTTAGTCGTTTTTCCTTTTAGACAGGAATCACAAGCAGGTAGAGAATTTATGTCTGACAAGTCAAACATGCCTTCTCTCACTAGTTTGTGCATCCTTATTTGGAAATGTGACATAGTCTAGCGTGCCATATTTGTGTGAGATTCAGATCATCTAACTTTATTTTGTTTGTTGTTGAAATCATGTTAACTTGGACATTCACTTATCATTTCCAGAACATTTCTGGCACATATAATTTCTTATGTCCGGACTTCTTGCAGTGAAATAAATATGTTCTAACTTATCGGGCTTTGTAGGCCTTTTAAGTGTCTTTCAGAGTTTGCCTCTTATTGGGATTGTTTTTCTTGTGAGGGGCAGAACATTTCTTTCCTTACCATATGGGCCATTTTTCATCCGACGAGAGGCCCATTAGAAAAACAACAATTCCATGTTTTATGGTGATCTCATAAGTCATAAGCATATTGATTAGCTCTTCAAGGCTATCAACTATCTTATTCTATTCACCATAACCCAGTCAAATGAGGAAGAGAAAGAAAACAAATTGATGTCATAAATTAACTCGTTAGGAATCACATATTCCAGGCCCACCACATTCTCAATAAGCACATTCATATGTACACCATGCTCATGGGCTAGAGCCCCATCTTGCATGTGTGTAGTCATGAGCTTCTTGAAAGTAGTGTACATCATCGTATGAGTTTCATGCACAATGCAACTCTTGCACGTGCATTCGAATGTCAGCAGCATTCAAAATTTCCTCAAACTGTCCCTACAGTTCATTTGACATAGAAGCGAGCACATCACACTTTACCTTGCATACTATGGTCCTACCATCTTGCACGCTTTGTCAGTTCAGGAGGACTGACATTAGTGTGTATATCATTTTCTCTTAATTTGGAACAATTTTTTCAACCAGTCTTGAAAATTAGATTCGGTTAGCTTGTTAATAACAAAAATGGATTACGTGACGAAATCGAAAATATACTGATACGGAAACAGAATAATAGTTGCTGATTATTTTAAAATAATTTTAAGATATAAAACATGAATTTCATTTTATAAATTACCCTCCTACTATTTTGACATTTCCACCACCCTCTGATGAAAAAGGGAAATCGTATTTCCTTAGTAGGCACGTAGAGTCCAATTAGCCAATTATAATCCCGAATAATATCAGACAATTATAATTTCTAAAAGGTAGAGTCCAATTACATCCCTATGCAACCTCCGCGTGTTTTGCCTCACGTTTAATAAGGACCCAATAATATGACATCGTTTATTTTCACGTGTCAAACTAACCCATCAATATTGAATTGTAGTGGACGGTCGCCATGAGTTCCCCCAATAATATGAGCCGAAGTCATGGGAGTTCCACTCAATTCACATCATATGTCCGGTGGAAGTCACAGCTTTCCGGCGTACAGGCCTCCCCAATAATATGAGCCAGACACTGTCCGCAGATAGCGATCAACATGCAACCACGGTTGATGGAAGGCAAGGAAAAATTAAACTACTTTAATTTTTACTTTTTCGGTTTGATATAAATTTTGAATCATATTCAAAATGAGGGATTTTAATTTTAAAATTGTCTCATCATTTAAATTTAAAATCGCGTGCCGCGAGTTTGTATGTTTGCCGGATTCATGCAACTATATTATATAACAATATACATACATGCATAATACTATATATCACATATATCATAATATGACATTCAACAATAAATAAGGATGATCGATCGCCAACACTATTAGATCCATGTGAGCCATACATGGATCCAGGTCCAAACCTAGCTGAATGCAGGGATGCAAATGCAACTATTACAAGAGCTTCCAATATTTTACATATCTTCATCTCGTTCATCGGGCCCACCATCTTCCAGTCTTGATCTCCCACTATTTCTAATATTACATTTAAATAGCCATGGCACATAAGGGATACATCTCATGGGGTGGGAACGGGCCATAAACCAGGCCCACTTTAATAATATCAAATATTAACAAAATGAATAAAAACCAGTAAAATATCCTAACATACACCTAACACATTGGTCAAGGCACTCGATCATCCTTCATGCATTTAATATCAAATATTAACATCAATTAATTAAACAAATTTAATTAACTGATCAATCATATATCTAATAATTTATCACTAACCACCACAATTATTAAAGAATTTAATAAATTAAATAAACCCCTTTATTTAATTTCCAATTAAATCAATAATAATTGATTTCTTGTAAAAACTCATTTTTACCGTAAATAATTAAAATCATATTCTAATTATTTATTTTACAAGAAAATTATTAATTTTCCAAAAATTAATTTTCCAAAATAAAAATTGAACCAATTTTCAAAAATATCAATTTTACCCAAAATTTTGAAAAATCAGAAAATTGCACCCTCGGCCCGAACAATTCAAGCCCATCATCCAGCACGCTTCTCGAGACAATCCCGGGCAGCCGCCCGCCCGCTGCCCGAACGTTTCGGGCAGTGGCGGCACTCCTGTGCGCGCGGCGCCGCGCGCAGCGTGCGGACGTTCCGCACGCCGCGCTGGCGGCGCCCGCGTGCGGACGCTCCGCACGCTGCGCCGCCCGACACACGCCATCTTCGTGCGCGCTCTACGCGTCTCTGCGCGCACGCCGCACGCTGCGCGCCCCCGTGCGCGACCCTGCGCGCACGGGCTGCCCGGAACAGTTTTGGGCAGAAACGAAAATAATTTTTTTTTGTTTCCAGGAAAAAATAAATTTTAATGGTGCTACAATTTTCTGAAAAATTTTCTTGTGTTGTTAGAAATAAATTATTCAATATCAAAACCATACGATTTAGAAAAAACCTTGGCTCTGATACCACTGTTGGATCTCGGTTTTTTACACGCCCAAACGCAGCGGAAGATTTAAAAATATTTATTTTGACAATCAAAATATGTTTGGACGCTCGTATGATTTATACATAAACAAATATAAGGAGTTTAAAATCGTTATACCTTTGGTGAATTAATCACATGGCTCCAACTATTCCGGGTTTAGCTGATATAGCTCTTGTTGTAACTCACTACGAACTTTCTTCGAATCTCGTTCTTCGATCTCCGAATCAAGTCCACGACCGGATTACTTGTTCCTCTTCTAACTTGCACTAGAAAGTATAGAAGATTCTTGTTCCTCTTCTAACTTGCACTAGAAAGTATAGAAGATTTTTCCGTATAGATTGTACACGAAGAAGAAATCGATACAAGCGGAATTTTTTTCTTGCATAAGAAAAAGATTTCGAGAGCATCCTTTTGGAATTTTTTTGGGAAGAGCCGAAAAAGACTTGTGTAAAAATATGAAAGCTCCGAATCCAGGCTATGCAATAAGAATAATATATTCTTATTATTTCTTTTATCAATCATTAACTTAATTAATCTAATTAATTAAGTTAACTATATTTTCTTTTCCCAAGATGGCCCGAATGAATGCCTTATTGCAATCTAGCTAGATTTATTCCACCGAATGCGTGCATCTTAACAAGGATAAGAAATCATCATTTTTAATACTAATCCTTCATTTAACTTAATTAATCCATTTAATAACAAGGATACGAAATCATCATTTTTAATACTAATCCTTCATTTAACTTAATTAATCCATTTAATTAAGTAAATGAAATATTCTTATTGCATGCAGATTGTGATTCTCGAATCAATACATATATATTAGAATATTATGCATCAATATTATTTTCTTTGTGTGCCAGTTTTTAAATTATGGTATCATGAATATTTTCATATTACATAAATCAATACCATATTTATAAAAACTTAATGGGCTATATTTTAACTCAATTAAAATATAATTTAATTATTAAAGCCCATTTAAACTTTAATAAATTAGCATGATAGGTTTATACTCTTACAAGCCCATGATCCATGCTCCCATTATATTAATAGCATCATAATCCCGATCGACGATCCAACATCATCGATGTGACAAATTCAACTTATTTGTTATTATGATGCACACTTTAATTTCGAGATCACCAATGTCTAAATAAAGCAAGTGTACTCCTTTGACTGTCTTAACAGTTATGCTCTCAAATTTCTATAAGCTTTTATAAACTTTATTTTTAAGCTTATCGATTGATCATATCAAACATATTTCTTATAAATTCAACTCATTGAATTTATTATCTCAACGGAAACAAGTAAACCAGTACTTGTGTGACCCTCAATGGTTCAGGGATACAGCTAGCCGTGGGTTCACAACTCTTTGTGATTCAGGACATATTCCTTTATTTGGGCTTACCCTTGTTAGCCCCATTCTTTTCATCAACACCTTGATTAAGAATGTCAGAACTCATTTCTGATTGCACCCATCGGATCATGGTAAGAGCGTCTAGTAGCATACCCCATGATCCCCTAGGTATCACTGATAGTGCCTGCAAGAACAGTCGATTATGATTAGCGTACAATACGGTCCCTTCAACTCATATATCCCGATCGAATCTGCAACCATTGGTTCATCGAGGGTTGCATAATAATTCGATAACTATAATAGTGACATCGCATGTACGGTTGGAGAACTCCTTCTCTAACGTACATCTCATACTCTGGCCAGAGATTCCATGCACTATTATTACATCAGATCACATAGGATATCCACACCCGCAGGTGAGCGGTGAATCCCCGACTTCAATGCACTGGCTCCTATATGTGTCACAACTGTACCCAACCTCGCCACCTGACGACTCTTCTGGAGCCGGTAAACGAGTCAAAGCACAGTCCTAGCATATAGAGCCTCAGTGTTGTCCCGGGTCGTAAGGACTAATGGTGTACAATCATAACCCCGGACTCATCCTCTCGATGAATGATAACCACTTGAAAAGTCCGAGGGAGGGTTGTTCGGTATAATCATCATATGACTACCCATCTGCATGTTTGGACATCTCCATGCCCTTACCAAGAAACGCAGTACACAACATCACAGATGCTAGTCTCGAGCTCAAGCGACCTTTATCCCTGTTTTAGGCGGCTGAATCGACTAAGATCGAATTTAGAATATTTAGTGTTTACAAATGAGTTTCAACATCGAATTACGATTCATTTGTATTAAAGCATAATCAAGGACTTTATCTATGCTGTTTGCATGTGTATACAGATAAAGTATAACAAGACCATAAAAAGTTAAATTATATTAAAATGAAGATTGTTTCTTTCACTTGAGTCAATAAATTCCCTAGCCAACCGTTGGCTTGCAGGGCATCTACTCTAACAGACAGTAGGGTGAAGTAGTTTGAACGAAAACTGCATATTATGGGGGGCTGCGCATGGTTATGATGACGGGTCGCAAGGCTGGGCTCTTTTGGGACATGGGGCCTGGTCCAGCTGCTTGCTGAGGAGTTGGTCTAAGTCCTAGGAGGGTCGACCAAGTCCTGGACCAAGCGGTTAGGGGTTGGAACCAAAATAGGAGGAGTTAGAGTCCTATTAGGACTAGAACACCCATGCAGAAAAACCAGCAGCTGTAGGTGCGGGTTCCAGGGATTTTGTGGGCTTGAATTGAGTTCAATAAGGCTTAATTATGTGTTAGGAAGCTTTAGTTAAAGTTTGGTAAGGTTTCGAGAAGTTTCGAGTCAATACGAGTCAAAACCGTGAAGTATGTCTAAGTTTAAAAAAACGAATCGGGAAACGCCTAGTTTTAAGCTTTATAAAATTATAAAAAATTAAGTTTAAGCTTAATTAATTATTAGAAGTCTAAGTTTTTAATTTGAGAATTTTATATTAAGGTTTGGTTTAATTCGAGATTAAAACGCATTAATACGTTATATTTAAATATTAATTTAAAAGTTGTCGAATTATGCTAAATAAAAATATGAGAAAATCCATGTAAGCTTAAATAATTATTTGAGACATGTTAAAGTCATTTAAATTAAGAAAATGTCAAAACCGTGATATTTTACGTCTAAGGGTAAAACGGTCTTTTTACACCTAAAAATTAGTAAACGTCATGGCAGTGTCCTGAATGCTGTTTTATATGAATATGATTATTTTCAATGATTATGGATGTTTATATGTTAATATGTCAATTTTAAATGTTTATGGATTTTTAAGACGTTAATATGTTTAATGTTTTATGATTTAATTTGCTAAAACGTTTATTTTAAATGTTTATGATCTAAATGTTTATTTTAAACGTTTATGAAATTAAAATGTTTATTTTAAAACTGATCATAGATGTTTATGATTTTTAATATGTTATGTTATGATTTTTAAATGTCTATGATTTTTATGATTTAAATATGGGCATTTAAAAGACATGTTGCATGCTTGGTTTCAAAATAAAAATGATATTATATGCATGTTTTTATTAAGTGATGATAACATGTTGAAGGACGTGAAGGGATTGTGACTACTGCATGTTGGAAATATCGTGAGGGTCATGGTCCCAATGGGAGCCCGACGATCGTGTTTTCATTGATACGAATACGAATACGAATACGTGATACAAATACGAATAAGTTAATACGTTGGCCAAGGCCCAGTCGACGGGTGAGAGTGTCGCTGGTGTCCCCGCCGCCCAGTACTGTGGTTTTCTTAAGATGGATCCATCGCCCAATATGATCACGAATACGAGTCACAATCACGATCTGAATTCATCAAACACGGACATAAATATGAATACGAATATGGATATGGATACGAATATGGATATGGATATGAATACGAATATGAATATGAATATGTTTATGTTTTTATGAAAATGTTGATGCAAAAGTTTATGAAAATGTTTATGTTTAAAGTTCATGCATCATTATGAAAATGTTTTATTTAAAGTTTACGCATCATGAAAATGTTTACGAAAATTTTATTGTTTAAAGTTTATGCATCTTCATGAAAACGATATTTTAAGTACAAGTATTTTTCACTGTTATATGTTAACTGTATTACGTATTACTTGTTATCAAGGATATGACGTGTTGAGTCTTTAGACTCACTAGGTGTGATTGATGCATGTGATTATGATAATATGTTAATGGAGGTCTTGATGGTTGATCTGACTGGACGGAGGTGCACATAACCCGAGGACCGACGCTAGTTTTCCGCACTAGTTTACGATTTATGATTTTAAGTTATGTTAAAGTGATTTTTACGAATTTTATTTATGTTATGAGTGGGTTTTGAGAGGTTATAGTATGGGCTATACTTTTCAAATGTTAGTTAGTTGATTTATTTTAAAATGATGTCAAAAATATTTTATGCTTGTGTATGCAATTCGGCCGATGCTAAGTGAGGTTTAAAAAAAATAATTATAGCACGTTTTAAGAAAACGAGTAGCAGAGGTTTCAGCTCCGCTTCCTCAGTTTTCAGCGTCTCAAGTCTCCACATCATCATGCTCACCTGCATCATTCACACCTAGTGAGTCTAATGACTTAACACACCTGAATTGTTATAACAAGTACATATACATAACATGCAATAGTTAAAAGTACTGTAATTAACATACATTTTATGATCTTAAAAGAATGAACTTAAACATAGCATTTCAAAGCATAACGTGTCCATAACATATCTCATCATAATAGCATATACGTATTCATTTTATTTATTTGAATTCAGATCATTAGTTGTGACCTTCCTATCAGCTCTAGTCGATAGATCCATCTATGCGGCGGAGACATCAGCGACAGTATTACCCATCCACTGAGCCTCGACCTTACATGTTCGTGTTCGTGTTAGTCACAATCAAATCCCTCCTTCAAAATATATAATCATGTTCATAACTTATAAAATCATGCATGCACGTAAATTTCCTTAAAATCAAGCATGCAACGTATTTTTCATATTTCCATAAAAAATCATGTTCATGATTACATATGCATTTAAAACATGTCAATTTGTGACCAGGGCGCTGTCAGGACTGCTAACAAGACCCAGGTGTAAAATGACCATTTTGCCCCTAGAAACCTTAATTAACTATTTTACCCCTGGACCTCAAAATTTCGACCCCAAGCCAGCCAAACTCCTTAAAACACCTCAGAACATATTTATAATCATTTTCTAGACGTAACCTCGAGCTCATTCTGTAACTTTTACGATTCGTTTTAAAACTTGGACCAGGGTCTCGGTTTTAACCTGAATCAACCCGAAACTTAACCAAACTTTCCCAAATATTAACCACCACTTATTCACACCCTACCACTCCCTAAATGATGTGACTTTGATTGTTGCACTCCCAAGAGCAGATTTTCCACAAGTAGTATAGTTTGGTGAGTCCAAATATCGTATCCACAGGGAGCCTAAAGTTTTTACAAGTCCACTACAATGTCCTTTTGTTTTTTTTTGTTTTAATTATTTGAATATTTAATTGGTAATTTTTAATTATTCAAATTTTAATTCAAGTAGTTGAGATTAGAGGATCCTCTCTTTGGTATTTTAATAAAGTAACATTAATTAACATTATTGAAATCATAAAATGGTTCCAATATATTAAACAATCATATTTATATTATGTTATATATTATTATCTTATAAGTATATAATATATACAAAAACTTATAAATGTTGTCATGTATTTATTGTGCTATATATATTTTCGTAAACACTAAATCAAGGTTCCCACTTTAAATGGTTGGTAAAACCAAAAAAACTTTAAATGGCACCAAAAAATTAATATTATGATATATTCATATATAATAAATAAAGGCGTCCACTTTAAATGATTGATAATACCAAACTAACATTTAAATAGTTACAAGAATTTAGTGTAACATATAGCAACAATAAATCAAAACTTCCACTTATAAGTAAGGTATAATAATGCTTAAAAAATTAAATATAACATAAACAATAACTAATGATTAAATAATATAAAACATAGGTTATTATCTTTTAATAACCTTATTATCATACCAAGAGTTTCACATTTTCATCTCAACTTTGGGAAGTTAGCTACTCATTATTCAAAGTGTAAAACTTTGCATATGAAATTAACATGCTAAATATATTTAAATGAAAAAATAAAGAAAAAAACAAAGAGAGAAATATTGTGAACTCAAGAGTTTGTTCATAAAATGAGGGACAACTCAACACATTACAATGCACCCCTATTTATAGCCAAATTTGGGTAGATAACCACAAATAAAAAATTATTTTGTACACATAAGTCTTCATTGGTGTTCCAAGAATTATGTCATCATACACATAATTTTTGAATATCTTCCCATCCGAGTTTGCTTTTCCACATAAAACAAAACGTGTAGCTAATTGAGTTGTTTGAATTGTTATATTTTTTTACTATTTGACCAAGTAATTTGAGAGATATAGTCAAAATGCTAGAGCATGGTAAAACTGCCACTTCTTTGGTTACTTTATTTGTTGCTTAATTTGATCCCAAATGTGAGGAGATTTTTATCTCATTTTTGTCACCAATATTGTAGATATTAAAACCAATTTTTTACAGGTCCAAGAATCATCTTAATCCCATTTGCAAAGCCAATATTATTCTTGTTTTATCGAACTTGTAAAAATAATAAAAACTTATAATTACACAACAACTTATATTTTATACAATTTATTATAAAACATATAATATTTAAACATTTAATAAAACAAAAACTATAAATTTATATTATAAAATATTTAATTAATCTACAATTTTTTATATTTATCACACCCCCAACCAGCTTATTGTTAGTTTAGCAATTTAAGCGTTAATAGCAACACAAAACATATTGATTAATTTAGATAGAAATGTAATCGGAACTATCTAAGTGTTAAATTAAAGTTGAAAACTGTTAAAGTTATATCAAGATCATCATAATTATAATTTATGAAAAATTTGACCTGATCAATTCAAAGTTTATTTTCAGTTAATTAAATGTACATTGCCTTCCGAAATTCCTAGTAAGAGTCTCATCTCTATATCTTCACAGATTGATAAATGTTTCAATTCATGGGAACGATTTCTCTCATGGACTTGGAATACAGATAAATGCTCAGGAAAATAGTTTACAGAATGCAGACTGTAATGCCCGAGATTTTATGCCGTGTTAAATTACGATTATTGATTTTTAATCGAGATAATTATGAAAGGGCTAACCGAGACACGAAATGAGATCGCGTGTGAAAATTGATGTGCGAGGACAGTAGCATCGGCGCACATGCGCGACCGGATGCGCGCACATGCGCCAGACAGGCAGAAGACCTCGCGCATATGCGCGGAAAATGCATATGCGCGGAAGATGTCGCGCATATGCGCAAAGCCTATGCGAGTAACTCCAGAGAGTCTCGCGCATATGCGCGGAGATGAGTCGCGCATATGCGCGAGGCGATGTACAGAGTATGCGCGGAGACCGAGTGTCTCGCGCATATGCGCCGATTGGGGTCGCGCATATGCGCGAGACGTTCAGTAGGAACACCGAGCCACTTGGCTTAGTGCATGTGCGTGGATGTATATATATATATATATATGTACATCTTAATTCTTCAGACAAGAAGAAGGAACGAAAAGAGAGAAACGAAGAAGCTCCGAAAATCCTTACGTCTTTTGTGAGAAATCCGTCCGTTTGTTTTTGAATCCGACTTCTGTACTGTGTTCCTACCGATGCAGGCTACAACTGGACGTAAGTTTTGTTACGTTTAGACATGATTTGAAATTATGATATTGTCAGAATTGAATATGAATCAGATATAGTGTTTCTGCTACAGTAGACATTGTATAATTGAAGTCAGATTAAAGAATAGACTGTTTATACAATTGTTATGATTTTCGTCAGATATTGATTGAGATTTGATATCAGAGTTGTGTTATTACTGATCTTAAATGTACCGATATTAAGATTATGAATTGTATTGAAACTGATTGTGAATTCTGGTGGTATCTCTGTGATGTTGAGATTGACGGGGTTATCGAGACTGTATCGTTATGCCATCGAAACATCAGTTGATTTAGATTGATCAGATTCAGTAATGATTTCGATTGTATCGTGATATCGTTGATATGAATTAGATTGTGCCTTGTTCAGATATGGATCAGATTATGTATTAATTTGAGTATTGATCAGAACAAGTCTTGAATTGATTTATATATTGATATTGTATTTATGCGATTGTCATTGCCAGACTGGGTATGGACATATTGGAATACGAGATTTCGTCTTCATCTGATCGTGAAGATAAAGGTATAAATAAATGTTGATTCGGGATTGCACAACTCGAGTTAGGTTTGACTTGAGTTTCCCAAAATCACATACTTTACATTATTGCATTGATATTTGCAGATTATCAGATTGATATGTTTAGTCTATTGAATTATAGCAGAGCCAGAGTTTGAGTATAGGGCAGATCAGCCTAGCTAGGGCAGAACCGCCGAGTCTTTGTCAGAACCGCGTAGACTCTAGACTTACGGTGTATCGATGAGCTTAGATGTAGATCGACGTCTATTGTAGACATTCGATACAACATACCAAAGTCTAAATTAGTTCAGGATCCCTAGACTAGAATGAGAGATGAGTCAAGTCTTAGATATTGAGACTAGAATTTAATTTACAGATCCGTATTGATTTATGTTTCGTAGATTGCGATTCATGTTTTATTTACAGACTGGTATTGATACATGTTGTTTGATTATGCTACATGTGATAAGATATAATTCATTCTTTTATGTTAATTCAGTTAACTGCATGTATACATTATTTATACTGGGATTTATTCTCACCGGAGTATCCGGCTGTTGTCCTGTTTTGTATGTGTGCATGACAACAGGTGGGACAGGATCGGGGTCAAGAAGATGATGAGAGAAGACGAGTTTAGAGTGGAGATTCCGGACTTATTGTAGACTTGGTTTAATGCTTGAAATTTAGTAGTTGAACCTTAGACTAGTTGAATAATTGTCGTTCATTATTGTACTTATATACTGAGATGTATATTAGTTAATTCCATTACGTTCCGCACTTACATTTTAAAAAGAAAAATTTTTAGACCCTGTTTATCTTAATTGATAATTAAATCCTAGAGATGATTAAGAAGATGATTAGCGTCCGGGTCCCCACAACGGGTGGTATCAGAGCGATAGATCCTTTTGATTGAGATAGAAGAGAATGAGCGGGGTAGATTGAGTTTTCTTGCCTTGCATGTGATTGCTAGCATGAGATTTATTTTAATGTTGATTTACATTGTGTATGCTAGCATGAGATTATGTTTTACTGCTTTGAAATACATGGTTACCTGATTATCTGATTTGAGTTGGTATTATGTATTATTGAGTATGAATCATATCTGATTCATGATCAGCAGTAAAATGATCAGAGAAAGATTGGAACAGATTTGTAGTATTTGAGTACTAATGTTTTGATAAGCAGATATACCTCCACGGAGAATTCCAGAAAGGGGTAGTACTTCGACTGAACAGATAGAAGTATCAGAAACTCAGATAGAAATACAGTTGAAAGAATTTCAGTTATTTCAGCCGCCGATTCTGAGTGGTACCGAGACGTCTGAAGATTGTGAGAACTGGTTTGATGACATAGAAATACTGTTTGATTTACTTGATTATTCAGATTAGCAGAGAATTAAACTGATATTCCACCAATTACGAGAGACTGCCAGGAGTTGGTGGATTACAAGTAAAAGAATGTTAGAACAGAGAGGTACAGTGATTTCGTGGGAAATATTCAGAATTGAATTTTATCGAAGATTTTTCTCAGTTTCGTACCGAGAGGACAAGAAAGCAGAATTTGAGAATTTGAGACAAGGCCAACTGAATATTGAAGAATATGTTGCGAAATTCTCTACTCTACTGCGTTTTGCTCCTAATATAATTGGGAATGATGAAGCTGTAGCGGATCAGTTCATAAGAGGATTGAACTCGGAGATAGTTGCATTGATGAATATGCAGCGACCTTATCATTTTGCTGATGCCTTGTGTAAAGCGAAGAGAGCGGAGGCGAGTCTGGTTAGACAACTAAAAAGGGTGTGTGCGATGCGACCCCAGACACAGCAATCCCCTCTCCGATTTGATCGCGGCAGCACGAGTGGAAAGCAAGATTTGCTGAAAGCTCGAAAAAAACCATTCAAGAAGTTAAGGAGCGAACTGAGCGGTTCAACTACCTCCAGTGGTTCCAGCCCAAGTTATACTGGAATGTATTGCAGGATTTGCGGAGGGAAACATTCCACAGAACAATGCCATGGAGTGACTGGTAGTTGTCGTATCTGCCGACAGCCGGGACACTTCGCTAGAGTTTGTCCCCAGAGAGATTCCCGAAGATTTCAGGGATCAGGACCATCTGATGGTAGTGACCGAGGAGCAGACCCAAGAGGCACTTGATGATGTAGTGGCAGGGTCTGTATTGCTGTAGTATTAATTTTTACACCTTCTGGGAAAGAAAAACTGATATCAGAGATTTCTGTGATATATTGTATACTTCAGTAAGATGAGAATGAGATCGAGTTAAATTATGATGTACTTGTGTTTTCTGATTTGATTGCATTATTGACATTAATATTCTGAACAAGTACAGAACTATTATAGATTTCTTTTAGGAGAGTATAAGATTCAGACCAGATATGGCTGATGAGTAAAGATTTCACGGTAAGGATTCTAGATTCAGAATTCCTTTGATATCTGTGTTGTCTATGACTCGATCGATACAGAAAGGAATAGATGGTATCCTTTTGTATTCAGTAGATGTACTGAAGTCGAGTCTAGCATTGGCAGATTTGCCAGTGATGTACGAGTTAGCTGATGTTTGCCCAGGCAAGATTTCAGATTTGCTTTGTATCAGAAAGATAAATTTCAGAATTGAGATCAGGTACTGTTTGTGCTTTAGAATTCAGTACAGAATGATATTAAATGTACAGAATGACACTGAATGAATTGAAAGAATTGAAACATCAGTAAAGGGTACCGACCAGGAGTTACATCTGATTTAGTGTTTCTCTTTGGCATGTTTCAGTATGTTCAGAGATATTCTGTTGATTTCAAGCTTGTTGTATCTATGATAGCTTAATATACTTACATCATCTGATTGATTGAATCGAATATCTGAAGATTGTATTGAATACTCTGAGAACTGTGAATATTGTATACATATATTATTCAGATATGAATCCTGCTTGAAACAGATTGTATTCAGAGTATGCGATATCTGAAGTTAGTATACCGATTGTTCTTGACACAGTTAAAATTGTGATCAGTGACTGAGAATGATACCGATATCAGAGAGATCAGAAATATCAGAAAATTTCAGAAATGTCAGAAATTTATTTTGGTCCGAGTTGGCAGATTATCTTATACGATTGTTGTTTTGTATCTGCTTGAGTATGGTTATTGTTCTAAAACAGTATTTGAGACAGCTTATATTATTTGGGGGCATATTATATTTGCAGATGATATATAGCCGTTGATCAGAACGACATGAAGACGTGATTGATTAGTCAGAATTGACAATATTGCCAGAAATTGCCGTTTATGAGTTTACTGAACTCACTAGATCAGTATAGATCATTGATATTGTGAATTTGATTTGATAATACTGTTATTCTGAGTCAGTGTTTGATACAGATTAATCAAATCAAATCAGAGCTGAATTCGAGAATTACGGCAGTTCAGAGATTTAACCAGAATGTTCAGAACTTAATTTCGATAATCAGAGCAGAGCATCGATCAGAGTAACAGATATGTGATTTTTACTGTATAAAAATGATTATCTTGTGATGTCACATGTTTCAGAATTGTACAACAGAATTTGATATCGATAGTACAGAACCGAATACCAGGTAGGTATTTTTCTTTACTTTATAATATTAACTGATTGTTTATACCCAATAGTTTGAATTGGAAATGACAGATAGGGTCAGAAGCGCACAGAGATGGATTCAGTAGTCGTTCAGGTAACAGAAAATATATGATAATTCGAACAGATAGTTTTGATATAGAAAGATTAAATCAGTTGTGACAGAATTGGTACTGAAATGTTGGCAGAACTTGTACTGAAATGTCTGAATCGCCAATAAATGAAGACAGAAAGATAGAAATCAGAATATTTATTACAGAATTTGTATATTTCTGACTAGACAGAGTATATTTCGATGAATTTCGTAATGAGATCACTGCAATACTTTCTAGATTGTGATGTAATATGACTGTGATTGACAGATTGTTCAATCTATATCTATTAGTTTGTACCAGATAACGTATAAACATGACCAAATGACACAGATCGATGTCAGAAAAGTGGTCAGAACAACTAGGATGCCGAAGTAGAGTATATCAGATTGTGATTTTGTTTGATTGTGTGCTTGTGGCAGAATGTATAGTATGATTTTATTTATGGTTTATAGATTGACGGATAGTCGAAGCGAACTACCTAGATACTGGAGGATATCCAGGAACTGTAGTGCTGGATTTTAGCACTTGTGACCTGATGTCTTGTCATCTTATGAATTATTGTACAATAATAGCTATTAGATGAATATAAAAATAGCTTTAGTCGAGGTACTGTACAGTGAGAACTGCAGTTTCCGCTGAATGAGAATGATATTACGGTGAAATTTGAAATTAAATTTGATAACAGCTGATGATATTGATTTGGTATGAACTGTTGATTGGTATATACGGATGTTGTATAGCCAGTAATTGCAAGTAATTTTATCAGAATGGTTTGATAGAATGAATTTTCTGAAGTAACCTCTATTATACATTCCTTCCTTATCTGATTTGATTGTCTGTGATTTCGAGGACGAAATCATATCTTAGAGGGGGAGAAAAGTAATGCCCGAGATTTTATACCGTGTTAAATTACGATTATTGATTTTTAATCGAGATAATTATGAAAGGGCTAACCGAGACACGAAATGAGATCGCGTGTGAAAATTGATGTGCGAGGACAGTAGCATCGGCGCACATGCACGACCGGATGCGCGCACATGCGCCAGACAGGCAGAAGACCTCGCGCATATGCGCGAAGCCTATGCGAGTAACTCCAGAGAGTCTCGCGCATATGCGCGGAGATGAGTCGCGCATATGCGCGTGGCGATGTACAGAGTATGCGCGGAGACCGAGTGTCTCGCGCCTATGCGCCGATTGGGGTCGCGCATATGCGCGAGACGTACAGTAGGCACACCGAGCCACTTAGCTTAGTGCTTGTGCGTGGATGTATATATATATATATGTACATCTTAATTCTTCAGACAAGAAGAAGGAACGAAAAGAGAGAAACGAAGAAGCTCCGAAAATCCTTACGACTTTTGTGAGAAATCCGTCCGTTTGTTTTTGAATCCGACTTCAGTACTGTGTTCCTACCGACGCAGGCTACAACTGGACGTAAGTTTTGTTACGTTTAGACATGATTTGAAATTATGATATTGTCAGAATTGAATATGAATCAGATATAGTGTTTCTGCTACAGTAGACATTGTATAATTGAAGTCAGTATAAAGAATAGACTGTTTATACAATTGTTATGATTTTCGAAAGATATTGATTGAGATTTGATGTCAGAGTTGTGTTATTACTGATCTTAAGTGTACAGATATAAGACTATGAATTGTATTGATACTGATTGTGAATTCTGGTGGTATCTCTGTGATGTTGAGATTGACGGGGTTATCGAGACTGTATCGTTATGCCGTCGAAACATCAGTTGATTTAGATTGATCAGATTCAGTAATGATTTCGATTGTATCGTGATATCGTTGATATGAATTAGATTGTGCCTTGTTCAGATATGGATAAGATTATGTATTCATTTGAGTATTGATCAGAACAAGTCTTGAATTGATTTATATACTGATATTGTATTTATGCGATTGTCATTGCGAACTGGGTATGGACAGATTGGAATACGAGACTTCGTCTTCATCTGATCGTGAAGATAAAGGTATAAATAAATGTTGATTCGGGATTGCACAACTCGAGTTAGGTTTGACTTGAGTTTCCCAAAATCACATACTTTACTTTATTGCATTGATATTTGCAGATTATCAGATTGATATGTTTAGTCTATTGAATTATAGCAGAGCCAGAGTTTGAGTCTAGGGCAGATCAGCCTAGCTAGGGCAGAACCGCCGAGTCTTTGTCAGAACCGCGTAGACTCTAGACTTACGGTGTATCGATGAGCTTAGATGTAGATCGACGTCTATTGTAGACATTCGATACAGCATACCAAAGTCTAAATTAGATCAGGATCCCTAGACTAGAATGAGAAATGAGTCAAGTCTTAGATATTGAGACTAGAATTTAATTTACAGATCCGTATTGATTTAAGTTTCGTAGATTACGATTCATGTTTTATTTACAGACTGGTATTGATACATGTTGTTTGATTATGCTACATGTGATAAGATATAATTCATGCTTTTATGTTAATTCAGTTAACTGCATGTATACATTATTTATACTGGGATTTATTCTCACTGGAGTAGTATGTGTGCATGACAACAAGTGGGACAGGATCGGGGTCAAGAAGATGATGAGAGAAGACGAGTTTAGAGTGGAGATTCCGGACTTATTGTAGACTTGGTTTAATGCTTGAAATTTAGTAGTTGAACCTTAGACTAGTTGAATAATTGTCGTTCATTATTGTACTTATATACTGAGATGTATATTAGTTAATTCCATTACGTTCCGCACTTACATTTTAAAAAGAAAAATTTTTAGACCTTGTTTATCTTAATTGATAATTAAATTCTAGAGATGATTAAGAAGATGATTAGCGTCCGGGTCCCCACACAGACAGACTAAGTTTATGCCCTTGACCACATATTTATTTAATTTGTATAATATATTTCTCTCTTTCAATTTTTTTTCTTTCTCTTGTTTTATGAGAGATAATTGGGTCGTAGCATATAATCGGATCTTCAACAATTTTTTTTCTTTTTTCTTCAGGAAATATCTATTTTTTTCCTTCAAAATAAAAACTCAAGATCTAAACAATTGATAGCATCTCTCACGATCAATAAAGGATTGAAAACTGTTACCTCAATCATCTCCACTCACTCACAAAATATGTGAGTAAAATTTTAGGCACTCTTATCAGGTATATCTTGGGCCATATACTTTAATAACTGATTTTATCACAATGGTTAATCACTCAAAAGATTTCATAAATCATATTTTTATAGTGATCAGAATACTAAAATTGATTTTTTTTCAAATAAAAATTTAAATATCCTTAGATATATTAATACATTTTCTAATTTAAATCTTTCAAACTTGTAGTGTGTGATATTTTACAAAAATTACTAAGATACAAACAATAAACATGATTTTATTTTAAAATAATATTTTTTTAATATATATATATATATATTATTGTTTTTAAAGTTTTTTTTATAAGTTTGTTCTCCTCTCAATCAGAATACGACATTGTCCCTAATTTCATAATAACTATTAATAAAGAGTACATAATGAAATAGATATCATTTTGAATTTTATTGAAAATAACAAACTGAAACCAATCCACAATTTCTGAATCAATGATCAAACTTTCTTTTCTTACTGTTTGATTGCGACCAATTGATCTTTTTATCATCCGATCTGGCTTTATGAAAAAAAGCTTCCAAATCATCAATTAATTGGTCAGCAATCGAAGTAAAGATGAGCGTCCGTCGTGAATTTTCTGAAATGAAATTCTGTTCCACAGCTTTATCAAGAAATGTCAACAAACTCTCATAATAATTATTGATACTTAACATGCTAACAGGTTTATTATGGATATTAAGTTTTGCCCAAGAAACTGTGTGAAAAAATTCTTCTAATGTACCAAAACCACATGGTATTGTGATAAAAGCATAAGAATTTTCAATCATTATGATGATTCTTTCGTACATAGAAAAAACTTTTAATTCCTCCCCAACACCTGTAATATTTTCTTGAGCTAAAGTTGTAGGAATAATACCCAAAACCTAACTACCTCCAAGATGAGCAAATGTTGAAATAGATCTCATTAACCTAATATTACCTCCCCCATATACCAAGTGAATTTTTCTCTCAGCGAATATCTTTCCAAGATTATTCGCTGCTTCTAAATATACTTCATTTCTTCCAAGACTCGACCCACAAAATACACAAATATTTTTCAATGTTTGTGCAAAGGATCCACCCATTTTATTACTTTCTTTTTAGTCTTCGAAAATAGAGAGAAATATGAGAGATTTTATAGAGGTAATATATTATTATGACAAAAATATGGGTCACAGCTGTAAGCATAATAAACAGTAGAAAAAATAATGAGACACATGCATATAGACAGTAGTGTGATCGTGGCTCACAATTTTCCTCTGGTTTTACGTCCAGAAACATCTTCAACGCCTTCTATGAGTCAAGGATATGCTTCCCATCCAATTTTCTTATAAATTGGCAAACATGGTCTTTTTTAGTCGGATTCCCAAGACTATTACGATGACTCTCATCTTAGAATTGTTTCCATAAACGGAGAGGTTCAATATGCACGTGTCCACTAGAATGCGTCTTAAGAGTCAATAAGATGTTATCTAAAGACTCCGTACTCAGCCCATTCTTAATGAAACAAAATTTATCTTCTCTGTTATTGGAAACACATCAAAAAGATCTGCATCGTTTGTCACAAGTCCATCTTGTACACTTATGATAAATCCCTAATCTTTTAGCCATTCGTTTTTTTGCATAAGTGCTTTTTCCTAATCCAGGCATATACCGAATGAGCAATGACTGTGGAACTTCTCCTCCTAATCAGACCTTAGCTTCTATTACAATACGAATATCTTCTGGAATTCCTTTTTGCATTAGCAATCTCAATCTTTCATACCTACTGCATAAATTCTTCTTAGAACATTTTTAAAAACAGAGGGTAAATATTTACAAATTTTTGAGAGAATTTCATCCATTTTGAAAAGTACAAAAATGATTTTTTTTTTTAATTTTGTATCAGCAATTGTGGGAAACTGATTTAATCGACAATGAGAGCCACGAAGTACCTTATCCGCCATTAACCCGGGAAAATAAAAAGATTAATGAGACCTCAAATAAAATTAAATGCAACAAAAAAAAATAAAGGATCGGAAAGGGAAATAAAATCTTCTTAAAAGATTTCATTTTCTAAAAGCATTTGTCCATTTACTTTAAAAACATCACCATTTTTAGGATTTTTAATATCCACAGCTCCATAAGGATACACATGTTTTACAACATATAGGCATGTCCATCTTGATCGTAATTTTCATTGAAATGTGTGAAGTCAAGAATTATAAAGGAAAACTTTTTTACCAATTTCAAATGATTTTCTAAGAATTGTTCTATCATGAAATGATTTGATTTTTGCTTTATAAATCCCTGAATTCTCATAAGCATCATTTCTAAGCTCATCAAGTTTATTAAGTTGCAATTTGCGCAATTTGTTGGCACCATCCATGCTTGAACTAAAGTTTTGATCGCCCAATAAGCTTTATGTTCCAATTCCACATGAAAATGACAATGTTTTTCGTAAACCAACCTATAAGGAGACGTATTCAATGATGTTTTAAAAGCAGTTCGATATGCCCAAAGTACATCATTAAGTCGCAGAGACCAATCTTTTCTATTTTGGTTAACAGTTTTTTCCAAAATTTTCTTTATTTCTCTATTAGCTAATTCAACATGTCAATTTGTTTGAGGATGATAAGGAGTATTACTTTGTGAGTAATACCATATTTTTTTATTAATGAAGCAAATGATTTATTAACAAAGTGAGTTCCCCCATAACTTATCATGGCTCGAGGAATTCCAAATCTACTAAAAATATTTTATTTCAAAAATTTGATGACGATTTTATGATCATTTGTTCGACATAGAATTGCCTCTATCCATTTGGAAACATAATCAACTGCAACTAAAATATACAAGTATCCAAACGACAGTGGAAAAGGTCCCATAAAATCAATTCTCCAACAGTCAAAGATTTCAATTTCAATGATAGGATTCAAAGGCATCATGTTTCTTTTTGAAATCGCACCCAATTTTGACAATATTCACAAATATTGCAGATTTTATGGGTGTTTTTAAATAAAATGGGCTAATAAAATCCATACTGCAAGATTTTTGCAGCCGTTTTCTTTGAAGAAAAATGTCCTCTGCATGCTTTTGAATGAAAAAATTTAAAGACACTACTAACCTCATTGTCGGATATGCAACATCAAAAAATTTGTTCTGGACAATACTTGAACAGATACGGATCATCTCAATAAGAGTTTTTTACCTCATTCAAAAATTTTCTTTTATCTTGGGAACTCCATTGCGGTGGAATTTTTTCTATCACAAGAAAATTTACTATGTCAACAAACCAAGGTGTAGTAATGACTGAAAATAGATGTTCATCAAGAAAATTATCATCAATTGATGTCATTTCACAAGATGATCCAGTTACTAGTCTCGATATATGATAAGCTACGACATTCTCGGTTTCTTTTTTTTCTTTGATTACAATGTCAAATTCTTGGAGCAACAAAATTCATCGTATCAGTCGTGGCTTTGTATCCTGTTTGGTCAATAAATATCTAATAGCAGAATGATTAGTAAACACAATAGTAGTTGATCCATATCTCTTCTCACCATCCCCATAGTGTATGAGACAAATGTATGCATTTCGATTAGGGTCCTCAAACGTGCGTTTTCGTAGTTTGATGCTTTTTCTTTTTCGGTATGCCGCTCCGCTAAGTGATCCAACTCACATTGGGCCAAGTGCCCTGCCGTGAGTCAATGAGAATGGATTATTTTTTTTATTAGGGTAAGCCCCTTAAATAAGAACAAAATTTAACTAATGCAAATATTAAAGCAAGTAGTTCTTTTTCAGTTGTGCAATAATTCATTTGAGCATTGTTTAAAGTTCTACTTGCATAATATATCACATAAAGATTACTGTTTCTTCTTTGACCCAGTACTGCACCGGCTGAATAATCACTCGCGTCGCACATGATTTCAAATGTTAAAGACCAATCAGGAGGTTGCATGATAGGAGCTGATGTTAAATGTTGAATGATTTTATCAAAAGAATCTTGACATTCTTGAGTCCACTCAAATGCCGTGTCTTTTGTTAAGAGGTTACAAATAGGTTTAGTAATTAAACTAAAGTCCTTTATAAACCTCCTATAAAATCCATCATGTCCCAAAAATGAGCAAATTTCTTTAATGGTTTTTGTAGGCAATGACATCAACTTTTGCGTTATTAACTTCAATTCCATGAGATGACAAAACATGTCCCAAAACGATCCTAGAAGTAATCATGTAATGACATTTTTCCCAATGTAAAATAAGACCTTTTTTCTCACATATTTTTAAAACTTTTTTCAAAATTTTCAAGACAATTACCAAATGTATTCCCAAAAATAGTTAAATCATCCATGAAAATCTCCAAACAATTTTCAACCATGTCGTTAAAAATGCTTAGCAAATATCTTTGAAATGTTGGTGAGGCATTGCATTAACCAAATGGCATCTTTCTAAATGAAAATGTTCCAAAAGGACATGTGAATGTAGTTTTATCTTGATCTTCGAGTGCAATGAAAATTTGATAATAGCCTGAATATCCATCAAGAAAACAATAGTAAGGATGACCTGCTACTCTTTCTAAAATTTGATCAAAAAATGGTAATGGAAAATGATCTTTTCTAGTGGCGTCATTTAATTTTCTATAACAATATACATCCGCCAACGATGAGACTCGACTTATTAAAAATTCATCTTTTTCAATTTTTATCAACGTGATGCCAGATTTTTTTATAACTACTTGTGCTGGGCTTACCCACTTACTATCAGAAATATGGTAGATAATTCCAACATCAAATAGTTTGAGAACTTCAATTTTCACAACACCTTTCATGTGTGGATTTAATCTCCTTTGTGGTTGTTGAGATGTTTTAACATTTTTTTCTAAGTGAATTTTGTGAGTGCAAATTATTGGATTAATGCCTTTGAGATCTTTTAGTGTCCAACCAATTGTATTTTTATGTCTTTTAAGCATATCAAATAATTTACCTTCTTGATCACTTGCTAGTTTGGAAGAAATTACCACCGTATATGTTTCATCTTCTCCAAGGAATGCATATTTTAATTCTTCTGGCAAGAATTTCAACTCCAATATGGGTGGTTCATCTTTGTTCTCATTTTTGCCTCAAATTCTTTCTACGATCCTAGTAACGAGTAATACCTGATAAAATCATCAAGAATAATTTTAATATTTTTTTAACAGTATCAATTGAACAAATATCTAACTGTCCCTTCTTGAGTCTTTTCTTCCACAAGAGTTTCGATAAGATTTTCATCTTCACTTTCATCTCCTTTGTCATGTGGTTGCTTACAAAGATTGAAAACATTAAGATCCAAGGTCATGTTACCAAATGACAATTTGATTATTCCATTCTTGCAATTTATTAGAGCATTAGAAGTTGCAAAAATGGACGAATCAAAATTACAGGAATTGCATTACAAGTTTCAATAGGTTGTGTATCTTAACTATGAAATCTACAGGATATACAAAGTTATCAACTTGGACCAGCACGTCTTCTACCACACCTCTTGGCACTTTAACAGATCTATCGGCAAGTAAAAGTGTTACCGAAGTAGGTTTTAACTTGTCTAGATTGAGTTCTTCATAGACTGAATATGGAAGTAAATTCACACTAGCTCGAAGATCAAGAAAGGCTTTTTTAATATTTCGTTCTCCAATAATACATGAAATAGTAGGAAAACCAGGGTCTTTGTATTTCAAAGTATTAATATTTTGAATGATTGCACTCATTTATTCGGCTAAAAATGGTTTCTTTTTCACATTCAATTTTCTTTTCACAGTGCACAAGTCTTTCAAAAATTTTGCATATGATGGTGCCTACTTTATTACATCTAATAAATGAATATTAACTTTTACTTGTTTAAAAATATCATATATATCATAATTCAAATTTTATTTTTCTTGTATTTTTCAATGCATGAGGGAATGGTGGTGACACTGTCTGTTGAACCTTCTCTTCGCAAGTTATGGGTTCCATTTTCTTACCATTTGGAGTTGATTTATCATCATCTTCACAAGGTTCACGAATGGATTTTTACACGACCTTACCACTGCGAAGGATAATAACAGATTTTACCTGATCTGTCGGTTGAGTTCCAGAAGTTCCAGTTTGCGAATGATGATCCTTGGGATTAAGCTATGGTTGTACAGGAAATTTATCTTTTTCATGAACATTAAGTGCAGTTGCAAATTTAGCAATATTATCTTTCAAATCTGTCATGGTTTGAGCAGTTTGAGTATTGACAGAATCTTACTTTGCAATGAAAGAATTCAATATATCTTCCAAATTCCTTTTAGGTGGATGAACATAAGATGCATAATTTTGAAAATTTTGTTGATTTTGATAATGTGGTTGTTAAAATTGTACAACATTATCATTCCTCCAACTAAAATTTGGATGATTTCGTCAACCAGGATTGTAACTTTGAGAAAATGGTTCAAAATTTGGCCTTTTGAAATTGTTCAAAACATTGTCTTGTTCATGGAGACATTCTTTAAAAGAGGACAAAGTGGGACAATCTTTTCTAGAATGATCACTTGTATCACAGATGTGACACGTAATATCTTGAACAGTTTTTAATTGACCGTTCTTTTTCAATTCAAGTGCCTCGACTTTTCTTGCAAAAGAGGTAAATCTGGCTTGGAGATCATGTTCATTCTTGAGGGTATACATACCTTCACCAGATGTGGGAGATTGAATCTTGTTTGATGGTTCGATTGTACCTATAGTGTCCCAATTTTGAGCATTTTCAGCTAATGAATCGAGATACTCAATTGCCTCGTTTAGATCTTTATCTTCAAATGTTCCATTACACATAAATTCAACCATTTGGCTATCTTTAGGTGTTAAGCCTTCATAAAATTGAGAAACAACTCTCCAAATTTCAAAACCATGATGTGGACAAAGATTAAGCAATTCTTTATAATCTATCCCAACATTTATAAAAAGTTTCTCCTTGTTTTGAGTGAAAGTGATTATTTGCCTTTTGAAAGAATTTGTTCTATGAGATGGAAAAAACTTTTTCAAAAATTGTTGTTGCAATTCATCCCAAGTTCGAATGGATCCCGATCTAAGAATTTGTAGCCAAGTTTTAGCTTTATCTTTTAAAGAAAAAGGAAAAAGCTTAAGTCGAATGATGTTCATGCTACAATTTAGATCATTATATGCGTTGCACACTTCTTCAAACTCTCATAAATGCATGTATGGATTTTCAGAATCTAAGCCATGAAAGTTGGGTAAAATTTGGATAAAACCAGGCTTTAAATTGAAATGAGATGCATCAGGGGGAAAAACTAGATATGAAGGTGCACTAGTACGTGTAGGAGTCATGTGATCTCTAAGTGTTCTTCCTCTATCATGATCATGTTGAGATTGAATTTCATCTTCATTTTCTTGGATGAGTTCTTCCGCCATGTTTTGTAAAAATAAAAGGTTATTTTGAATGAGTCGATCACAAGTGTACGTGACCAAATGTAACGTCCCGAAAATTTGAAGGTCCACGTAAACCACATGCATGCAAGTTATAAAATTTCTTTGGTATTTTATTAAATTGTTTTAAAGCACTAAATGCATGTTTATTTCATTAATTTTTGTTTTAATTCATGATTTATTTAACGTTCATGCATAATTATCGCATAATAGAATTTATTTCATGAAATTTTTAAAGTTCTTGCATTAGGGTTTCTGGATGCATTTCGCGCTCGAACGAGGAATGGAGACCGGAGAATTATCAGGAAAATTATTTTTATTACACGATTAATTTTTATTAATTAATATAAGATATTTTAAATGTATTTTTCAAAAAATGGGCTTTATTGGGTATTTTTACAAGCCAGATCATATTTTTCAGTGATACGTAAATTTTACGAAACGTAGGACTTTTTGAGAGTCCGGGTAATATTTTAAAAAACTTATCTCAACGAAATATTTTCGGGAGTGTGTTTGGGCTTGATAGTCCTATTTTTAAGCTTGTTGGACTCAAAATTCTTTTAAACTTTTTAATTAATAACTAAGGCCCATTATCTTGATTATCACTTATTTAATTATTGTACTATTGGCTACCCTACACCTAATTAATTGAACCAGCCGACACCCCTTCTCCAACCACTCCATTCTCTAGGTTTGAGCATCTCCATAGAATGAATCCATCGGCCAAGCTCTTTTTTTGCAAGAAAATTCCTCTGGTACCTTCCCTTCGCGCGGTTCTTCAAGCTTTCGTTCAAATATATCAAGGCACGCCACATACTTTCATTTCTGCATCTCTCACGCTGTACACATGCTGTAATATGTTTGTTGGTGTGTGAAACTCTTGATCCAGTTTTATACATGGGGTTTTGTTCGATTTTCTTGCATTTCTTGCATTATTGACCATCCATTCACGTTCTTGGTTGTTTGATGCAAGGGGACTTCCATTTTGGGAGCAACTAGTGTATGTCATGCAGCGTTTAAGGTGGCACGGTGAGTGGAACCTAGGGTGCGCTCGTTTCTTGGTGAGGGCCAAGGGTTTCGGGAGTATTGGGTGTAAGGTGAGAGTGAGTTTGATCAGGCAAGGACTGAACCATAATGAGGCACAATCCAGTAGGGTCCAACCGAGGCTAGAGAAGGTCCACAACCTGCTGGTCTCGTCCTCAGATTCGCGGGGAGCTGAGTAGATGAGAGGGGCCGCGTTGTTGCTTCGATTGGAGACTTGGGTGCTTGGACTTTTCACAGCTGGGTTGGGGCTAGGGCCATGGGTTATGTAGGTCCAGAGGGGTCCTAGGGTGGTCTAGGTGAGGTGGTTTAGTAGCTGGTTCCATTTGTTGTAGGCTAGGATCGAGTAAGAGGAAGGTGTGGCAACTAAGATTTCGATGGTCAACTTGCAGAATTTTTCCAGCAGACTTCGAGGTCTGTTAATAAGATCAAAGGTTCTAATTTTGAGGCTTTTAGGACCCTTTAAGTGTTTATAAGGTGTGGTTAGAAGTTGGGACAATTTTGATTAAGTTTCGAGTCGATTTGAATTAAAACCGGGACCCCGATCCAAGTCTTAAAACAAATCAGTTAAGTTGTAAAATGAGCTAGAGTCTACGTCTAGGAATGCTTATAAATGTGTTTTGGGACATTTTAAGGAGTTTGGTAAGTTTCGGGTCAATTTTAGAGGTCCAGGGGTAAAACGGTAATTTTTGGGTTTTGGGGACAAAATGGTCATTTTGCACCGGAGTGAGATTTTGGTCCTTGCAGCGCCCTGAGCACAATTTTATCATGTTTTAAATGTTTATGCATCATGTTCATGATTTTTATGGAGTTACGATAAATATACTGCATGCTTGGTTTAAAAGAAAAATTATGTATATGCATGCTTTTATTTAAGTGGTGAATATGATGACATGTTTCGACATGTTTCTAAGTATGAGAGTTGGTTGTGACTAATACGATGACACAATGACATGATGACACGATGAGATGATGACACGAAAGTTTGGGGCTCAGTGGACGGGTAATGCTGTCGCTGATGCCTCCGCCGCTGGGTACCTCAG
This sequence comes from Primulina tabacum, assembly GCF_025594145.1. NCBI lineage: Eukaryota > Viridiplantae > Streptophyta > Magnoliopsida > Lamiales > Gesneriaceae > Primulina > Primulina tabacum. Next base: position 22,456,620 of record NC_134560.1, on the reverse strand, counting down.
TTACACGTAAATGGATCCATCTAATGACATGATAATAAGAAAGTCACAGCTGACAAATGAAATTCAAATTAAGAAAATGAACACGTATATGTTGTTACGATGATACATACTATGATTATTATCATGTTTTGACAGGTCACGATTATGCATATTTTTTTACTGTAGACATGAAATGTATGTTGATTACGATATTTTTAACTTCTGCTTGTTACGTATATGTATTTTTTATCACGGTATAGGTGTGTTGAGTCTTTAGACTCACTAGGCGTGTGTGATGCAGATGATCATGATTTTGAGGGACTGGAGGTGCTGAACTCTGAGCCGGCGGACCTAGTGGACGACATGACCCGAGTACCTCATGATTTTCCGCACATTCACGATTTTACGTTATTGAGAGGATATTAGCATTTTTACGCTGTTTTATTTTACTGCTTGATGTTAGGATTTTTACTCGTTTTTACTCCGCTATATTTTTATTGGTAATTACTTATGATTATTTTTAAATTATATTTTTAGTAGGACTGAATGCTTGCAATATATTTAAATGATTAATTTCAAAATGCGAGCTTTACAAAAAAAAAAAAATTCCACACTTTTAAATCGGTAGACGTAACAGTTGGTATCAGAGAAAGGGTCTTGTATAGGGTTGTGCCACCACCAGCTTCTGCAGCTCAGTCTTCAAGCCTCAAGTATGTAAGTTTAAGGGTTTTAAATGTTTTGGAAGTTTTATGATATCACCTGCATGTTTGCATGATATACGTTTTAAGTTATATGTTTAACTGTCGTTATGTTTTGAGATTAGATTCTTTAAAATTTTTATGCATGTTACGACATGAAATGAGAAATTATATGATTTTAATGCATGCTGGCTTTGTGGTGGAATTGAACATGAATAAGAATTTTGCTATTGGGCATTAGGAAAGATTGGAAATGATTTGTCTCTATTGATTTTTGGTTAGTAAGTACTGATATTCTCCTCTTTGGGTCACAAGTTAGTAATGAAGATTATGAGTGTTTTCGGGACTTGTAGATTTTCTAAGAAATTACTGATGGTTTGTGGTTACTAGTTGAGTTAATTTTTAGGATTCCATGTAAGGAATAATGATTCGAAGATTACGACGATTTTTGGAAGTATAAAAACGTAGAATTTATTTAGAATGCAGGTTCTACCTAGTTGTATTTAAGGATTGAATTGTATGAAATGAGAATTTTAAGGACTTAATTGTAATAACCAATAATTGAGGACCTAAGTGCAAAAATAAAATTCTAAGTGACTATTTTGAATTAATTTAATCACAAAGTTCGCTAAATTCGAAAATTTTATGGGGACAAAAATGCAAATTTCGAAGAGTTGTAGGGCCAAAATTATAATCTTCGAGAACTTTAAGGACCAAATTGCAAACACTTAAATTTTTGAGGATTAAATTCGAACTTTTGAGGAACACTTGGGTTAAATCAGTAATTTTTTGAGGTTACGGGAATTTATTTTGGGTCTAATAAGCTTAAAAATTATTGAAATTTAGGTTATGAGAAACCTATAAAATAGAATTGGGAACGCCATGAACTTATGGATAATTGTGGAATTTTTGTACTTTAGGAAAACTGGATAAATTTCGAGGAAAATAAGAATTTATTTTGCAATTGTTAAGGAAATTGGGGACTAATTTAGCAATAAGTGAGAATCGAATGGTTTAATTGATAGGAATTTTCGATGATTTAGGCTTGAAAGGGATAGTTAGAACCTTGTAACATATGAGTTATAATGTTATAAGTAATGGTAATCAAGGGAATGGTAGGATAAATCAATATTGGGCTTGAAAATTTAAGTGTTAATGGATCAATCCTGTGAAAAATTAAGAATTTAGAGTTTTGACAATTTAGGATGGAGTTGATCGGTTAGCTAAGTTATAAAAGCAGACATTGAGTTAGCAAAATTTTTGGAATTTAAGTTTGATTTTTCATAAGTTTTAATCATGATCTTAACAGTTAGGACTATACCTTTGTTGGGATTTTATTTTTCTAGAAATTTGGGTATATTTGGGGGTTATGTTATTTGATAGACGTATGTAAGAATTGAGGTAGACACCTTGTCTTGAGAAATTTTTGCAAGTAATTAAGAAGCTTGGGAATAAGTGATTATGTGTGCTAGAATTATGTTATCTAATATTATATGGGTTGCGTAAGCTTGAATTTTAATTTTATGAAATAGTTGTTCGTACGAAAAAATTTAGGTGAAATAAAAACAAAAGGGAATTAGTGGTGTTCAACATAGGTTACCAATGAACGAATATTAAGATTTTTACCGGGTAAGAAATCTAAAATCTTCATGTGGGAAATTCTAGAATTCTATGGGCTATAAGTAAAGTTGGTTTATTAGAATTAGTCAAACATTAACATGGGATAACTTAGTAAGTTTTATACGCTAGAATTAATTAAGCATTGATGATACATAAGAATGCGACATTCGTTTCAATGAGGAAAGTCCAAGGTCTTAGGCCTCAACTTTATTGTAATTGGGAAGATAATAGTTTAAGCATATAATTGATGTTAGAAGGGTTTCATTATTTAGGTAGGAGATTGATATGGTATATTTTTGGTTTTATGGATTATCACTACTTGAGTTTAAGATTTGCAACGATTTTATATTTGGGATGTACTTGTAAATAATTAAGTTAGGTAAGTTGGTGCCGTAAGACAAAGATTTGATTCAAGGATTTCATGCTAATATTATTATGTGGTTGAGGTAAAGTTTAACTTTTAAGTGTAATACCAATGATAGAAGTCGATTAGTAAATTTTTGTGCTAAGGTTTCTTAGGTTGAACTGCATAAATACAAATGTAATAGGTCGATGAACATTATGGGTATAGTATAAGAAAAGTAAGGTGCGATAAGTTTGGACATCCATTTCTAGTATGAGGAATTGCGAGAGAGTCAGAAATTCGAGGGCATAGAAAAATAGAACTAAGTCACCATTAGTTGTTCTAAGTTGCGATTCGCAAACGAGGATTTCGATAGGCAAAATAATTAGGATTGAGGAGACATAAGGACAATTTAACACTTATTTTATCAGAGTAGCACAGCGGAAGCGTTGATTATTGGGATACAAAAATTAAGAGTCTAAACTTTTTGTTTATCGAGGATAAGCGAATTTCGGAGACGAAATTCAATTTAAGGGGGTAGATTGTAACGTCCCGAAAATTTGAAGGTCCATATAAACCACATGCATGTAAGTTATTAAATTTCTTTGGTATTTTATTAAATTGTTTTAAAGCACTAAATGCATGATTATTTCATTAATTTGTGTTTTAATTCATGATTTATTTAAAGTTCATGTATAATTATTGCATAATAGAATTTATTTCATAAAATTTTAAAAGTTCATGCATTAGGGTTTCTGGATGTATTTCGCGCTCGAACGAGGAATGGAGACCGGAGAATTATCAGGAAAATTATTTTTATTACACGATTAATTTTTATTAATTAATATAAGATGTTTTGAATTTATTTTTCAAGAAATGGGCTTTGTTGGGTATTTTTACCCGCCAGAGCATATTTTTCAGCGCTACGCAAATTTTATCGAAACGTAGGACTTTTTGAGAGTTCGGGTAATATTTCCAAAATCTTATCTCAACGAAATATTTTTCGGAGTGTGTTTATGGGCCTATTTTTACGCTTTTTGGACTCAAAACTCTTTTAAACTTTTTAATTAATAACTAAGGCCCGTTATCTTGATTATTACTTATTTAATTATTGTACTATTGGCTACCCTACACCTAATTAATTGAACCAGCCGACACCCCTTCTCCAACCACTCCATGCTCTCGATTTCAGCATCTCCATAGCAGCAATCCATCGGCCAAGCTCTTCTTTTGCAAGAAAATTCCTTTGGTGCCTTCCTTCGCGCGGTTCAAGCTTTCGTTCAAAATACATCAAGGCACGCCACGTACTTTCATTTTTGCATCTCTTACGCTGTATACATGCTGTAATATGTTTGTTAGTGTGTGAAACTCTCGATCTAGTTTCATACATGTGGTTTTGTTCGTTTTATGAAAAATTAGATATCCTTCTTATATTTTCGTTTTTATGCCCTATATATGATCAAACTTTTATTTTAATGCTTCTAAACTCATGTTATTGATGGTCAAAGGGGCTGCCATGGTAGGGCCATTAGGAGGGACGTATTTCAGTATGTTTAAGCAATGCAAACATGGTAGGCCAAGCTCCAAAGAAGGCATAGGATCCTTTAGAGTTGCCGGAGGGGCCAATCACGAGGGGACGACTAAAGATATTTGAAGAAACATTGCAAAGGCTCATGAGCAATCAAGTAGAGCTTGCAAGCAAGGAGCCAAGTCCTGAGGGGTTCGTGATTCACGGGAGCAAGTTTGCGAGTCAGTGGAATGTGGTTCAAGTGTTAAAGTATGAAGAAAATGACTCCGGACCAGAAGCTCACGCGCTAGAGCGGTCAAACTATACCACCCCAGCGCGTCCTGTACTGCTCGAGAAGTGAATGCCAGCGCCAAGCGCGGTAGGGCGGCCAAAATTTACTGCCTCAGCGCCCCACACTCTGTCCCAGTGTCCTGATTCCAGAACCCTACGTGCTAGGGCGGCCAAACTTCACCGCCCCAGTGCGCCGTATCAGAGAAGAATAATTTGTTTCCTTGTTTAGAGTCCTAATGTGCTTGGTAACTAGATTTGATACCCTTTTTTATAAGTAAACATATTATGAACGAAATTTGGACCTTTAGTGAGATTAAATATTGAGTTTATACAATTTTTCTTGAGTTTTCTCTCAAACAATAGAAGCTTTAGCTTTGTTCAAAATAAAAACTTATCAAAGTTTATACTTTGTGGCGTTTGTCGATCGTTATTACGCGGATTGTCAAAGGCGAGTTCTTTGAAGGTTCGTTCGAGTGTCGATTGTTTTCCTGTGATTATTTGCTGCTAAGCTTTTCATAGTTTAGAGGTGAATATCACATAATACTTGATTCAAAAGGTCGGGACAACAAAAACGATTCTATGTTCGTTATTGAATTAAGGGCACGATTCTAAATTAATCGTGTTTGCTATTCTTACGTATGTTGATTCATATCATTTGGTATCAGAGCTTAGGTTCATTGAATTCAAGTAAGTATCTTTTATTCTTAAATTTTCAGATTTGCAATTATCCTTTCGTTTGTTTGTCAGATCTGCGTCTATCTATCATTCTTCGTATTTTCGTGAATATGTGATTCTCGTATTTTGTGATTCTTTTTTTTTTTGGGATTTTCGAGTGGCACTCAGCCCAAAAAAAAAAGAGTACAAAAAAATCCGGAAATGCACCATTATTTCTTTTTGGTATCTTGTTCTAGTTCCTTTAGAGAGTCATATTCAATTGCCTCTCACAGTCAAAAAAATATTTATATGCAAATTGCTTGTCTACGCATTCTAAGTGAGTCGATCACATTTGTTCACAAGTTGAACTTGATTGTTTGATATATACAAATACAAAGCTTGAGCACACTTTCGAGAGAACTATCAAATTCGAGTGAAAACACTTGAGTGCGAGCGTTATTTCTTTGGAGTGACTGGTGAGTATTTGTTGTGAGCAAAAAAAATAAGAGGAGAGACGAGTGAATTTTCTTTGGAGTGACCGTGAGGATTTGGGTGAGGAATATCTTTTATTTCTACTAACATTTTCTTGCAGGTACAAGTTCAAAAGTAAAATGGAGAGGGAGGTAGGAGATAGTTCTAACCAATGGTTGTCTAAGGCTCAAATGGAGGCGTTGTTTGGGCATTTTAGTAGAATGATGAGGACAGAGTTGGAGCCCTTACATGAGCGGTTTGATAAACTTGAAGTTAGTGCTAGTGGGAGTAAATATAAGCCTAAAGATGTGGGTAGAGGAGGAGAAGATAAAGAATATGATGTGGGAAGAGATGAGGAGAGCCAAAATGAGAATTGGGGTAGGAACGGACGAGGTAGAGGTTTTGGGAGAGGAAAAAGGGAAGCCGAACGGGGTAGGTACAATGATGGGAATAGAGAGGATGGTAATATGGGTAGTATGAAGATGTAAATTCCATTATTCGATGGGAAATCTGACCCGGAGGCATACTTAGAATGGGAAAAAAGGTAGAGTTTGTATTTGAATTTCACCACTACTCCGAACAAAAGAAGGTTAGGTTGGCGGTGGTTGAATTTCTAGACTATGCTTTCATTTGGTGGAATCTACTAGTGACAACTAGGAGGAGATATAATGAGAGACCATTGAAACTTGGGATGAGATGAAGAGGGTCATGAGGAAGAGGTTTGTGCCCAATCACTATTATAAGGAAATGTTTAAGAGGCTACAAACTTTGAGGCAGGGAGTAAAGAGTGTCGTGGACTACTATAAGGAGATGGAAGTAGTCATGATTAGGGAAAATATCGAGGAGGATAGTGAGGCGACAATGGCACGTTTCCTTTGTGGTTTGAACAGGGAGATTCAAGATCAAGTGGAGCTTAGGCACTACTTGGACCTAGATGAGATGGTGCAAATGGCCATAAAGGTGGAGCAACAACTCAAGAGGCGAGGAGTTGGCCACACCAATCAAACTGGGAGTTCGTCATCTTTGGTTTTTCGAATTTGATAGAAGATTGCTGTTTGTCTGGATCAGCATTTGAAACAGATTATAGACCATTGAGACTCTATGCTGTTCAAGCCGAAACAGAGCTGATTTTGAGAATTAAAGAAGCTCAGAAAGTTGAATATACACATAGTAGAAAGAATATGAGATGCTCATATGATGAGTATCATGAAACTCATATTTGGAATACTGTATATTTTAAACAGTTCCTAGTCGATTCAGCCGCCGATAAGAAGGATATAGGCCGCTCGAGTTCGAGACTAGTATCTGCGATGTGAGTACCATGTTTCATTGGTAAGGGACATTGTGATGTCCTAGCATGAAAATAGGTGCTCCTGGTAGAGTGCACTGAACAACCCTCCATAAAGGACTTTCCAAGTGGTTCTCACTTATCGAGTGGAAGCGTCCTAGTTTACGATTGTACACCATTAGTCCTTATGACCTGGGACAACATTGAGACTCTATGTGCTAGAATTACACTTTGACTTGTTTACCGAATCTCATGGGGTCATCAGGTGGTAAGGTTGGGTGTTCTATCAAAACATATAGGAGTCGATGCATTGTAGTCGGGGATTCACCACTTACCTTCGGGTATGGATATCCTATGTGTTCTCATGTGTATGTAGGTTAAAATCTCTGATCAGATTATGGTGGTAATTATGAAAGGGATTTCATAGATTACACAATCGATGCAACTACGACATGACACATAGTATCGATTCATTGACAACTCTCGATAAACCAATGGTTGTCGAATCGGTCGGGATATATGAGTTGAAGGGACTGTACTGTACGCTAACCATAATTGAATGGTTCTTGCAGGCACTATCATTTGATACCTAGGGAATCATGTAAGCGATGCTGCTAGGCGTTTAACATGATTGGTTGGGTACTATCAGACTTGAGTTCTGACGTTCTTATTATCAAGGAGTTGATAAGTAAGAATGGAGCAATTGGGGTATGCTCGTATAAGGACATGTTTAGTCCGAATCACATTTTGATGTGAACCCACGGCTAGTTGTATCAATGAACCACTGAGGGCCACACAAGTACTAGCTATCTAGATCCCGTTGAGAAGTAAAATAGTTCAATGTGTTGAACGGCTTATAAAGAAGTTTATAAACGTAAGGAAAAATAGAAGTATGACTTCTATAAGGAGAATGTAACTTTTAATTTGAGAAAGTGTTCCTAAATTAAAAGTTGGCCAAATAGATAATGTATTTGAAAATTGTGATTTTCATAAACATTATTATGGACTAAATTAAATTAATTCAAGTGTTGAATTAATTAAACACTAGTGGGTCTAGTAGACTCCAAATAATTAAATTAATTCAAGTGTTGAATTAATTAAATCATATTGGGTCTTGTAGAGCCTAATAGTAAAATAATTATTAAACTAGTGGGCTTGAGCAAAATCAAGTAAACTTTAAATGGACTCAAATATGTTTGAGACATTTAAATAAAAGTCCATGGGCTTTGTAATTGTTACAAGCCCAAGTCAAAAGACATTCAAGTGAGGTGAAGAGTTGGGAGACAATTTTTTGTTTAACCAAGGCATGGCATGCAAAAGTTGGATACTACTTTTTCACACACCAAGAAAACTTTCCTCCCTCTCTCTTCTCCTTCCCTTGGCCGAATTTTCTCCTTCTTTTTCTTAAAAATTTTTGCTTATTCATTTGAAGAATTGATAGCAAACTTCTCAAAGAAAATGCCTTACATTTTCTAGTGCAATTGTAAGGTGGATCTTCCTAGTTGGTGGTGGGCTTAATATTTGAGCAAGGTGGGCTCAAAGGGAAGCTTGAAGATTGTCTTGCCATTCAAGAGCTAAGGTGTTTACATCTTAGTTGGAGCCATCATCAATCTTTTAAGATTGATAGGTAAAGATTTCTAAACACACTATGAATGTCATATGCTTGTGTTTTGTATTTGCTACACATTATAGGCTTAGGGTGCTCGGTTTTCTCATGAAAATTATTTTTAAACTTTCGTTGCGCATTCGGGCACCTTAATCGATCCCCTTTCAAGTGGTAACAGAGCTATGGATACTATTTTGTGTAGCATTTACATTATATTATATTGAGGTAAATTTCTAACCGCATGAGATAATTTGTTGCAACGATTCAAGGCAGGATTTGGGGCGGCTTTTGGGCAGCAAGTTGCTTCCCATTTCGGGCAGCTTGGGCTGCCCGAAACCGGCAGCAACCCTATTTTAATAAAAAAAAAATTTTTTTTGTACAAAGTTGGCCGGAATCTGGCGACGGAGCTCCGGCGACGGCGATGACGACTAGGGTATCCAAAAATGTTTTGGAATATCAAAGTGTCATGGGCCTTGAAGTTGTTAGGCCATAAGATGGCTAACATATTTGTGAAATTTAAATGGGCCAAAATGTTTTTGGTGAAAAATGATTTTTTGGGCCCTTAAGTTTAAATTTACAAAATTTGCAAATATTTTCTCATGAAATAAGTAATTGAAGTTGGACTTTAATTATTTATAGTAAATGGTGATTTACAAGAAATTCGGTTATAAATAAATTAATTAGAAAGTAGACAAAGGAGTTTGTATACTTTGTTAATTTAGTTTATAATCGTGGCGGTTAGTGATTTGATAAAGATATATAATATTGGATCAATTAATTATTGTGATAATTAATTGATGGTGTATGATATGTGATATTATGCATGAAGGATGATCAAAAGCTCAAGCCCAATTTGCTAGGTGTATGCTAGGATATTTGGTGTTGAATGATTGTAATATTTATCAAATTTCAAGTGGGCTTGGTTTATGGCCCGTTCTCACCCCATGAGATGTATCTCTATTTGCCATGGATATTTATTTGTGAATATTAGTATAGTGGATGATCAAGATTGGAAGATGGTGGCCATGATGATTATGAAGATCGAAGACATGTAAATATTGGAAGCTAATGTAATAGTTGCATTTGCATCCCATGCATTTTCCTAGGATTGGACCTAGGCCCGTTTTTAGCTCACACGGGACATTAGTATTGGGGTGATTGATCATCCTTGTTTTGTTTACTATTTATAATATATGCATGATATGTTATAAATAATGAGTATGTGCGTTATTATTATGATAATAACAAAGTTGCATTAATCCGACAAACATACGATCAAACATGGCAAGCTTTTAAATAAAATTAATGATGAGACCTTTCAAAATTAAAAACCCTCATTTTGAATAAGATTCAAAAATGATATCAAGCCCGAAAAGGGGAATTATAAATTTGTTTATAATTTCCATGTCTTCCATCGACAATGGGTGCATGATGAACGCTACCCGTACTCGGGGCTCGGCTCATATTATTGGGGGGGCCCTGGGTGCCGGAAAGCTGTGACATCCATTGACATGATGATGTGAACTACGTGGAACTCCCATGATTTCGGCTCATATTATTGAGGGAACTCATGGCGACCGTCCATTAAGGTTCAACATCGATGGGTAAGGCTTGAAACGTGAAGATGAACGACGTCATATTATTGGGTTCTAATCAAACGTGAGACAAAATTTTACGTAGAGGGTTGCATTGTGATGCAATTGGAAACTACCTTTTAGGAATTGTGATTGGCTGATATTATTCGGGATCATGATTCGCTAATTGGAGCTTGCGTACCTACTGAGGAAAGAAGTTTCCCGTTTTCACTAGAGGGTAGTGAAAGATGTCAAAACAGTGGGAGTAAACATTTATAAAGTAAAAGTCCATACTTTATATCTTACTAAATATTTTAAAATAGTCATTAACATTTATCTGTTATACTTTTCAGTACAATTTTTGACAATGTCTTCGATTCGCAATCCGCTATCTGCAATACTCGACAAACACGTATTAACTGGACCTAACTACCTCAATTGGCTAAGAAACCTAAAAATTGTCTTGAATTCGGAAAGGATAGCATATACACTGACTGAGTCGCCCCCTGTTGAGGCTTTGACTTACTGCACTCCTGAGGAATTGCAGACTTACAAGGAATGGTGTGACCATGACTTGAAAGCCAGGTGTTATATGCAGGCTTCTATGAATGATGAGCTGCAGAGGCGTTTTGAGGATGCAAAGAGTGCTGCTGACATTCATTTGCATCTCAAGGAGCTCTTTGGAGAGCAAACACGTCCTCTTAGGCATGCTACCGTCAAGGAGCTGATCACTTTGCGCATGCGAGATGAGGCCTCGGTCCATGAGCATGGCCTAAAGTTGATTGGGCTCGTGGACAAGCTCGTTGGCATGGATCTGATTTTGCCTTTGGAGTTGACCACCGACGTGTTGCTTTTGTCACTGCCTAGTTCATTTGATCCTTTTGTGGTGAATTTCAACATGAACAAGCTAGAGCCGACCCTTGAGGAGTTGATTAACATGCTTGTTATGTTTGAATCCACCATCAAGAAAGAGAAGTTGGTTCTTTATGTGGGTTCTTCATCTGGTACGAAGATTGATCCACATGGGAAGGGAAAGAAGCGTTCTTTCCAACGTCCCAAGAAGAACGTGCCCTTGTTGAGGCAATCTCCGAATCCTGTCGTGGCAGCCACACCAGTTAAGGCTGACAAGACTAGTGATGTTTGTCATCACTGCAAGAAGCCTGGACATTGGAGGCGTAATTGCAAAGAATATCTTGCTCAGAAAAGTTCTGGAAACGGTATGTTCTAAATTGAAGTAAACATTTTAATTAACTCTACTTCTTGGGTATTAGATACCGGTTGTGGCTCACATCTCTGTAATGAGTTACAGGTGATGGGAAGAAGTAGGAAGCTTAGGGAAGGTGTGACCTTCTTGAGGATGGGCAATGGAGCAAGAGTTGCTGTCAAGGCTGTTGAAGATGTTTACTTATTGTTGAACAATATTTTTAAGTTAATTTTATGAGATGTTTTGTTTGTACCTAATTTTGTGAAAAACATTGTTTCCATTTCTATGCTGATAAAAATGGATATTCTTGTTTATTTAGCAAAGGTGTTTGCAATATTTACAAGAATGAATGTTTGATTCGTACTGGTGAACTTGAAAACGATCTCTATAACTTAAAATTGAAAGATATTCCACTAAATGTCCATTCAAAGGCAGACACCATATGAGATATGGATGAGTAAGCCCCCCAAGTATTCTTATCTTAGAATATGGGGGTGCCCTGCTTATATGAAGCAGGCAGTGGGAGATAAATTGGATAGTCGATCCATTTTATGCTACTTTGTGGGATATCCAAGGAATTCAGTTGGATACTATTTCTATCATACCCAAGAAACAAAAGTGTTTGTTTCTAGGAATGCAACCATTTTGGAAAAGAAATTTCTATTGGATAGAAAAGGGGAGATGATAGAACTCGAAGAGATTCGAGAGACACCCACAATTATAGAACCCACACCCGAAGAGCCAAGAGAGGAGATACAAGCTCCTAGAATATCCGAGAGAGTCTCAAGACCACCTATGAGGTATGGTCTGCTTCTTGAAGAGGGCCATGATGAGCCTAACCATAAATGTGATCCAAGGACCTTCAAGGAAGCGTTATCTGATGCCGATTCATCCAAGTGGCTTGAAGCGATGGAATCTGAGATGAATTCCTTGCATTCGAACCAAGTGTGGAATCTCGTGGATCCACCTGAGGGAATTGTTCCCATAGGGTGTAAATGGATTTACAAGAGGAAACTTGGGGCGGATGGGAAGGTATTGACCTTCAAGGCGCGATTGGTGGCAAAAGGATATACTCAAAGGCAAGGAGTTGACTTTGAGGAAACCTTTTCTCCAGTTGCAATGTTCAAGTACAAAAGGATATTGCTAGCCATAGCTGCATGGTATGACTATGAGATATGGCAGATGGATGTCAAGACAGTCTTTCTTAATGGGGATATTAAGGAAGAGATTTACATGTCTCAACCAGAAGGGTTTACATCTGTCGGAAGTGAGCATATGGTTTGCAAACTTCATAGATATATTTATGGTCTAAAGCAGGCATCTAGGAGTTGGAACCCTAGATTCGATAGTACAATCAAAGAGTTTGGTTTTACTAAGAATCCTGAGGAACTCTGTGTGTATAAGAAGGTCAGTGGGAGTGCTGTGACATTCCTGGTGTTGTATGTTGATGACATTCTACTCATTGGGAATGATGTAGGAATGTTGCAATAAACTAAGATATAGTTAGCGAGTAAGTTCTCGATGCAGGACTTGGGTGAAGAATCTTTTGTATTGGGAATACAGATCTATAGAGATAGATCGAAAAGATTGCTTTGTCTCACCCAGTCCACATATATTGATACCATCGTGAAGCGGTTCTCGATGGATGAGTCCAAGAGAGGACATCTACCAATGTGTCATGCCGTGTCCCTATCCAAGTCTATGTCTCCCAAGACTGATGCAGAGATAGCGGCGATGACAAGCATTCCTTATGCATCTGCAATTGGTAGCATCATGTATGGGATGATATCTGCACGTCCTGACGTGGCTTTCGCACTAAGTGTAGTGAGTAAATATCAATCGAACCCTGGTCATCAACATTGGAAAGCTGTGAAAGACATCCTCAAGTATTTTAGAAGGACCAATAAGTTGTTCTTGGTCTATGGTGGAGAACAGAAATTGGAAGGCTATACCGACTCTAGCTTCCAAAGCGATATCGATGACTCGAAGTCAACCTCTGGTTTGTATTCATGCTCAATGGTGTTGCTGTCTCTTGGAAGTGTTCCAAGCAAGACAGTACTGCGGATTCCACCACTGAGGCCGAATATATTGCTGCATCAGATGCAGCAAAGGAGGCTGTTTGGATAAGGAATTTCGTCCAAGAGTTGGACGTCATTCCTAATGGAGTTGTTCCTGTCCCGGTGTTGTGTGACAACACGGGAGCTATAGCTCAAGCAAAGGAGCCAAGGTCTCATCAGAAATCCAAACACGTATTGAGAAAGTACCACATCCTCTGAGAGATTGTGGAAAGAGGAGATGTCTCGATTGATAAAGTCGGCTCCGCAGATAATGTTGCTGATCCACTAACTAAGCCTTTACCTGGACCATTATTCGAGTAGCATCGCGAATTGATGGGTTTGAAGCATATGGGTAGTTGGCTCTAGTGCAAGTGGGAGATTGTTAGGGTAGGTGCCCATCGAGCCAAGTGTTTGCCGAGTGTTCACAATGAAAATCTATGTATAAACAATCTTTATTTTAATAATATTTGAAATTATTATTGGCACATCTTTATCTGAATACCCATGCTAGTTGCATAGATAAAGCCCTTGAATATACACATAGTAGAAAGAATATGAGATGCTCATATGATGAGTATCATGAAACTCATATTTAGAATACTGTATATTTTAAACAGTTCCTAGTCGATTCAGCCGCCGCTAAGAAGGATATAGGCCGCTCGAGTTCGAGACTAGTATCTGCGATGTGAGTACCATGTTTCATTGGTAGGGGACATTGTGATGTCCGAGCATGCAGATAGGTGCTCCTTGTAGAGTGCACTGAACAACCCTCCATAAAAGGACTTTCCAAGTGGTTCTCACTTATCGAGTGGAAAAGTCCTAGTTTATGGTTGTACACCATTAGTCCTTATGACCCGGGACAACATTGAGACTCTATGTGCTAGAATTACACTTTGACTTGTTTACCGACTCTCTTGGGGTCATCAGGTGGTAAGGTTGGGTGTTCTGTCGAAACATATAGGAGTCGATGCATTGTAGTCGGGGATTCACCGCTTACCTTCGGGTATGGATATCCTATGTGTTCTCATGTGTATGTAGGTTGAAATCTCTGATCAGAGTATGGTGGTAATTATGAAAGGGGTTTCATAGATTACACCATCGATGCAACTACGACATGACACGTAACATCGATTCATTGACAACTCTCGATAAACCAATGGTTGTCGAATCGGTCGGGATATATGAGTTGAAGGGACTGTACTGTACGCTAACCATAATTGAATGGTTATTGCAGGCACTATCATTTGATACCTAGGGAATCATGTAAGCGATGCTGCTAGGCGTTTAACATGATTGGTTGGGTACTATCAGACTTGAGTTCTGACGTTCTTATTATCAAGGAGTTGATAAGTAAGAATGGAGCAATTGGGTTATGTTCGTATAAGGACATGTTTAGTCCGAATCACATGGAGATGTGAACCCACGGCTAGTTGTATCAATGAACCACTGAGGGCCACACAAGTACTAGCTATCTAGATCCCGTTGAGAAGTAAAATAGTTCAATGTGTTGAACGGCTTATAAAGAAGTTTATAAGCGTAAGGCAAAATAGAAGTATGACTTCTATAAGGAGAATGTAACTTTTAATTTGAGGAAGTGTTCCTAAATTAAAAGTTGGCCAAATAGATAATGTATTTGAAAATTGTGATTTTCATAAACATTATTATGGACTAAATTAAATTAATTCAAGTTTTGAATTAATTAAATACTAGTGGGCCTAGTAGAGTCCAAGTAATTAAATTAATTCAAGTGTTGAATTAATTAAATCATATTGGGTCTTGTAGAGCCTAATAGTAAAATAATTATTAAACTAGTGGGCTTGAGCAAAATCAAGTAAACTTTAAATGGACTCAAATATGTTTGAGACATTTAAATAAAAGTCCATGGGCCTTGTAATTGTTACAAGCCCAAGTCAAAAGACATTCAAGTGAGGTGAAGAGTTGGGAGACAATTTTTTGTTTAACCAAGGCATGGCATGCAAAAGTTGGATACTACTTTTTCACACACCAAGAAAACTCTCCTCCCTCTCTCTTTTCCTTCCCTTGGCCGAATTTTCTCCTTCTTTTTCTTAAAATTTTTTTCTTATTCATTTGAAGAATTGATAGCAAACTTCTCAAGGAAAATGCCTTACATTTTCTAGTGCTAGTGTAAGGTGGATCTTCCTAGTTGGTGGTGGGCTTAATATTTGAGCAAGGTGGGCTCAAAGGGAAGCTTGAAGATTGTCTTGCCATTCAAGAGCTAAGGTGTTTACACCTTAGTTGGAGCCATCAACAATCTTTTAAGATTGATAGGTAAAGATTTCTAAACACACTATGAATGTCATATGCTTGTGTTTTGTATTTGCTACACATTATAGGCTTAGGGTGCTCGGTTTTCTCATGAAAATTATTTTTAAACTTCCGTTGCGCATTCGAGCACCTTAATCGATCCCCTTTCACGTGATCCTCGGTTTACTTCGCACTTTTGGCACAGTTTGCAGCAAGCTCTAGGTACGAAGTTACATATGAGTACCGCATATTACCCACAGACCGATGGACAGTCAGAGCGGACTATCCAGACATTGGAAGATATGCTTAGAGCTGTAGTGCTAGATTTTGGCACTAGTTGGCAAGATTCTTTGCCACTTTGTGAATTTTCGTACTACAACAACTATCAGACGAATATAAAGATGGACTCCATTTGAAGCGTTGTACGGCAAAAAGTGCAGATCCCCTCTTTATTGGGATGATATTTCCGAGGTACCTGAGATTGGGCCTGATATGATCCGAGATATGACACAGAAAGTGAAGCTGATTCAGAAAATAATGAAGGCAGCTCAAGATAGACAGGCCAAATATGCCAATATTCGACGTCGACCTCTAGTATTTGACACAGGAGACAGAGTATTTCTGAAGATTTCTCCTTTCAGAGGCGTTGTCTGATTTGGCAAGAAAGGAAAGTTGTCTCCACGATATATCGGTCCTTACGAGATTCTCGAGAAGATAGGAGATCGTTCCTATCGACTCGCCTTACCGCCTTCTTTATCTGGAATACATGATGTCTTTCATGTATCTTTATTGCGGAAATATCTCCCTGATGCATCTCATGTTATTCAGCTAGACGAGGCAGAACTTGATCAGACACTGAGTTATTTTGAAAAGCCGATTCAGATTCTTAATCGTAAAGAAAAGCAACTCAGAACGAAGACTATTCCGCTTGTGAAAATTTAGTGGAGTCGTCATGGCATTGAAGAAGCTACCAAGAAGACTGAGTCAAACATGAGACAGAAATTCCCAGAGTTATTTCATTGTTGTGAGTCTCTTTATTTAGCTTCTGTATATCTCCTTCTTATATCTGATTTGATATCTGATTTGATTGCCTGCGATTTCGAGGACGAAATCAGATCTTAGAAGGGGAGAAATGTAATACCCGAGATTTTGATCATTATAATCTGAAATGATTTATTGATAAGCGAGATTATAGACGGAAAGGTCAGACCGGGGACGCCAAAGAAAGACTTGAATATGTGCGAGGACTGGACCAATCGTGCATACGCGCGACCGGACAGGTCGCATACGCGCGAGGTAGGCAGAGAACCTCGGGCATATGCGCGATCACGACCCACGCATATGCGCGATTATGGAAGAGAACCTCGCGCATATGCACCGGGAGAGGACGCACATATGCGTGAGCAGAGGTAAGCTTGATTGCCGAGACCTACTGGTCTCGCGCATATGCACCGAGGGAGGTCGCGCATATGCGCGAGACATGCAGCACAAGGATGAAGACACTTGCCCCTTACATGCATGATATATATATCATATTCTTCATTTCATTCAGAGAAAACAAGGAAGAACCGAGAGCTTCTCCAGGGGAATTGTCAAGCTTTTGTGTACTAGAATTTGATTTGCGCAAAATCCGTCCGTTAGATTTTTAATCCGACTTCAGTACTGTGTTCCTATCGAAAAGAGCTTCAACTGGACGTAAGTTTTATTACTTTCTGACATGATTTGAAAATCTGATATGAGAGGAATCAAGATATGACTGTTATTATCTGTTCTTGAGATTGTTGGCATTGTATAATCGAAACCGGATCGAAGAACAGATACCGTATGAAATTGTTATGGTTTTTCAGGATTGATTTGATTGAGATTATATAGATTTGATATCAGATTATGTCTGTCGATTGATGATGAGTTGAGATTGATATCTTTTGATTTGTATTGCTGGGTATATCGAGATTGTGCCATTATGTCGTTGAAACATAATTAGATTGAATTCTGATTATATCCAGTATTGATTTGAGTGGTATATTGATATTGTACTCCTCGATATTGTCATTGCCAGATTGAGTATTGAAAGATTCGAATTCGAGACTTCGACTTCCTCAGATCGACAAGAGACATGTATAAATCAATGTTGAACCGGGAAGACACGACCTGAGTTTGATTTGACTTGAGTTTCCCAAAACCACATACTTTATTGTATTGTATTGATGTTTGCAATTCATGAGATTGATATGCTTGGTCTATTGATTTATATCAAACCATGTATTGAGTCCTGGGCGGATGTTCCTAGTCTGTGGGCTGATGTGCCTTGTTATTGGCTGAGTTGCCAAGTCTTTGGCAGAACCACCAAGACACTAGACTTTTGGTGTATCGATGTTGCGTAGAAGTAGATCGACTTCTATTGCGGAGATTCGATACAGAATGCCAAATTCTGTGGGCTGATGTGCCTTGTTATTGGCTGAGTTGCCAAGTCTTCGGCGGAACCGCCAAGACACTAGACTTTTGGTGTATCGATGTTGCGTAGGAGTAGATCGACTTCTATTGCGGAGATTTGATACAGAATACTTAAGTCTGAGTTAGACCGGGATCCCTAGATTAGGAAAGAGTCGAGTCAGATATTACGAGTCAAGAGTGTTATTTACAGTTTATATCGATTCATGTCTTTCAGATTATGATACATGTTATTGATAACTGTTTCATGCTTTTATATCTGTTTATATGATTGCATGTAAACGTTGTTTATACTGAGAATGTATTTCTCACCGGAGTTATCCGGCTGTTGTTGTGTTTGTATGTGTGCATGACAACAAGTGGGACATGATCAGGGTGACAAAGAGGATGAGAGATTAAGAGGATGAGAGATTCAAGATTAGCGTGGAGATCTGGACTCAGAAGTAAATTTGATTGCAGCACTTGATGTAGTAGTTGTTGAACACTAGTTGATCTAAATATATGTTGTACACGACTTGTACCTTACGTTCCATGTTTATATCAGATTGATATTTCATATGTTGCACACTCTTGTATTTAAAAAAAAAAATTAGACCTAGATCAATTAATTGATCCTAATAATGATTAAGAAGACGAATTAGGTTTGGGTCCCCACATCTTGCGTGCATACCTAGGAAAATTTGTTGTGGTTTACTTTGATGATATTCTAGTGTATAGCAAAAACTTGGATGAGCATGTTAATCACTTGAGACTTGTTCTAATCAAACTAAGGGCTGAAAATTTATATGCTAACTTAAATAAATGTTATTTTTGTACAAGTGAACTTGTCTTTCTTTGTTTTGTGGTGCGCTCATAGGGGATACAAGTGGATGAGGACAAGGTAAGTGCTATTCTAGATTGGCCAGCGCCTACTACTGTTGGTCAAGTCCGAAGCTTTCATGGTCTTGCAAGCTTCTGTAGGAGGTTTGTAAAGGATTTTAGCACACCGGCAGCACCGATTACGGTAGTAATCAAGAAGAACGTTCCATTTCATTGGGGCGATGAGCAAGAGAAGTCCTTTAATACTACTTTACTTGTTTTACATGATTTTTCTAATACTTTTGAGAGTGAATGTGATGCTTCAGGTGTAGGTATTGGTGGAGTGTTGATGCAAGGAGGACGGTCTGTGGCCTACTTTAGTGAGAAGCTTAATGGAGCCGCATTTAATTACCCGATATATGACAAGGAGCTCTATGCACTTGTGAGGATTCTTGAGACGTGGCAACACTACTTGAAGCCTAGGGAGTTTGTGATTCATACGTATCATGAATCCTTAAAGCATCTTAAGGGGTAGCAGAAGTTGAACAAGAGACATGCCAAGTGGGTGGCGTTTGTGGAGACATTCCCCTACATGATCAAATATAAGCAATGTAAGGAAAACACAGTGGCCGACGCACTATAACTAAGGTACATACTTTTCTTTACCTTGGAGTCTAAAATTTTGGGGTTTGAGCATGTCAAGGAGTTGTATGTGCTAGATGATGATTTTAAGAGTGTGTTTGAAACTTGTATACATGGTCCACATGAAAAATTCTATTTGCATAATGGTTTCTTCTTTAGAGAAGATAGGTTGTGCATCCCTAAATCATCCGTTCATGAATTACTTGTTTGGGAGGCACATGGGATTGGTTTGATGGGACATTTTGTTGTGGCTAAAACTTTGAATGCTTTACATGAACATTTTTATTGGCCACATATGAAGCGTGATGTTGAACGAGTGTGTGATAAGTGCATAATTGTAGGCAAGCTAAGTCTAGAACACAATCACATGGATTGTATACGCCACTTCCTCTCTCTAGTGAACCTTGGGTTGATATTTCTATGGACTTTGTTTGGGGTTGCCTAGGAAAAAGAAGGGGAGGGATTCTATATTTGTTGTTGTGGATAGATTTTTTAAAATGACACATTTTGTAGCTTGTCATAAAACTGATGATGCTTCTAACATTGCGGATTTGTTCTTCAGAGAAGTTGTTAGGTTGCATGGCATTCCTAGGACTATTGTTTCTGATTGCGATGTTAAATTCTAGTGTTACTTTTGGAAGACTTTGTGGGCTAAACTTGGCACAAAATTGTTGTTTTCTACTATGCGTCATCCTCAAACGGATGGACAAACTGAAGTTGTTAATAGAACTCTAGGAACACTTTTGTGTGCTATTCTCAAAAAGAACTTAAAGAAATGGGAAGATTGTTTGTCATTTGAAGAGTTTGCTTATAATTGTTGCGTGCATTCTACTACAATTTATTCGCCATTTTAAATTGTATATGGTTTTAATCCTTTGACTCCGTTGGATTTGATGTCTTTACCTGTGAGTGAAAGGTTAAACATGGATGGCAAAAAGAAGGCTAAATTTGTCAGGGGTTTGCATGAGAAGGCCAAGGCCAACATTGAGAAGAAAAATGAGCAATATTCTAAGCAAGCCAACAAGGGGAAGAAGAAGGTGGTATTTAAGATGGTTGATTTGGTATGGCTACACTTACGGAAGGAAAGGTTCCCCGAGAAGAGACGTTCAAAGCTGCTACCTAGGGGTGATGGACCATTTCAAGTCCTTGAAAGGATCAATGACAATGATTACAAACTCGATCTACCAGGTGAGTATAACATGAGTTCTACTTTTAATGTTAGTGATATTTCGTTGTTTGATGTAGGTAATGAACAAGATTGAGGACAAATCCTTTTCAAAAAGGGGAGGATGATGCAAACATGGTAGGCCAAATTCTAAAGAAGGCATGGGATCCTTTAGAGTTGCCGGAGGGGCCAATCACGAGGGGACGACTAAAGAGATTCGAAGAAACATTGCAAGGACTCATGAGCAATCAAGTAGAGCTTGCAAGCAAGGAGCCAAGTCCTGAGGGGTTCGTGATTCACGGGAGCAATTTTGGGAGTCAGTGGAATGCGGTTCAAGTGTTAAAGTATGAAGAAAATGACTCCGGACCAGAAGCTCACAAGCTCGAGCGGTCAAACTATACCGCCCCAACGTGTCCTGTACTGCTCGAGAAGTGAAAGCCAGCGCCATGCACGCTAGGGCGGCCAAAATTTACTGCCCCAGTGCCCAACATTCTGTCCTAGCATCCAGATTCCAGAACCCTACGCGCTAGGGCGGCCGAACTTCACCGCCCCAGCATGCCGCGTCCGAGAAGAATAATTTGTTTCCTTGTTTAGAGTTCTAATGTGCTTGGTAACTAGATTCGATACCCTTTTTTATAAGTAAACATATTATGAACGAAATTTGGACATTTTTTGGGATTGAATATTGAGTTTATACAATTGTTCTTGAGTTTTCTCTCAAACAATATAAGCTTTTTCTTTGTTCAAAATCAAACTTATCAAAGTTTATACTTTATGGCTTTTGTCGATCGTTCTTACGCGGATTGTTAAAGACGAGTTATTTGAAGGTTCGTTCGAGTGTCGATTGTTTTTCTTTTAATTATTTGTTGCTAAGCTTTTCATAGTTTAGAGGTGAATATCACATAATACTTGATTCAAAAGATCGGGACAAGAACAACAATTCTATGTTTGTTATTGAATTGAGGGCGCGATTCTAAATTAATTATGTTTGCTATTCTTACGTACGTGGATTCATATCATTAAAGGCCCCTAGATGTCGGTTTAAAGGCTGGACAGGAGAGGGCAAGGGGCTGCACGTTTTTTTGTATCATGTGGAAACTAGGTCACGGTTTTTGGGTCTTGAAGGGTGTAGGCAGCGTAAAAGGGATGAGCTACATCCATTGGGCCTAGGAGGCTCATGATGTTGTCATCGAAGGGAGGAGTCACACCTGGTCCGTGGGCAAAGTCCGAAGCCAAGCCCTTGGCCGCGCGATCGGGTGAGGGGCATGTGTGAGGAGGAGTCTAGCGTGAATGGGCTGTATAGGCTGGTCCAGTAGAGTCCTAAGGGTTCGATCTAGGTCCTAGGATGGCTGGTTAGGGGCTGGTCACGTTGGTTAAGCGCTAGGGACGAAGGAGCTTGGGACTTGTTAGGCTAGGGTTTGGTTCAAGAAGTGCAGAAAAATTCAGTAGGTTATTAGGCGATTCTGAGTGTTCTAAATGGCTTGATATCGGTAGCATAGGATATGGTTAGGTGGTAATATGCTATGGTTAAAGTCTGGTTAAGTTTTGAGTCGATTCGGGTTAAAACCGGGTCTTGGGTTCAATATTTAATTAAGCTATTCCCCTTGTGGATTTTATTTAAAAATTAGAGGTGTTAGAAAAGTTATTATTAGATTAGTATTATTTTATTATTAATTATTTACCCATGCATGATTATCCATTAATTAGGCAATTAAATATTTAATTAAGCTATGCCCCCTACACTAACTCACGCACACACACGTTACACACACCATCAGCACATACACAATTCACACATCTTTCATTTCATTATTTTGTAAACAAACTTAGGGTTCTAAGAGGGTGCAGCAGCCGCCCCTTTTCTCTACAAATTTTCCAGCAATTCATGTTTATTTTGTTGCAAGAAAATCGTGTCACGTTCGTTCCGGATCAACCCTCACACTCGTCCTGCTTCGGTATCGTCGGTTCGATAATTTTAAATATCAAAAGGCATGTCTAATCTTTTTTTTCTACGTCGATCTTGTTATATTATACGTTCTTATGATTATTATGTGTAAAAATTCATGTATGTTGTGCAAAGTTTGGGCAAAAATGGTTGGATCGCTTTTGAAATGATTTTTGGATCTCAAAACTTGAAATTTGCTATCATTTTAAATACTGCGACTTTTCGGTAGATTTTCTGGAAAAACTTTCACATCTAAAACGTAAAGAATGCTTAATCACACATAATATGTTATGAAAGATGAGCAAATAAAGATTACTTAAGGCGTCCCTTTGCGTGTTTTACGCACGAAAAACAATTCAAGACGCGAAGAACGCTGGCGGAGAGACGGGAGAGCCTTGATGCGTTTTAATCCTCCAAATCCACGTGAATTGCTCCTTGAGAATGAGGTGTGGCGTGAGTTTGATGGAGAGAACCCTAGGAGTCCTAGTTCGTGAGGTGTGTGTTTTGATGCAGAGTTTAGGTGATGCAAACTTGGTTGGTCAAGCACCAAAGAAGGCATGAGAGTCGTTGGAGTTTCCCGAAGGACCTATAACGAGGGGACGTAGCAAGAAGTTTAAAGAAGCACTTCAAGGATTCATGGTGAGCTACCAAGGAAGTCATTCAAATTGGGTGTCTAAGTTAGAGGAGCTTGAGGAACATGGACACAATGATGGAAGTGTTTGGAATGTAATTCAAGTGCTAAATAACCATGAGGACAGCAGCTCGCAAGCACCCGCGCCAGAAGCGGCGTAGCTGCGCGCGCGCGTGCGCACCTGAACCGGCGCGACCGCGCGCGCCATCGCGTGTGAATCGGCGCTGCCGCGCGCACTGCCGTGTCAAACTTGCTAGACAACTTTTGTTAGGACTTTTTTTCACTACTTTTTCATGTTTTATTGATTATATATGCATTGTATCAGACCATGAACAATATAATTCAGATATAAGAAATTTCTTGAGGTTTCTCTCAATATTCAAGGCTATTTTAGCTTGGTTATTCTCAAAATCAAACTTATCAAAGATTGCATCTTGTGGCGTTTGTCAATTGTTTTCGCACGGATTGTCAAAACAGGTTCTTTGAAGGTTCTTATGAAATTCGATTGTTACTATCGTTGATATTTGTTGCTAAGTTTAATCACTTAGAAGTGTATATCACAAATCGTTGCTTGTTTCAAAAGATCGGGACAATACAATCGATCCTTGTTCGTTATTGAATTGAGGGCGTGATTCTAATTAATCGTGTTTGCTTCTCATTCGTACGAGGATTCGTATCATTAGGGCTTTTAAAATTAAAGGTCTGATATAAAATATTTCGGTAGGAAATTGTAACGACCCATTACAGGCCCAGTGGACCGCCCATACGGCCCACTGCCCCGATCGACCAAAGGCTATCCCGATCTTGGGCTCCCTCAAAGGGGCCTTTTCCCTCACGGGCTTTCCATAGGGCGTCGTATGGGTTACTCATAGGATCTCCCCCTCCCTACCAAGGGGTTTCTTTCGCCTCCCCAGGACTCGATCCCATGACCTATAGGATAAGTACTCTTGATATCAATGTACTTATCCTATAGGTCATGGGATCGAGTCCTGGGGAGGCGAAAGAAACCCCTTGGTAGGGAGGGGGAGATCCTATGAGTAACCCGTACGCCTTTTATTGTAACGACCCATTACAGGCCCAGTGGACCGCCCATACGGCCCACTGCCCCGATCGACCCAAGGCTATCCCGATCTTGGGCTCCCTCAAAGGGGCCTTTTCCCTCACGGGCTTTCTATAGGCGTCGTACGGGTTACTCAAAGGATCTCCCCCTCCCTACCAAGGGGTTTCTTTCGCCTCCCCAGGACTCGATCCCATGACCTATAGGATAAGTACATTGATACCAAGAGTCCTGGTACCAGTTGAGCTTACTGGTACCAGTTGAGCTAAGCTCAACTGGTACCAGGACTCTTGGTATCAATGTACTTATCCTATAGGTCATGGGATCGAGTCCTGAGGAGGCGAAAGAAACCCCTTGGTAGGGAGGGGGAGATCCTTTGAGTAACCCGTACGACGCCTATGGAAAGCCCGTGAGGGAAAAGGCCCCTTTGAGGGAGCCAAAGATCGGGATAGCCTTGGGCCGATCGGGGCAGTGGGCCGTATGGGCGGTCGACTGGGCCTATAATGGGCTGTTACAGTATAACTTTAGCGAAGCTTAGGTAAGAACATTGTTTGCAATTATCAATTAAACTTAGATTTTATTAGGAATAATTGAATCGAAGTTTGATTGATACAATTTATTCGTCACTTGGGAAAGGGGGAATAAAATAATTAAGTGTTCTTGGTCATTACATAATTGGAATTCGTGAATATAAAGTTAACTGAGAATAATTATCGTGGAAACTTAATGAATTCATTTCTCTAGATATCTTCTCTCATTGTTATTTCTCAATTCGGTGATTAGATTAATTTTTTGTTTTCAATTAATTCGTTTAAGTAAACCAAATCTCTTTTGATTTTTATAAATAAAGTTGAGACTATTTTAAGTACAAGCATTGATATAATTTTAGTTTACACTCCTCGTGGGATCGACACTCGTACTTAAAAATTCAATTTACTATAACTTGACGTCGTTCGCTTGCGAGCAATTAAGAAAACACGCAACAGTGCTTTACCGACGCTATCATACGATCATCTCTTATACTTGATTGACGCCAGTGTGCCATCTCGAGCAATGATTCGATAGCGATTCGATTGGTTCTGATACATGCTCAATGGATGGGCATTTGACCTGATATCTCCACGACATGCATGCATTGCATATCATATATCATTGTGTAGATATATGTTGTATATATTATGGTTGTTCCATAAGGAGCTTGTGCCCACCCCCATGGGAGACTGTTGTTGTCTTTGTGTGTGGACAATGGCAGGTACTCCAGGTTATCAGGAGACCAGAAAGGGTACTTATGGAGGGAGTCGTATCTGAATTGAGGTTGAGTGGTCTATCTTAGTGTATATATGTATCTATATGCCGGGGCATGTCCCGAGGATATTAGTTGTTGTATTTAGTTGATTTTAATTATGTGTGGGCATATTTTATTATGTGATATGTTTAGATCAGGCTTTATTATATACTATTTTTAGTATCATAATTATAGTTATTACACTTTGAGCTCATTGTAAAGAAAAATTTTCACTCGGTTTCCACTGTAATTAATTAACCCTAATCAAATTGCATCGTAATAAAGATTAGGAGTTAAGTGCCCCACAATGTATGGTATCATAGCATAGCTAGGAATGCTCGACTGAGTCTTGTGAACATTTGAATAGGCACAAATGAATTGTGCATTTGTGTTTGATTAACTTGTATGACTTGCTCTTGCTTGATGTAGTTTGAGTAGTTGTTGGTGAGATTGATGATTCGATATGATTTGATGATGTATCATTGATATTTATTTGTGATATTCATATTATATTTTGTAGATGGATCCCACAAATGAAATTGGTATGAGTAGTGGTACTGAAAGGATGGTTGGACAATTCGAAAGAATGTCCATGGATTTGGTAATGCACTACTACAAAAAACACAAAACGACAATGGCGACAACGGATATCCATTGTCGTAGGCCATTTAAAAACTGTTGCAACTGAGGGTGTTGTTGAAAGTACGTTCAACGACAACGGTTTAAAACCGTTGCCGTTGCTAACATTTGCGACGGATTTTTTACATTAGCGACGGATTTAACCGTCGCTAATTAGCGACAGATTTTCCTTAAAGTCCATCGCTACTTTTAGCGAAAGTTTGTCATGCTGTCCGTCGCTATGTTTTTCAGTAAAATAAAAATAAGTACTTTTAATAAATTCATAAATCTAACAATATTCATGATCTTAACTAACACTTAAAAATTTACAATAAATTGAAGAGAAAATTTTTACCCTAAATCGAAACTAAAATCGTGTAAGAGAAAAATTTTAAGTGTTGTGAAGTGGTGTAGAGGAAAATGGATTGAAAACGCTGGTATTTATAGACAAGTTGCGACGATTTTTGATTAACCGTCGCTAATCCGTCGCTATTAGCGATGATTATTATCAAACGTCCCTAATTTAAAATTTTTAGCCACGGTCTAAGCCGTCGCTAATTTAAAACGGTTTAGCTTAAAACAATTGCTAAATTACGGTTTTGAATAACCCGTCGCTAATTTAAGAAAGGCGACGGTTTTTACAATATAGCAACAGTTTAATAGAACCGTTGTCGTTACATGCTAATAGACAACAATTTATAAAATCGTTGTCGTTGACCCTAAAAAATGCTCAAAGACAACGGTTTTTAGAAAACCGTTGTCGATTGTCCAAAAAAACATGCTAATAGACAACAGTTTATAGAACCATTGTCGTTGACCTTAAAAAAAACGCTCAAAGAAAACGGTTTTTAGAAAACCGTTGTATTTGACCCTCAAAAAGACAACGATTTTCTAAAAATAGTTGTATTTTGCTTTAAAAATTGTCATATGACAACGGTTTTCTAAAAAACCGTTGTAAAAAATAAAAGACAACGGTTTTAGAGAAAAACCGTTGTTTCATGTGTGTTGTTGAATGGCAAATTTGTTGTAGTGATGGCTCGCTTCCAGGATTTGGAACCACCTAGGTTCTTTGGCATCGAGAGTGCAGAAAGAGCAGAGACATGGTTAAGGGATATCGAGCATTTGTTTAATATTGTTGAATATTCCAAGTCTCGGAGAATGAAACTTGCTCTCTATCAATTAAAAGGCCGAGCAAAATCTTGGTGGGAAGTCACTGTGACTTAATTGAAAGAGGCTGGTATTGAAGTCACATAGGATGTCTTCAAGGCCCAATTTCTTGAGCAGTACTCTTCATTTTCTTAGTATACTGCCCGGGAAAATGAATTCAATAGTCTGCAGCAGGGAATCATGACTTTTGCAGAATATGCTTCAAAATTATCTACATTATTAAAATATGAGCCTCATGTAGTTTCAAACGCAAAAGCGAAGTATAACAGGTTTGTGAATGGTTTACATCTAGCTATATATATTTTTGTCATTTCTTATTTTCCTACTAGCTACACAGAGACAGTTGAACGAGCCAAGGCAGCTGAAGCTGGATTAAGGCCGGGAGGTCCTCAGTACGTTCCTCCACTTCAAGTGTCAGCTCAGCAACCTACCTTGCGCCCAAAAGGCAAAAAGTTTAGAAGGACTGGTTCTACAGCTTCCTCATCAACTTCTAGTTCCAGTGGATCCCAGCAAGGGAGTCCCGTTATTGCTCCTTATTGTAGCCATTGTGGAGGCAAGCATACTATTGAGCAGTGTCGGGGTGTGTTTGGTATTTGTTATCATTGTGGGCAGGAAAATCATTTATCTCGTGTATGTCCGAATAGGGGTATGACTTCTTCCCAACCCCAACCAGGATTTAGAGGTGGCCCTAGTATTATGAGACCTATTGTTCCTAGTCCCTCTTTCCAGAAGTCAAATGTTCCACGATATCGAGGACCTGGTAGCCAGACTGTCCAAGGCCTTCCCCAAGTTACAGTGTATGCCATGACCAAGGATTAAGTAAAAGAAGCTCCTGGTGGTGTTATTGCAGGTATCTGCATGCTTTGCGATTATCCTGCACATTTTTATTTTATATAGGAGCGTCTCACTCAGTCATTTCTCATGCATTTGTTGCATACCATGATATTATGTGTACTCCATTGTATGATACGTTATTCATGGCCACGCTAGCAGGAAAGATTATTTTATCTGAACAAGTTTTTGCATAATTGTGTACTGATATATGAGAATATTGTGATATTTCTGAATCTAATTGTCCTTCCAATGCACAACTTGGATTTTATGGTCGGCATGGATATCCTGACAACCAATCGAGCTACTATTGATGTTTTCATTGGGTGATTCGATTTCGATTTGTTGATGGACCCATGTGGAATTTTTATTGCAAGGGTTCCCAAGCAAAAATTCTCCTGGTATCCTCTCTGGAAATGTCTCGGCTTTTGTTTAGCGGAGATGAGGGTTATCTTGTCTATCTTGTTGATGTTTCTAAGAAGGAGTCCTCTTTATCATATATTCCTGTTGCGAAAGAGTTCCTAGATGTATTTTTCAATGAGATTCCTGATTTTCCTCCTCATCGAGAAGTTGAATTTAGTATTGATCTTGTACCGGGAACTGCACTTATTTGTAAAGCTCCTTATCGCATGGAACCTTTGGAAGTGAAAGAACTGAAAGAACAATTGCAGGATCTTCTCATAAGGGATATATTCGACCGAGTGTATCACCTTGAGGAGCTACAATTTTATTTATTCGAAAAAAATATGGTACTATGCCAATGTGTATTGATTACAGGCAACTGAATCGAGCTACTGTGAAAAATAAGTATCCACTTCCTTGTATTGATGACTTATTTGATCAGCTTTAGGGTACCTCTGTATACTCTAAGATTGATATTTATTCTGGTTATCATCATGTACGAGTTCAAGAAGAATATGTACCTAAAACTGCTTTTCGTACCAGGTTAGCCAACAATGAGTTCTTGGTTATGCCCTTCGGTCTCACTAATGCACCTGGTGTCTTTATGGATCTAATGAATTATGTCTTTCGAGATTTTCTTGACCGATTGTATATTCGAAATCGAAAAAGAGCATTCTGAACATTTGAGACTGGTACTTCAAACTCTTCGCAATGGCCATTTATATGCTAAATTGTCCAAATGCGAATTCTGTACGGACAAAGTGGTATTTTGGGCCACGTCATTTCGAGACATGGCATATCTATTGATCCTGCTGAGGTTGAAGCTGTATTGAATTGGCCGAAACCAGTGAATGTTCCTGAGATCCGTAGCATCATGGGTTTAGCTGATTATTATCGTCGTTTTATTGAATGGTTTTCAAAAATAGCTAAACCTATTACTCAACTGACGCAGAAGAATCAGAGATTCATTTGTCAGATGAATGTGAAGCTAGTTTTCTTGAATTGAAGACGAGATTGACCACAACACCTGTGCTTCCTATTTCCTCAGGTATCGGAGGATTTGTAGTGTGTACAGATGCATCTGGTAACGGTTTGAGATGTGTTCTGATGAGACATGGCAAGGTGGTTGCTTATGCATCTCGTCAATTAAAATCTCATGAAACTCGTTATCCTGTTCATGATCTTGAATTAGTCGCCATTGTGTTTTCTTTGAAGATTTGGCGTCATTATTTGTACGGAGAAAAGTTTGTTATCTATTCAAACCATAAGGGTCTGAAATATCTCTTTTCTCAATCAAATTAAAAAATGTGGCAACGCAGGTGGATGGATCTGGTGAAGGATTTTGATTGTGAGATTCAGTATAACCTGGGATCGATGAACGTTCCTGCAGATGCCCTTACTCGCAAGGTTCATGACTCTGTTTTAGCCTCTCTTAATCTCACCAAAGTACATGAGGATATATGTACTTCTGGATTGACTTTTCACTTGAATTAGAATTCTGTCACTGTCTCAGCATTGTCAATTGAGCCTAACCTGATATCTAAAATACGAAAGGTCGAACGAAGCAATGTTCAGATTCAAAAGTCTAAAGAACTTGTATCTGCAGGACATCATTCTTGTTTTCAGATTGCTTCTGATGGTTCTTTACAACTTAATTGTCGGTTGGTAGTCTTCGATAATTCTGATTTGAAATATGCCCTTCTTTGCGAAGCTTATTGTAGCGAATACATTATTCACCCTCGAGGCCGAAAAATTTATTTGACATTGAGACCTCAAATACGGTGGAAACATGTGAAGATGGAAATTGATAAATTTATTTCGAAATGTCTTATCTGTCAGCAAGTGAAAGCCGAGAGAATGAAACCGGGAGGAATACTACATAGTCCTGAAATCTCAAAATGGAATTGTGAACATATTGCTATGGATTTTGTGACTCATTTACCTTGTTCGCCCAAGGACTGTGATGCTATTTGAGTTATTATTGATCGGCTTTTGAAATCTGAACATTTCATCCCGTATGAGCGGACTTATCCTTTTAAGAAAATGGCTCGTTTATACATCAAAAATATTGTGAGACTGCACAATGTGCCAGTATTAATTGTATCTGATTGTGATCCAGATTTCCTTCTAAATTATAAGGTAGTTTTCAAGAAGCTATGGGTACGTGTTTGGCTATTAGTACTGCTTATCATCCTCAAACTGATGGCCAAACAGAGCGTACGATCCAAACATTAGAAGATATGTTATGTGCTGTTGTGAAGGATTTCAAAATGGGATGACAAGATGCCTTATCATTGGTTGAATTTTCTTATAAAAATATCTTTCAAACGAGTATTGGTATTGCACCATTCTAGGCCTTATATCGGAGATGACGTAGGTCACCGTTATTCTGTGATGAAATTGGTGAGAGACAGATGACTGAACCTGAAATGATACAGGAAATGAATGACAAGGTTCAGTTGATTCGACAGCGAATGAAAGTTGCTCAGGATCATCAAATGAGTTATGCTAACAAACGAAAATGACCCTTAGAACTCCATAAAGGTGATAAAGTATTTTTGAAATTATCTCTCTTTAGAGGCACTGTTCGGTTTGACATGCGAGGGAAATTATCTCCTCAATATGTTGGTCCATATGAGATCCTGATCGAGTTGGGGATCCGGCTTATCGATTGGCATCGCAACCAAATTTATCTGCCATTCACCATGTGTTTCATGTTTCTATATTGAGAAAGTATGAACCAGATCTAGCACATGTGCTTCAGCCTGATGAGGTTGAACTTGATCCTTCACTTTCCTATGTTGAACAACCGGTTCGCATTATGGATCGGATGGAGAAAGTATTCCGTAACAAATCGATTCCACTAGTTCGAGTACAGTGGACACGACATGATGTGGAAGAGTCAACGTAGGAATTGTAAATCAAGATGCGAGAATCATATCCACATTTGTTTGATTCTATTCCACCTATTGCATTGTATTCAATGTATCCCTTTACTGATTTTAGTTTTGATATATAATATAACTGGTGACATATTATATTTTTGACGAGGTTATAAATGTATATATAAATACTTAAGATTTCAAGGATGAAATCTTTTAAGTGGAGGAGAAATGAAAGGACCGTGTATCGTATTATCGTAAATTATATGTTGATTATCGATAATTTCTGACATTTTAATGTCATTAAGTACATGAAGTATATAAGTAACACATGTTACAGTTTTCAGTATAATGAATTGAGTATTAGTTCAAATCAAATAAAACCAATTTCATTTAAAACTAATACATAGTACTACAATTTTCATGTTTTAAGTTTTGTCCAAATACATTTGGAAATATGGGCAAAATCATCCCAAGTGTATCGTGTGCATTGCAGTTCCTGCATTGACACATTTTGGAAGAATGAGCGTAACTCTCGCATCCAATATCCAAATTGAGTGATGACAGTGGAAAATGAAAGCCAAGAATAGATCTACAACTTTCATGTTGACCACTTTTGTTAGTTCGAGGCGCTACTTCCTGTGCGCCCTAGCGCGGCATTATTAAGGCTTGTGGATAGAATCCGGCGTGCTAGGGCGCCACTTCATTTCTACCCCAGCGTGGCATTAAAACACATTTTGTACAGAGCCAAGCGCGCTAGGGTACCACTTCATGACAGCCCCATCGCAGCATGATAAACTCGCCCGAACAGAACTCGGCGCACTAGGGTGCAATTGACCGCCCTAGCGCGGATGCCTCAGGTTTATGTTGATAAGAATGAGTTTTCTCTCACTTTTCCATTTTCTTTGGAAGCTTCGAGTGTGAGAGAAAAGCAATGAATTTGAGTTTGATCGTACGAATCTACCTCGGAACGCTGTTGAAACTCGAAACCTATTATATATTCGGAATCCTAGTGTGGAGAGCGTTTTTTTGAGGTAAGTTTCTTTTTGTTTCAGCACCTTTATTTATTGAATCGCTGAAATAGCATGCATTTGAAGTCGATTTCCATATATGCGATAGAATCACCGACAAGAACTACTTTTCAAAGTAGGAATTGAATTAAGTTATGATTTCAATTTGATATGAATTTTCAAATTTTCAAAAGATTTTTAAAACTTGAATTGTTTATTTTAAATGAATTTATTGATTGAAATTATTATGTTGATTATGTAGATAGATTTTCTGTACTAAAATCTTAAAGCTACATTGAGTGGCGAGGATGAATTGAGGTATGTTGCGACTGAGTAACATACGACAAGTATATGTGTCATATGATATATGTTTGATTGATTTGACTGAGAATATGTGTCTATATGTCTTACTTGTCGAGTTGATGTGGCATACATGACATTCATGATTGGTATATCTGTATAAAATAAATATTTTGTTAACACACATAATTTTATTCATACACCGATACATGACATACACGTTGAGCTATGATCCTTGAATACCTTTATATCTTTGGATTTGATTATTGGGTTTGTGAGCACGATGCTATGTTTGGCGTTATGTGGCCCTTAAAACATAATAATTTGTGGCCTCTATGATTGATTGATTGATATCTGGGATTTGATGGCGCTTTGTCGAAGCTATCATACGATCATCCCTTAAACTTGACTTAGGCCGATGTGACAGGTCGAGCATTGATTTGATAGCGATTCATTCGATTGTTTCTTATACATGCTCAGGGGATGGGCATTTGACCTGATATCCCTACGACATAGATGCATTGCATATCATATATCATTGTGTAGATACATGTTGATTATATTATGGCTTTTCCATATGGAGCTTGTGCTCACCCCCAAGGGGAGGCTGTTGTTGTCATTGTGTGTGGACAATGACATGTACTCCAGGTTATCAGGAGATCAGAGAGGGTACTTCTGGAGGGAGTCACTTCAAAATTAGGTAGAGAGTGGTCTATTCCAGTGTATATATGTATCTATATGCTGGGGCATGTCCCGAGGATATGAGGTGTTGTATGTAGTTGATTTTGATTATGTGTGGGCATATTTTATGATATGATATGTTTAGATGAGACTTTATTATACACTATTTTTAGTATCATAATTATAGTCGTCACATTTTGGGCTCATTGTAAAGAAAATTTTTCACTCTTTTTCGGCTGTAATTAATTAAACCTAATCAAATTGCATTGAAAAAACGATTAGTAGTTAAGGGTCCCACAAAAAATCACTGATTTAATTCTAGTGTTCTATCAAAATTTCGAACTTTGTACATTTAAACCTTAAAATTCTATGAAATTATTACCTTGATCTAAAAATTTTCGAAAAAGCGATAACAGCCCCTATATTTTGATTTTTTTTTGCAAGTATGTCCCTGAGATTTAAGTTATTGCATTTATGGTCCTTAATGCTCTTAACTACCACAATTTAACCCTTAAGTCCATCTATTAGAGCATGCAACCTAAATAATTCTAGGTTCTCAAATCCCCAAAAATAAATCACACTACCTAACATAATAATCCATGCAATCGAGGCGGTAAATAAAAATCTTAAACATAAAGGTTACCGGTGATCAGTATAGAGTCTAGCTCCGCCTCCTCTTCGTGCATCTCATAGGCTCTGCCAGTAGTTGGACCCTTGCTCGAAGGGAAATCAGCTGCCTTGTGGCCCCTTTCTTTGCATATAATTGGAAGTCCCCCACATGCACTTGCCGAAGTGGAACCGGTTGCAGTGCTTTCATGGTTGCCTCTCCTCCGGCTTAAAAGCCCCTGGTGCCTGCGGCGGCCTCTGTTGTCCAAGTCTCTAAAATTGTCCATGGGCCTTCTGCTGCCCCCGATGCCTCTGTAGCCCGATAAACTGTCTCAAATGTGGTTGTGAAATAGACTGGGCCTGATGCCTCTGCCGACCGCTCCATCTCGGCGTCGATATCTCGGAGGGCATGCTCCGCCTGAAAAGCACAAGCGGTGGCCTCATCATAACTCGCCGGTCTCATCAGTAAAACGTCCTGGTGCAAAGTGGGTGTGCGGCCATCCATGAAGTGCATCAACTTCTGAGCGGCATCCCTCGCAATAAGGGGCACAAAGTGACAGCTCCTATCAAACTTCCGGATAAACTTTGCCACAGACAAGTCCCTTTGTCGAAGACTCATAAACTCCCTCATCAGGCGTCCCCTGACCTCTACTTGAAAGTACTTGCCATAGAATACCTCATTGAATTGATCTCATGTGAGGGTATCCAAGTTCACTCTGTGCGCTGCTCCCTCCAACCAAGGGGATGAATCGTCCCAAAGCATATATGTGGCGCATCTGACCCGATCTCTGTCTCTCATGTCTAGATACTGAAAGTGCAACTCTGGAGACCGGATCCAACTCTCTTCTAAAAACGGATCAGTAGTACCTCTGAAATCCTACGAGTTTAGCTATCGGAACTGCTCATAAATGTTCGTCTGGGGCCTCGGAGCATGTTGTGCCTGTTCCATCAGTCTATCAAAACCTTCAAGGACTCAGGTAGCTTCATCTCCTGGTGGCGGTGGCGGTGGCGGTGGAAGGCCTCTACCGCATCCTGGAGTATCATGCTGACGATCAGTGCTGGGTGATAGCATTTAAACATTTAAACATATAGTTTTCAAAACATTTAATCCTTAAATCGTGTAAACAACTAAATATGTACTGTAAATCGCTGAAAAACATGCATCATGTAAACATGCAGGTGATAGCATTAAAAAATTTAATCATACAGACTTGAAGTTTGAAGACTGATCTGCTGAAGCTAGCGGTGGGACAACCTTATACATCAACCTTATACATGACCCTTACTCTGATACAAAATGAAACGTCTACTACTTAAAATACTAAAAAAGCTAAATCTCGAAATATTCACTAATATGCATGCATGTGATAACCACTAATATGATTTCATTACGATAGATGAAGATAATTGTGTTTATGTGAAAAGATCAAATAAAAATTTTGTAATTCTATCCCTTTATGTCGATGACATATGGTTAGCTTCAAATGATAAATAATATATACAAATCATCAAGATATGGTTGTCCTCAAATTTTAAAATGAAGGATATGAGTGAGGCAAATTACATTCTATTTGTTAAAATCCACATAGATCATTCTAAAAGACTTATTGCATTGTTTAAAGAATCATATATTCAAATATTCTAGAACGATT
The DNA here is from genome assembly GCF_025594145.1 of Primulina tabacum. Taxonomy (NCBI): domain Eukaryota; kingdom Viridiplantae; phylum Streptophyta; class Magnoliopsida; order Lamiales; family Gesneriaceae; genus Primulina; species Primulina tabacum. Next base: position 22,420,940 of record NC_134560.1, on the reverse strand, counting down.
TAGAATGTCAAATTATATATCCTTTGATACTCATGTGGTCAAAGGTAAAAGATTAATTCATAAAATGTGCCCAAACATATATGGAGAAATACAAGAGATGTCTAGAGTATCATATTCTAGTGCGGTTGGGAGTTTCATGTAAAAAATAATGTGTATTCGTCCAGATATTTGTTATGTTTTGGGTCTGATGAGCAGGTATCAATCTAATCCAATAAGAAAACACTGGACTGTAGTCAAAATGATTTTTGTTATCAACAAAAAAATTTAACGCTGAAAGGATACACAGATGCTACTTGGGATGGTTGTTTAGATGAGCTTAAATAAACTTTTGGTTATGCTTTCTTGCTAAATGATGGATGCATCTCTTGGACAAGACAAAAAAAATTATCACTATCCACAAGGGAAGTAGAAGTTGTGGCATGTGCTTATGCAGTGCAAAAAAGTGTTAGGTTGAAAAGAATCCTGCGTCATTTGGGTATAGTAAGCAGTCCGGTGTGGCTGTAACAATTTATTATGATAGTCAATCAGCAATTGTTTACTCTAAAGACTCCAAATATCATGGAAAAACCAAACATATTGACACAAAGTCCAAATTTATCATAGATGTAGTTGAAAAGAAAGATGTGTGATAGTATCGGTTAAGGTATTTGGAGTGTTTAGAAAGGTGGGTTGAATAAACACTATTAATTTTTGTTTTCTTTTTAAATATGAATCAGTTATTTGAGGAATTGATCCTAAAACCTATTTTTGTGGATATAAATCAGTCAACTGAAAATAGTGCAGAAATAGACTGAAATATAGATTGAATACTGAGGAATGGTATAATGCAAAACTGAAATAACAACTGAAATGAATACACGAATTTTTACGGATGTTCGTAGACTTCAAATGCTCCTACGTCACCCCTTCTATCACGAGGATATGTTTTTATTATAAGATTTTAATATATTACAATATATTGCAATACTCCACTTCAATTGGTCTTACATAATTGCAAAATGAAACTCTTAGTGTATCAACACTTTTACAATAGTTAACTGAATCGCTTTAACTTGTATCATGAATGCTACGAATATATATAATTACTTTAGAGCTGAGTGTGCAATCTGTAAACTGAGAAAATACTCGAGAAATTTATCGCAACTGATTGAAGATTGTAGATTGTTTGTTTCGTTTTTTTCACCAACCTTTTTCAACTGATTCAATTAGCTATAAATATTCGTTGAATCGTTTTCTAGTTACTTTTTCTGATAGTGGTACAAGGTATTCAGACTTTCTTGTTCTGATTCATTTGTTCTGCTTTGGTACGATCTGTCAGCCTGTCTTTTGATACTTCAACTGATGACATGGCCAACTGATTAGGAGTCAACTGATTAGCCGATCAGTGCAGCTGAACATTTTCAGTTTAACTGATGTCTTATCAGTTATGAATACTTAAGTTGATAAAGATTTATTCAGTTCAGTTCAAACGTAGTCTTCAGTTATGATTACTCGATTTGTCCGATTAGTTTAGTTTTTTAGTTTTTCTATGGATTATCTTGTCAAACTCCGAAACTAATAATATTATAACAATTTCCCCCTTTTCGGTGTTTGAAAAAACTTAGATTTCTCGAATTGATGATAGATAAAAAAGCTGATTGTAGATAAAATAATGTACAGATTCCCACATAATCAGGAATAATAATTTTATTTATTTGGAAAGAGGTAAGTACATATTCATCAAACATTTCAAAAAGAAAATAGACAATCTTCAGGCTAACAACTAACATATGACACTGGAATATTTCTAAGACTTTCTCTCAGCTAGTCCTTTATTAGATGGTTTGTCTGGTTCACTTCTTTTCTTGCTTCCTGTCCCTGCTGCTGCTTCTTTCTTTTGTTCTTCCCCCTTTTTGTCAACACTCGCCGCTCTAGGAAAAAGAAAGAATGCTGAACTGACCTGTGCAGATACCTCAACCAGCTGATTCTGTACTGTGTCAAAATTCTTAGATAGACTTGTATGAACAAAATCAATCCAGTTGCTGAGTATTTCCTGGGAGGAGAGTAGTGTAGGAATTGTAATTGATTCTCTTTTCATATTTCCGACTGTGTCGAATAGGGAAACTCCATCCATTGTCAGCTTTTTCAAGCCTTTCATTGTGTGATCTCTCAATGTGTCCAGACTTAAAGATTGCTACAGTTGATTAGATTTTATTTGACAGATATTGGAACCAAGATTGTTCAGTTATGATAGAATACTGTCCATCATTACATCAGCTACTAGTGGTAGTTCAGAGGAGAATTGTTTAGTAGGAGCTTTTTACTTCCCATTTACCATCAATGAAAATTTCATTACATCAAGCTGTATGTGGCAACATCTTGGTCTATATCTACTGCTAGTTCATCTACTGTTGCTTCTTTGTAATGCCCGAGATGTGAATTGGTAAGCAGAACTTATTAATGCATGATTTGATGTATTTATCGAAGGGCGAGGAAGCGACGTTGCGATTCGATTTTAGTTGCAAAATATATTGTTGGGGCAGCAGAGACAGTGCAACCGCGGTCTAAAAGACAGTGCACCCGCGGTCGTTTATCATAAAATGTTGAAAGTTGACAGTAGCTTGACTGCACCTGTGATGAAACTTAAAATTAATAATTTATTATATGTTAAAACCTGTATTTTAAAATTTAAGTTTCATTAAAATTATAAAATTATGTTATTTTAGTATTGTTTGTTTATATTTAATTGTCTTACTAAATATATTTTATTTTCAGGTTTTCTACGTGTTGGTAAAATAATGATAACTCAAGCTAGAAAATTAAAATGGAGGTGACTCAAATATGTTTGGAATCCTTGAGAAATTATCTACAACTTTGCAGAAGACATGATTGCATAAAAAGTTCATTAAGATGATCAAATTGTGCAAATATCAAAAGGAGGACAAATTTACTTTTACTATGACAAGCATATAGTAAAAAAATCATAACTATTTCAATATTTGAGGCGAACCAAGTGGCCAAATTCATATACAGTCAATTCCCCACATGTTTGCCGTTTTGAGCAGAGTCAAATTCGTTGATTAAAGTCGTGGAACAAAGCATTGAAAGAAGGGACATGGAATTGAACTTGGAGGAGACAAAGAATACTATTGCAACTAAATGTCATTAATAAAAATTTTGACCCTTTCTCTCATTTGGCCTATAAATAGAGGCCTTGTGCTAGCTTGAGAATCATTCTATCTCATTGTGAAATATAGTGTGAGTGTGTATCAAAGTTATAAGTTCCAATATATTTTCTTTCATGTTCTCAACTATGAGTGATATTTTAGTGTTGATCAAAAGTAAGCTTATGGCAAGCTAAATCTATTATGTCAAGGTGAAGATGATGCATTCTTGGTGAAATAAGATTGTTTATATTTTGTATATTCTTTCTTTATTTCTTTTTATTTTGCTAACTTATTTTTATTGTATGTATAAAAATGAATTATTTGTTGTTATCAATTTACATCAAATGCTTGATACCATTAAAGTGGTTATCTTGATTTGTTGTTTAATTTTGATACAATAAATATTTCATCACTTATTATTATATATATATAGATATATATATATATATACATATATATATATATTTATATAATAATATCATAATATTTGATTTAGACGATAGCGTGGCTCTGCCGGTTGTTCTAAATGAAATATTATGATTTAATACTAACATCTAACAATCTAACATTTACTTTATCGCAACTAACTTTTATTTTTCGCATCTAACTTTTACTTTCTCGCAATTAACTTTTACTTCTCCGCAACTAACATTTACTTTATCGCAACTAACTTTTACTTTACCGCAACTAACTTATTAAATCAATATATTTCATTTAGGCAATAGCGTGGCTCTGCCGGTTGTTCTAAATGAAATATAATGATTTAATTTAACATTTACTTTATGCAATTATTTATTTATATAGTTATAATTATAATCATAGGTACCATATATAAAATATCGGTTAATTCGGTATTTTCTATAGTGGGAACTATATTATATTATGTGTGTGTTTAATTTTCTTGGAACCATTATTTATGGTGGTTTCTTTTGTTTTACTTTTAGTTAAACAATATTACATAAGCCAAGAATAAATCCTCAAGTCCTTGACAAAATTTATAATTTGTAATCTTCATTCTTGCATTTGGTAATCTATAAATTAATAAATTTAAACTCAAAATAACCTCTCTGAGGATCGATCTCGTACTTACGAAATATATTACTTGCAGAAAACCTACACTTGGGTGAATTATTATTTAAGTAGTAGCAAGTTTTTGGCGCCGCTGCCGGGGAGGTATAAATTAAGTTTATATTTGTTAATTATGTTTTATTTATAAGTATTGTGTTGTTTTTTTTTTTTGTATGAATATTTGGAGTCGAAAAAAGTGGTAGACTTATTCGAGTATCTAAAAATAATTTAAACATGGATGATAATTCAAATAATCAAGATAATGATAATAATAATAATATAATAATAATAATAATCAAGAACATGATCAATTAAGAACACTTAGGCACCATATGAACCCTATTAGAACTAGTGCCCCATCTTGTTTAGTTTTTCCTCCTGATGCATCTAATTTCAACTTCAAACCTCAAATTATTCAACTTTTACCAAATTTTCATGGCTTAGATTCTGAAAATCCATATTTGCATCTAAGAGAATTTGAAGTTTGTAACACTTATAATGATCAGAATTGTAGCATGGATATAGTTCGATTAAAACTTTTCCCTTTTTCTTTAAAAGATAAAGCTAAAACATGGCTACAAAATTTAAGATCAAGTTCAATAAGATCATGGGAAGAAATGCAACAACAATTTCTCAAAAAGTTTTTTCTTTCCCATAGAACAAACTCTTTTAAAAGAAAAATTACAATTTTTTCTCAAAAGCAAGGAGAAACGTTTTATCAATGTTGGGATAGATATAAAGAATTACTTAATACATGCCCACATCATGGTTTTGAAACATGGAGAATAGTTTCTCACTTTTATGAAGGTCTAATACCTAAAGATAGGCAAATGATAGAATTCATGTGTAATGGAACTTTTGAAGATAAAAACCCAAATGAAGCTATGGAATATTTGGATTCATTAGCAGAAAATACTTAAAATTGGGATAATATAGGCACAATAGAACCACCAACAACTAAAAACAATAATTCAACAAATGGGGGTGATATCTATAATCTTAAAGATAATATAGATATTCAAGCTAAACTTGCATCTTTAGCAAGAAAAATTGAGTCATTAGAAATGAAAAAGAGTGGTCAATTAAAAAGTATTCAAGAAATTGTTTGTCATATATGTGATACACATGATCATGCTACAAAAGATTGTCCAACATTACCTTCATTTAAAGAATGTCTCCATGAACAAGCAAATTATGTTAACAATTATAAAAAAAATACTAGATCCTTTTTCACCATCATATAATCCTGGATGGAAAAATCATCCTAATTTTAGTTGGAGGAATGATAATAATGCACAACCGTCACAACAATATTTTCAAAATAACCAAAATCATCAAGGTTATATTCCTTATGTTACACCTCCAAGAAAAAACTTTGAAGATGTAATTCATGCATTTATCCAAAAGCAAGAGTCTATCAATATTCAAAACAGTCAATCTATGAGTGATTTGAAAGAAACTCTTGCAAAATTTGCATCTGCACTTAAAATTCTTGAAAAAGGAAAATTTCCATCTCAACCTCAACCTAATCCTAAAAATCAAAATCAAGAATTTAAAAATGAAAAAATTGATCAAATAAAATCTGTTATTACCCTTAGAAGTGGTAAAATAGTTAATGATCCATATAGTAATGAAAACAAGGATCATTTAAAATCAAAGAGTAAGGATGATAATCCTGATACTTTTGATAATGATGATACCTTAAATTTTAAGAATAATATGGTGAATGATAAATCATCTGAAATAGTAAATAAGTCAAATAAACCTCCACCATTTCCTCATGCATTAACAAATCATAAAAAATAAAAAAGTGATTCTGATATCTATGAAGTTTTTAAACAAGTGAAGATAAATATTCCATTATTAAATGCTATTAAACAAGTACCTTCTTATGCAAAAATTTTAAAAGACTTATGTACTGTAAAGAGAAAATTGCATGTGAAGAAAAAAGCATTCTTGGCTGAACAAGTAAGTTCTATTCTTCAAAATAATTCTAGTTTAAAATATAAAGATCCTGGTTGTCCAAAAATTTCATGTATTATTGGAGAAAATAAAATTAAAAAAACTTTGTTGGATTTGGGAGCAAGTGTGAATTTACTTCCTTATTCAGTTTATTCAAAACTTAATTTAGGAGAATTAAAACCCACTTCTGTTACTCTCTTACTGGCGGATAGGTCAATCAAAATACCTAGAGGTATTGTAGAAGATGTCTTGGTTCAAGTTGATAAATTCATATATCCTGTAGATTTTATTGTTTTGGATACACAACCAATAGAAGTACATAATGAAATTCCAGTAATATTGGGACGACAATTTCTAGCAACTTCAAATGCTTTAATTAATTGTCGAAATGAAATAATGAAATTGTCTTTTGGAAATATGACTCTAGAACTTAATGTGTTCAATTTATGTAAACAACCAAGTATTAATGAAAATGAATATGATAATGAAATTGAAACAATTGTGGAAGAAAATATACAAGAATAAAACTTAAATCAACAATCTGAAGTTTTTTCAATAGAAAGTTTTGAGTCTAAAAATAATTTTAAAGAATATGATAATACAAAACTTGAATTAAAAGTTTTACCATTAGAATTGAAATATATATTTCTTAGTGAAAATAAAACATTTCCTGTTGTAATTTCTTCCACTCTTTTGCCAAATCAAGAAGAAAATTTGATTAATTTACTTAAAAAATATAAAAAATGCAATTGGATGGACTTTGAAAGATATAAAAGGTATGAATCCTTTAATTTGTACACATAAAATTCACTTGGAAGAAAATGCTAAAACATATCAACAACCACAAAGAAGGTTAAATCCACATATGAAGGAAGTTGTTAAGAATGAAGTATTAAAACTATTAGACGCTGGAATTATCTATCCAATTTCAGATAGTAAATGGGTAAATCCAACACAAGTAGTACCTAAAAAGTCCGGCATCACTGTTATAAAAAATGAAAAGGGAGAGTTATTACAAGCTAGGAATCCATCTAGTTGGCGTATGTGTAATGATTATAGAAAATTAAATGATGCAACTAGAAAAGATCATTTCCCACTACCATTTTTAGATCAAATTCTAGGAAAAATAGCAGGAAATTCTTATTACTGTTTTCTTGATGGGTATTCGGGGTATTATCAAATACCTATATCATTAGAAGATCAAGAAAAAACTACTTTTACTTGTCCTTTCGGAACTTTTGCATTTAAAAGAATGCCATTTGGTTTATGTAATTGTAACGCCCCGAAAATTTTAAGGTCCACGCAAACCACGTGCATGCAATTATTAAATTCTCTTGCATTTTAAATAATTGTTTTAATTGCATTAATTAATTATGTTGTGCATATTTGCATATTTAAAATATATTCTTCTACATGATTGCATTAAAATGTATTTTTAAAAGTTTATTCGCGTTGCGATCGAGGAACGGAGACAGAGGGCTGAAAAATAGAAAATGTTTTTATTAAATAATTGTTTTTAATTATTTAAAATATGGTTGATGCTTTTTAGTATTTTTGAAAATAAGGGGTTTTGAGGTGATTTTATACGCCGGGACGTAAATTTTATCAGTGTTGGTTTTTCAACAAAAATACGAACTTTTTGGCAACCCGGCTAATAAATTCACAAATTTATTTAAACAAAAAACTTGATAATATTTTATTAAATCCTAATTAAGACTAATGGGCTAGTTTAGTGGCTTAATAGGCCTAATTAGTAATTTAATTAGCTATTTAAAATATATAAAACACCCCAAAACCCGACCAAGTTCACGCCTCTCACTCTTTAAAAATTCAGAAACTCCCTCCCCTAATCTCAACAGCACACACGACATCACACTTAGCTTATTCAAGGAATTTTCGAAAGGTGCAAGGTAGAAGCAAGCCAAGGTTCCGTTCCGTTCTTCGTCGTCAACGTATATTCGTGCGTAAATTACGCAAAGGCACGCCATACATCTCCTTTTCTCATCCATCATATCATATTATTGTTTTAATTATTGTATACATGAAGAACATGGGTTTACTTTTCAGAATTTTCGGAATATTATTGCATGTACACCTTGGGAAACTTGGGATTTTGATGTAAAATTCATAAATTGATTACGTTAGTGGGGCTGCCATGAACTTAGGTGGGAACAACTAGTGTTTATGCATGATTTAGAATCCTAGCACCCTCACCTTAAACACCAAAATCACAGCAAACAAGGAACAAACAAACTGGAACCAATTTTCTGTTATGGGGAAGGTGTGGCACGTTTTTGGGGCAAAGCTTAGCATGGCTTGGTTCGACTGGGGCTAGGGCTAGCTAGGGTCAGGTATGAGTCGAGTGAAGAGTTTTAGCCACGCTAGGACTCAAGACCATGGGCTGGAGAGGAGTCCGTTCCAAGGAGAACTCCTACCCGAGAAAGCCGATAGGGGGCGCGCAGGGTCTTGCTTCGTGCAGGGCTTGGGGGCACGGTCCAGGGGGCCAGGGCAGGGTAGAGTCGAGTCTTTAGGGTCCTTAGGAAGTGCTCATCACGTTGGTTCAGCAGCTGGATGCATTGGTAGAGTCCTAGGGGCTTGATCAAGGTTCCTTGTCCAACAAGGAGTTCTCGGCCAGTTAGGGGTCATCTTGGGAGGGCTCGGTTTTTAGGTTGGGCATGGGTTCTTAGTAGTTTAAGGATCCAGTAGCCTAATTTAGGATGTTGGTCAAGTTTTGGCTCGATATTGTTTGGGGGTGACTCGTGAAAATCGAGAGTTGGCTCGGGGGTGAAAATTAGGTGTCATCTAGGGTTTTTAAAATAAAAAAAAATGGAAAACGGCTCACGGGGGTCGAGTCATGGTCCATAAGGGCTAAAATAATATAAAAAGACTAAATTTAGAATTTAGGTATTTTATATTAAAGTTTGGTATTTTTCGGGATTAAAACACTGTTAAAACAATTAAGAAAAGATAATTGAAAAAGTCTAACATTTAAGCCAAATAAAATTATAAAAAAAAAATTTCACGTAAGCTTAAATAATTATTTGGGACATGTTAAAGTTATGAAATCAAGAAAAAAGTCGAAAACGTAAAATGTCGAGTCCGGGGGTAAAAAGGTCCTTTTACATCGGGAAATTAGTAAAGGTCATGGCAGTGCCCTAAATGCTATTTTTATGAAAATATGATTATTTTTAAATGTTTATGAATTGTTCATGATTAAATGATGATTTTTAAATGTCTAAGGGATTTTTATGATTTAAGAAGATATTTAAAATACATGTGCATGCTTGGTTTCAAAAATGAAAAACGTAATGATATTCATGATTTTTCTAAAGTGATGTGAATGAAAAATGCTGAAGGATGTGAAATAATTGTGACTAATTCGTTAATGTCGGCGACGTCGTGAGGGTTATGGTCCCAGTGGGAGCCCGACGATCGTGTTTCCATCATTGCGAATATGTGGTAACGGATATGTGGTAACGATTTTGTGGTAACGGAAGAATGGGAATATCGTGAGAGGAAAAGGCCCCAAAGGGAGCCCATTTATGGGAAAAGGCCCCAGAGGGAGCCCCGACGATCGTATTTCTATTCGAATCATGATAGGCCAGGGCCCAGTTGACCGGTGAGAGTGTTGCTGGTGTTCCCCGCCGCCCAGTACTGTGGTTTTATGTAGATGGATCCATCGACCCTCATGAGCATGATCAGGAAAGTCACAATTAACGATTTGAATTCAACAAAAGAAAAGAGAAAAAGAAAAGGAAAATGTTCATGATCACGTTAAAGATTTTATGTCATGTCATGTTGAGGAAAAAGGAAAAAGTTAAGGTTTATGATTGCATGTCATGAAAAAGTATTTTATGAAAATGTTTATGTTTAAATTTTTATGCATCATGAAAATGTTTACGAAAATGTTTATGTTTATGCATCTTCATGAAAACGATATTTTAAGTACAAGTATTTTTCACTGTTATATGTTAGCTGTATTACGTAGTACTTGTTATAAAGATTATGGTGTGTTGAGTCTTTAGACTCAATAGGTGTGATGGATGCAGGTTATCATGATAATGCTAATGGATGTCTTGATGGTTGATCCGACTGGACAGAAGGTGCACATGACCCGAGGACCGACGCTAGTTTCCGCATATATGTTATGATTTATGTTAAAAGATTTTATGACTTTTATCATGAGTATGAGTGGTTTTTGAGAGGTTATAGTATGGGCTATACTTTTCAAATGTTATTTTTAGATTTAGAAAAATGTTAGTTGGTTGTTTATTTTAAAATGATGTCAAAAATATTTTATGAAATTTTATGGTTCGGCCGAATGCTATGTGAGGTTTTAAAAAAAAATATTTCTAGTACTTTTTAAGAAAACGAATAGGCAGATGTTTCAGTAATGCTCCGGCTACTTTTCAAAGATGCATGTTAAGTATTTTTAGTGATATGATTGAAGAATATGTAGAAGTTTTTATGGATGATATAACTTTTTTTTGAAACTCATTTGAAAATTGTCTTAAAAATCTAGAAGAAGTATTACAAAGATGTGAAGAAAAAAATCTTATTTTAAATTGAGAAAAATGCCATTATATGGTTAAATTTGGGATTGTTTTAGGACATGTGATATCTGAAAACGGAATTGAAGTTGATAAAGTCAAAGTTGATGTTATTGCTAATTTAACATCACCAAAAACGGTCAAAGAAGTTCGATCATTCTTGGGTCATGCAGGATTTTATAGAAGGTTTATAAAAAATTTCAGCATAATATCTAAACCAATTTCAAATCTTTTGACTAAAGATACACAATTTGAATGGACTCAGAAATGTGAAAATGCTTTTAAAAAAATTATTAATCTTTTAGTTACATCACCTATTTTACAACCTCCAGATTGGTCTTTACCATTTGAATTAATGTGTGATGCAAGTGATTATGCTATAGGAGCTGTGTTAGGACAAAGAAAAGAAGGAAAACCTTATGCAATCTATTATGCTAGTAGAACCTTAAATAGTGCCCAAATAAATTATTCCACTACTGAAAAAAATTACTTTCAGTAGTATTTGCATTAGATAAGTTTCGATCTTATTTAATTGGTTCTACTACTATTGTTTACACCAATCATTCTGGCATAAAATATTTATCAAATAAACAAGATACTAAGCCAAGATTAATACGGTGGATTTTATTGTTACAAGAATTTGATATTATAATTAAAAATAAAAAAGGAAAAGAAAATATTGTAGCCGATCATTTATCTAGAATAATGACTGAATCATCTCATAATGAAATACCAATAAATGAAAATTTTCCAGATGATCAGTTGTTTTATGTTACTATTATGCCCTGGTTTGCTAACATTTTAAATTTTCTCGTGACAAATAAAATGCCTTCTCATTGGAATTCACAGGATAAGAATAAATTCTTGATAGAAGTTAAAAAATTTTATTGGGATGATCCTTACTTATTTAAGTATTGTCCTGACCAAATTTTTCGACGATACATACCTGACAATGAAGTAAGTAATGTTATTAAATTTTGTCATTCTGAAGCATGTGGAGGTCATTTTTCATCCAATAAAACAGCTACAAAAATCTTACAATGTGGATTTTATTGGTCGTCTTTATTCAAAGATACGCATTTATTTTGCAAATCTTGTGAAAACTGTCAGAAGATGGGATCAATTTCAAAATAAAACATGATGCCTTTAAATCCAATCATAATTATTGAAATATTTGATAGTTGGGGGATAGATTTTATGGGTCCATTTTCATTATCTTTTGGATATACGTACATTTTAGTCGCTGTTGATTATGTTTCAAAATAGATTGAAGCAATTGCATGTAGAACTAATGATCATAAAGTTGTTATAAAATTTTTAAAAGAAAATATTTTTGGCCGATTTGGAATACCTAGAGCAATAATTAGTGATGGGGAAGTCATTTTATAAATAAATCATTTTCTTCTTTGTTAAGAAAATATGGCATTACACATAAAGTTTCTACCCCATATCATCCTCAAAGTAATGGTCAAGTTGAACTTGCAATTAGAGAAATAAAACAAATTTTAGAAAAAACAGTTAATCCAAATCGAAAAGATTGGTCTTTAAGATTAACTGATGCATTATGGCCATATAGAACTGCATTTAAAACATCATTAGGGATGTCACCATATAGGTTAGTTTTTGGTAAGCATTGTCATTTACCGGTTGAACTTGAACATAAAGCTTATTGGACAATTAAAGCATTTAATATTAATTTAGTTGATGCATCTAAATTAAGAAAATTGCAAATAAATCAACTTGAAGAATTAAGAAATGATGCTTATGAAAATTCAAAGATTTATAAAGATAAAACTAAAGTCTTTCATGATAAAAATATTATGAGAAAGTCATTTGAAATTGGACAAAAAGTTTTGCTTTATAATTCTCGTTTGCATTTATTTTCAGGTAAACTAAGATCGAGGTGGTCAGGACCATTTATAGTCAAATTTGTTTATCCTCATGGTGCTGTTGATATTGAAAATCCTAAAAATAATGACGTGTTTAAAGTTAATGGGCAAAGATTTAAGCCTTTTATAGAAAATGAAATTCTTAATAATGAGTTTATGCCTTTATATGATCCACAATAGTTGTTTGATATTTTCATTTTCTTTTGCAGATTCTAGTTCATTTCTCGGTTAAGTGGCGGATAACGGTACTGCGTGACTGTTTAAGTCGGTTTCTTCAGTTTTCCCAAAATAATTGAAATATATATAATAATAATAATATGGATGCGTGTATTATGAATCTTCGTAAATATTTTGCTTGTTTACCTGATAATGCGTTGAAAAAAATTTATAAAGCTAGATGTGAGCGGCTAAGGTTGATGATTTCATATGGCATACCGAATGATGTCCATTTGATAATTGAAGCAAAAGTCCGATTGGTTGGGGAAGCAAGTGAATTAATAATAAGGCATATGCCAGGATTTGGTAAAAGCACATATGACAAAAAGCGAACAGCTAAACGTATAGGTGGATGTGATAAATGTGCAAGGTGGACTTGTAAGGGAAAATGCAAAAATGTTGGAATGACATCAATGAATAGAGAAGATAAAATTTTATTCATTAAGAATGGTCTGAGTAAAGAGCCTTTGGATGATTTTCTAGAGGTTCTTGATACGCATTCTAGTGGGTACGTGCAAAATGAACTTCTTAAACTATGGTGGCAATTTCAACAGGAGGAATATCAATATGGACGATGAAATCAGCCTTACAAAGATCCTACTGTAGTAACGCATATCTATTTAGATAAGTAAATATATATAACCATATTTCGTCTTGGGAATCTGACGTTAAAAGACCATGTTTGACAATTTATAAGAAAATTGGATGGGAAGCATATCCTCGACTCATAGAAGGCGTTGAAGCCGTTACTGAACGTAAAATCAGAGGAAGATGTGAGCCACAATCACAACTACGCTGTATATATTTGTTTTAATTTTGTCATTTTTATTTTCTTTTAATAATAATAATTTCCTGTTCAAATATTGACTTTTGGCATGTTACGCTTATAAATTCATATGCTGTGATCTAACAATTACAAAAAAACATATTTCTCAACATGTCAACGTCCACGGTAAGTAAAATCAAAAATATTTGTGTATTTTGTGGATCTAGTGCAGGAAAAGATTCAATTTATAAAGAAGTAGCGGAAAAGCTTGGAAAAACACTTGCTAAAAAAAGATTCATTTGGTATATGGTGGTGGTGAAGTTGGCCTCATGGGAAAAGTTGCAAAAGCTGCGCATGCAGGTGGAAGTGAAGTTTTAGGCATTATTCCGATTACCTTAGTCAATCTTACAGGACCAACAATAGGAGAAGAAATGAAAGTGGACAACATGTATGAACGAATTACTCAAATGATTTAACATTCAGATGCTTTCATTGCTTTGCCAGGAGGTTTCGGTACTTTGGAAGAAATATTTCATACTGTTTGTTGGGCACAATTAAATATCCACAATAAGCCAATTGGTTTGTTAAATGTTAACAATTATTATGATAAACTGCTATCGTTTCTTGATGATGTTGTGGAACAAGAATTTATTTCATTAGCTTCGGGAAGGATGTTAGTTTCTGCTACAAGTGAAGGTGAAATTATTGATTTACTGCAAGGATTTAGTCATGAACCAGATCCATCCTTATCTCAACTTATTTGGCCAACATCCAAAAGTAAGAAAAGAAAATTCATGTGATGCTAAACTTGTGATTCAACGGTATGTTTTAATGTTTTTCTTTAAGGTATGAATAATTTCTTCTTCTACTCCTCTTAGTTTTTTTATATAAAAATTAAAATATATACTTATATATAGTAATAATAATAATAATTTTTAGTTCAATGTCGAGTAAGTTGTCAGTAAAATGCACCTGAGACGCATTAGTTTATAATTATTGAAAAATCACAATACACTAGATTTTAATATTCATTATATTCAAAATACAGACTAAAAGAAAAATTAGTTTTTCATATGTACCAATTTATATATATATTTTGATCAATTAATATAAAATATATAATAGATGTGTTCATATATATATATAATTGTATGTGTTTTCAAATAAAATAATTTCTAAAATTTTTATGAGAATATAGTTAAAAGATATGGTTTGTATGGTTGTTAACATGTATAATTGAAAAAATTCTTTTGTAAAAGTATAATATATACTCACACATCTTTTGTGAGTGAGTGGTGAGAATGAGAAAACAATTAATAAACTTTTATTGATTATTAAAAAATGGTTAATTACAAGAATATAACTCTCCTAAAAAAAATATTTATTGAAAAAAGAAAAAAAAGAAGTAAATATAGAACGGACTGCAAAATACTTTATTCATTGTAATTTTTTTAGATTTGATTGATGTACTATCAATGTGTTCTAAAAACATCAATATTGTGTTAAAAAAAAAAACCAAAAAAAACAAAAAAAAAAAACAAAAAAAAACCAAACAAACAAACAAAAAGATTTTTTTGTGCTAGATAAGTTTCAAAGGTAGTCGGATTTATCCGTTATATAAATGTTATATATATACATATTTATGGTAGAATGTTTGAATAAAAAATTTTATGTTATTGTAAAATTTTCCAGTTATGTTATTTAAAAAAAAATAAAAAAAAGAAAAAAGGGGGATTTTATTCTTTGTAAATTTTCCTATTTTGTTTTCAATATTAGTTTAATTAATTGTCTGCTTTAATACTTAGCATTTTTCAATGAGAGTTAATTTTCATTCCAACTCCATGAGTGAAAACTAGCTATCCTTAAACATTTTGACCTGAAAGAATATATGGAGTTGAGGCTTTTACAATAATATTCTTGATATTATACATGTTATGGTGGGTGGTGTGAATTATCTTTTTGACTATATTATTATAAAAAATTTAGAAATTTTTAAAAAATTATATATATATATATTGTTACTTTATATATTATGTGAAAATAAGAATAATAATAAAAACACATCTAATTATATATTAAACGAATATATATATATATATATATATATATAAATCGGTATTTGATTTTGTTTTTAATAAATATGTTTGTATTTGAATATATAAAAGGAATAAAGAATCTAGGTTGTGATTTTCCGATAAATTTTATTACTAAGGGACTAGTAATAAGATAGTGTGGGGGTGTGATGAAACTTAAAATTAATAATTTATTATATGTTAAAACCTGTATTTTAAAATTTAAGTTTCATTAAAATTATAAAATTATGTTATTTTAGTATTGTCTTTTAATATTTAATTGTCTTGCTAAAAATGTTTTATTTTCATGTTTTGTAAGTGTTGGTAAAATAATGATAACTCAAGCTAGAAAATTCAAATGGAGGTGACTCAAACATGTTTGGAATCCTTGAGAAATTATCTACAACTTTGCAGAAGACATGATTGCCTAAAAAGTTCATTAAGATGATCAAATTGTGCAAATATCAAAAAGAGGACAAATTTACTTTTACTATGACCAGCATATCGTAAAAAAATCATAACTATTTCAATATTTAACCAAATGAGGTGAACCAAGTGGCCATATTCATCTACAGACAATTCCCCACATGTTTGCCGTTTTGAGCAGAGTCAAATTCGGTGATTAAAGTCGTGGAACAAAGCATTGAAAGAAGGGACATGGAATTGAACTTGGAGGAGATAAAGAATACTATTGCAACTACATGGCATTAATAAAATTTTGACCCTTTCTCTCATTTGGTCTATAAATAGAGGCCTTATGCTAGCTTGAGAATCATTCTATCTCATTGTAAAATATAGTGTGAGTGTGTATCAAAGTTCTAAGTTCCAATATATTTTCTTTTATGTTCTCAACTATGAGTGATATTTTAGTGTTGATCAAAAGTAAGCTTATGGCAAGCTAAATCTATTATGTCAAGGTGAAGATGATGCATTCTTGGTGAAGTAAGATTGTTTATATTTTGTATATTCTTTCTTTATTTCTTTTCATTTAGCTAACTTATATTTATTGTAGGTATAAAAATGAATTATTTGTTGTTATCAATTTACATCAAATGCTTGATACCATTAAAGTGGTTATCTTGATTTGTTGTTTAATTTTGATGCAATTAATATTTCATCACTTATTATTATATATATATATATAGATATATATATATATTTATATAATAATATCATAATATTTCATTTAGACGATAGCGTGGCTCTGCTGGTTGTTCTAAATGAAATATTATGATTTAATACTAACATCTAACAATCTAACATTTACTTTATCGCAACTAACTTTTACTTCTCGCATCTAACTTTTACTTTCTCACAACTAACTTTTATTTTTCCGCAACTAACATTTACTTTATCGCAACTAACTTTTACTTTACCGCAACTAACTTATTAAATCAATATATTTCATTTAGGCAATAGCGTGGTTCTGCCGGTTGTTCTAAATGAAATATAATGATTTAATTTAACATTTAATTTATGCAATTATTTATTTATATAGTTATAATTATAATCATAGCTACCATATATAAAATATCGGTTAATTCGATATTTTTTATAGTGGGAACTATATTATATTATGTGTGTGTTTAATTTTCTTGGAACCATTATTTATGATGGTTTCTTTTGTTTTAATTTTAGTTAAACAATATTACATAAACCAAGAATAAATCCTCAAGCCTTGACAAAATTTATAATTTGTAAACTTCATTCTTGCATTTGGTAATCTATAAATTAATAAATTTAAACTCAAAATAACCTCTTTGAGGATCGATCTCGTACTTACGAAATATATTACTTGCAGACAACCTACACTTGGGTGAATTATTTTTTAAGTAGTAGCAACCCGCGGTATAAAAGCCACCGCACCTGCGGTAAATGTACAGAGACAAGACCGCACCCGCGGGGCAAGAGCCAGCGCACCCGCGGCCGCGGCTTCTGAAATTTGAGTTTGGATCAATACGCCTAGCGCACCCGCGGTGCAATGGGGAGCGCACCCGCGCTAAGACGTGTTGAATGAGAAATAAGACACTTGCTCTTGGACATGCAATATCATGTGTTGTCTTCCATTCTTCATCTCTCCAGCAGGCAGAACCGAGAGAATTTCCCCTTTCAAGTCCAAGGTTCCTTCCATCCTATAATTGAGCTTGTGCAACATCTAATCATCCAAAATTCAATCCAAGCATAGATTCTTGCTCCTCTCATCAAAGGCTATCTAAGGATGTAAGTATTGTTACATTTCAGCATGATTTGAAGTTGAGATTTTGGGGAAATCAGATTTTGATTCCTATTATATGTTTTTATGATGATTGGGAACTTGTATTCGCAACCGGATCAAGAAACGGATACGTTATGCAGTTATTATTATTTTCAGCATTTATTGTGATTGAGGATATGCAGATTTCAGCATGGTACATTGTGATCTTGAGGATTTTGACTTGTTAAGATGGATATGTGAATTATTGTTATTGATTAACGTTATTTGAGTTGATTGGTATCGAGAAACTACGCCGCTATGCCGTCGAAATGTATCGAGATTGATTATTGATTAGTATATGTATTGGCTTGAGTTGTAGATTGATATTGTATATCTCAACATTGCCATTTCAGATTGGTATAGACAAGCTTCGACAGATATAGACTTCGATCTCGACAAAGATTGTACGACAAGAAGGTATAATTCATGTTGATTCGGGAAGATACAACTCGAATTAGATTTGATTTGAGTTTCCCAAAATCACATACTAGATTGTTTATATTTTGATATGTTTGTGCTTTGTTTATAGATTTATATTCAAGCATTTAGGATAGGAGAGTCATTGGCAGAATTGCAAAATTTCTAGATGTTTGGTGATATCGACGCATAGGAGCAGATGTACTCCGATTGTAGACCTCCGATACAGACATGACCGAAGTTTAGGAATAAGACGTACCGTCACCGCGATTGGGAGGGTAGGTGGCAGACTGTGACGTCTTATTCACACCGAGATCCCTAGAGTTAGATACGAGTCGAGTCCAAGGTATGAATAATTTAAGTTACTTGTCTTATATTGTTTATGTTTCATAGACTATGAGACATGTGGTTATTGATTTTATTCTTGATAGTATGCTTCATGATTTATATTGTGTATATGCATGTATACATGTTTTATACTGGGATTTATTCTCACCGGAGTTTCCGGCTGTTGTTGTGTCTGTATGTGTGCATAACAACAGGGGGGACAGGATCAGGGTCCAGAAGAACTTGACGAGATGAGAGATCGAGATAGCGTGGTGATTTTGGGCGTAGAAGATTACTAGTGATTTTACATATGATCTGTAGTTTGTATTAAACACAAGTTGTATGAATGTATTGAAACAAGACATGTATTTATGTTTGTTGAAATAAAATAGAGAAAGATCTTGTGCTTGATTTATATACACTCGATTTAATGTTAAAAGCAAAATTCTGACCCATATTTTCTAGCAAAGATCCAATTAATCTCAAAAAGAATTGAGTTAGAGCCCGGGTCCCCACATTCTTAAACTGACTGACTGAGAGGATGATCTTGATGATTAGTTTCAGAGCAAGATGCCTTAGCAGTCTTTTGAGAGGTGAAGAACTGAAGAGTGGCTTCAGACCTGAAGAAAGTCTCAGGAAGCACCAGGTTGGATGATGGAAATTTAGATGCAGCTGATGTTTCCTGGACTGAGGGAGTGATAATTTGTTCAGTTGGAAACTAAACTGCTTCAGATTGGACTTCCGCTTCTGTAGTTGATATCATTTCTTGATCCTCAGTAGTTTCAACAATGTCATCAGCAGCCAAATCATCTTTATATTCCATTTGAATATCCTCAGCGACTGATTGAAGCATTTCATCTATAGTTGCAAAAATCAGACCTTCTTCAGTGAATGTAGATAGTTGTGCTGTTGGTTCAGAAACTAGTAGGTTAATCAAGGCTGTGGATGAGGAGGGTTGATCATCGGCGGAGAGTGAATGAGGGACCTCTGGAACCAGTTCAACTGGTTGGATCAAAACTGACTCCGATTCAGCTGGAACCGTCAATTGCTCCTCTGCTGTTTTAGTTGGAACGTCCTCCTGAGATGATTTAGAACTGCTGGCCTCTACTGAACATGTAGTTGTTGTCTCATCTCCCAATTCTTAACTTTCATCAAGAGAGAGATGAGATCAGAGTCCAGTTGTTAAATAACTACTATATCTTCATATGCAGTAGGACAAGCTGTGTCATAATTCATCTTCAGCTAAGTAGTCAGCTTAGACAGGCTCTTGATTCTCATAAGATCGAAGAAGTATGACCTTCTCTCCATGGCTTGGGCGACTATGGTGGCTTTGACTGCTTTCGTAACACCTGATTTCAGAGAGATGAACTGCTTCAGAACTTTATTCTTTTTTAGTTTCTTCGCCAGTGTGACTGTTCTAAAGTTTAC
The DNA here is from genome assembly GCF_025594145.1 of Primulina tabacum. NCBI lineage: Eukaryota > Viridiplantae > Streptophyta > Magnoliopsida > Lamiales > Gesneriaceae > Primulina > Primulina tabacum. The sequence goes on along the minus strand of NC_134560.1, from coordinate 22,400,845 downwards.
TCATTCATCATAATGCACTATCTTCATCTCCACATGCTCATTAATGGCTTCGAAAATGAGGTCAATTTGAGTCTGTATGGCACATTTGGGTCACGATTCTTCAGTTTTCTTTGCCTTGCCGTTCAGATCAGTTAGGGCATGAGGAAAATCAAGAGCTGAACTAGTTGTTTCCACCACCTCTTTGATGATCACTCCTTTTGGGCATGCCGGTGGTAGGACATTGGGGCGGATAACTGTTGTGAGAGGAGCTGGAATCGAGGTCAATTTCAGCTACTCTCAGAATTCAGAAATGATTGTTGAGGGGTAGTGTAAGGACCGTGTATCGTATTATCGTAAATCCTATATGATTATCGATAATTCATGAATTTGATATGTGATTATGTATTTGATGTATATCCTGACAATGGAATTGAGAAAATAAGTATTGAATATGAATTGACGTTGTAAGAGCTTGAGTGGAGAAGCCGCACGCCAATACAATGCAAAATCAATATTTGGACAGAACTTGTGAAGCCCGAGCGGTAGAAAATGACCGCCCGAGTGCCAGTGTGGGAAAAATTGAGGCTCGGACAGAACACTCCGCGCCCGAGCGGTAGTTTTTGACCGCCCAAGCGCGGTGTAAGTAGAACTCGGGGACATAATGTCTCGCGCTCGGGCGCGAGAATTCTACCACCCGAGCGCGAGATCGGTGGGGATAAGAATGAGATTTTTGCTTCATTCTTTCTTCATTCCTCGGCTGAGACTTCGAGAAAGAGAAAGAAAAACTAAATCTTTTCGTCCAAATCGACTTCGAAACGCTGTCTAAACGCGAAACAAATTATATATTTGTGATCTTCGCGTCGAGGGCTTCTGACTGAGGTAATTTTTTTCTATTTCCAGCAGCTCTAAATATCAAAATGCTGGAATAGCATGTATTTGAAGTTGAATTTCTGATATGTAGTAGAATAACCGACAAGAAACTTGTATTCGAAGTCGGAATTGAAATATGATATGATTTTGATTTGATATGAATTTTTGAAGTTTCAAATGATATTTGAAACTAATATTAATCATTTTGGAGTATGTTATTGATTGGAATGAGTATGTTATTAATGTAGATAAAGTATTATACCGATATCTTCAGGCTACATCAACTGGAAATGAAGAATTGAGGTATGTTGCGACCGGGTAACATACAACAAGTATCTGTATTATATGATATATGTCGGATTGATTTAATTGATTAGAATGAGATTATGTGTCTATATGCCTTATTTGTTGATTGATGTGGCATACAAGACATTGAGATTGAGATATCGATGTATAAAATAAATGTTTTGTTAACACACATCATTTTATGCATACATCGATCCATGACATGCACGTTGAGCTATGATCCTTGGATACCTTGATATGATTGGATTTGATTCCGGGGTTTGTGAACACAATCGCTATGCCTGTATTTTATGACCCGTAAAGCATAGACAATTGTTGCCCCATATGATTGGATATGAGATTTGGGATTTGATGGCGCTTTGCCGACGCTATCATACGTGTATCCCATATTGGCCGGTGTGCCAGCTCGAGCATTGATTTGATAGCGATTCGATTGATTCCGACATGTGCTCAGTGGATGGGCATTTGACCTGATACCTCCACGACATACATGCATTGCATACCATATATCATTGTTTAGATACTTGTGGTATATATGATTGGTTGTTCCATACGGAGCTTTGCTCACCCCCAAGGGGGGGCTGTTGTTGTCTTTTTGTGTGGACAATGACAGATACTCCAGGATATCAGGAGACCGGAGAGGGTACTTCTGGAGGGAGTCACAGTTTGAGTTGAGGTTTATGTTTTGTTCCCAGTATATATGTATATGTATCTATATATCGGGGCATGTCCCGAGGATATGAGTTGTTTGTATGTGATTGCCTTTGATTACGTGTGGGCGTGTTTTATGATTTGAGATTAAATACTATTTCCAGTATTCAAATTATAAAAGAGATATTTTTGGGCTCATTGTAAAGATATTTTAAACTCGTTTTTCGCTGTAATTAGTTAACCCTAATCAAAGTGCATTGTAATAACGATTAGGAGCTAAGGGCCCCACACTAGATGGTATCAGAGCATAGCTGGGAATGCTCGATTGAGTCTTGTGTACATTTGAATAGGCACAAATGAATTGTGCGCTTGTGTTTGATTTATTTGTATTACACTCTCCTACTTGATTTGATTCGAGTAAGTATCTGACGAGATTGACGATATGAGATGATGAGATTATGAAATTGTGATATTCATCTTTTGATTTGTAGATGGATCCCACAAATGAAACTGCGAGTAGTAGTACTGAGAGGATTATTGGGCAATTTGAAGGATTGTCCATGGATGTAGTGATGACTCGATTCCAGGATCTAAAACCACCGAGGTTCTTTGGCACTGAGAGTGCTGAAAGAGCTGAGGCCTGGCTGAAGGATATCGAGCACTTGTTTAATATTGTGGAATATTCTAAGGCTCGGAGACTGAAACTTGCTCTTTATCAGTTGAAGGACCGAGCTAAATCTTGGTGGGAGGCCGCTGAGATTGGATTGAAAGAAGCCGGGATTGAAGTCACTTGGGATGTCTTCAAGGCCCAGTTTTTGGAGCAGTATTCCCCTCCTTCTTATTATACTGCTCAGGAGAATGAATTCAATAATCTGCAGCAGGGAACGATGTCTGTTGCGGAGTATGCTTCGAAATTTTCTACTCTGTTGAAGTATGCACCTCACGTAGCTGGGAATGCGAGGGCAAAATATAACAGGTTTGTAAATGGATTTCATCATGCTATATATACTTATGTTGTTTCTGGATTGCCTACCAGCTACGCAGAGGCAGTGGAACGAGCCAAGGCAGCCGAGGCTGGACTTAGGCGGGGAGGTCCACAGTATATTCCTCCACCTCCGGTGTCAGCTCAGCAGCCTACTTTGAGGCCGAGATGTAAGAAGTTTAAGAAGACTAGTTCTGTTTCTTCGTCTTCTTTGAGTTCGAGTGGATCCCAGAGAGGGAGTCCTATGATTGCACCCTATTGTAGCCATTGTGGGGGTAAACATACTATCGAGCAGTGTCGAGGTATGTTTGGTACTTGTTATCAATGTGGGCAGGAAGGCCATTTCTCTCGAGTATGTCCGAACAGGGGTACGACTTCTGCTCAACCCCAGCTAGGATTTAGAGGTGACCCTAGTATGACGAGACCTGCTGTTCCTGTTCCATCTTTCCAGCAGTCGAGTGTCCCACGATATTGAGGACCGAGTGCTCAGAGTGCCCAAGTTCCTCCTCAAGTGAGATTGTATGCCATGACTGAGGATCAGGCGAGAGAAGCTCCTGGAGGCGTGATTGCAGGTATTTGCACGCTTTGCGATTATCCTGCACGTGTTTTATTTTATACATGAGCATCTCATTCATTCATATCTCATGCATTTGTTGCATCTCACGATATTGAGTGTACCCAGTTGTATGATACTTTGTCGATAGCCACGCCAGCAGGGAAGATTATTTTGTCTGAAAAAGTTGTGCATAATTGTGTATTGATATTTGAGGATAATGTGGTATTTCTGAATTTGATTGTCCTCCCAATGCACGACTTTGATTGTATTGTTGGCATGGATATCTTGACAACAAATCGAGCTACTGTTGATTGTTGTCATGGAGTGGTTCGATTTCGACCGATTGATGGACCCAAGTGGAATTTTTATGGCAAGGGTTCCCAAGCCAAAATTCCATTGGTATCTTCCTTGGAAATGTCCCGATTGTTGACTAGTGGAGATGAGGGTTATCTTATCTACGCTATTGATATTTCGAAGAAGGAGTCTTCTTTATCTGAGATTCCAGTTGCGAAAGAATTCCCGGATGTATTTCACGATGAGATTCCTGATTTTCCTCCTCATCGAGAAGTTGAGTTTAGTATTGATCTTGTGCCGGGGACTGCGCCCATTTCTAAAGCTCCCTATCGCATGGCACCTCTGGAATTGAAAGAATTGAAAGAACAATTACAAGATCTTCTCGATAAGGTATATATTCGACCGAGTGTATCACCTTGGGGAGCTCCAGTTTTATTTTTCGAAAGAAAGATGGTACGATGCGGATGTGTATCGACTATAGGCAATTGAATCGGGCTACTGTGAAGAACAAATACCCACTTCCTCGTATTGATGATTTGTTTTATCAGCTTCAAGATACTTCTGTATACTCGAAGATTGATCTTCGTTCTGGGTATCATAAAGTACGAGTTCGAGACGAAGATGTGCCCAAAACTGCTTTTCGTACGAGGTAAGACCACTTTGAATTCTTGGTTATGCCTTTTGGTCTTACGAATGCTCCTGCTATATTTATGGATCTAATGAATCGTGTCTTCCGAGATTATCTAAACCGATTCGTTATTGTATTTATTGATGATATTCTTGTGTATTCGAAATCGAAAAAGGAGCATGCTGAACATCTGAGACTGGTACTTCAAACTCTTCGTACTAGTCATTTATATGTTAAATTGTCCAAATGCGAGTTCTGGATGGACAAAGTGGTATTTTTAAGCCACGTCATTTCGAGACATGGCATATCTGTTGATCCTGCGAAGGTCGAAGCTGTATTGAATTGGCCGAGACCTACGAGTGTTCCTGAGATCCGTAGCTTCATGGGTTTAGCTGGTTATTATTGTCGCTTTATTGAAGGATTTTCGAAGATAGCTAAACCTATTACTCAACTGACACAGAAGAATCAGCGATTCATTTGGTCAGATGAATGTGAAGCTCGTTTTCTTGAATTGAAGACGAGATTGACCACAGCACCTGTGCTTACTATTCACTCAGGTACCGGAGGATTTGTGGTGTGTACAGATGCGTCTGGTAAAGGTTTGGGCTGTGTTCTGATGCAACATGGCAAAGTGGTTGCTTATGCATCTCGTCAATTGAAATCTCATGAAACACGTTATCCTGTTCATGATCTCGAATTGGCTGCCACTGTGTTTGCTTTGAAGATTTGGCGCCACTACTTGTACGGAGAAAAGTTTGTTCTCTATTCGGACCATAAGAGTCTGAAATATCTCTTTTCTCAATCTGATTTGAATATGAGGCAACGCAAGTGGATGGATCTCCTGAAGGATTTTGATTGTGAGATTCAATATCACCCTGGATCGGTGAATGTTACTGCGGATGCCCTAAGTCGTAAGGTGCATGATTCTGTTTTAGCTTCTGTTTGTGTCGCCAAAGTACACGAGGATATATGTACTTCTGGTTGAACTTTTCACTCGAATTGGAATTCTGTCACTGTCTCAGCATTGCAAATTGAGCCGAACTTGATATCGAAAGTACGAAAGGCCCAACGAAACGATGCTCAGATCCAAAAGTCGAAAGAGCTTGTATCTACTGGACATCAGTCTGGATTCCAGATTTCTTTTGATGGTTCTTTACGACTTAATGGTCGGCTGGTAGTTCCTGACGACTTTGATTTGAAATCTGCCCTTCTTCGAGAAGCACATTGTAGCAAATACAGTATTCACCCTAGAGGTCGAAAGATGCATTTGACATTGAGACCTCAATTCTGGTGGAAACGTATGAAGAAGGACATTGCTGAGTTTATTTTGAAATGTCTTGTCTGCCAGCAAGTAAAAGCCGAGAGAATGAAACCGGGAGGATTGCTCCATAGTCTTGAAATCCCGAAATGGAATTGGGAACATATTGCTATGGATTTTGAGACTCATTTACCTCGTTCTCCCAAGGGCTGTGATGCTATTTGGGTCATTATTGATCGGCTTTCGAAATCTGCGCATTTTATTCCGTATGAGCGGACTTATCCTTATAAGAGAATGGCCCGTTTATACATTGAGAATGTTGTGAGACTGCATGGTGTGCCAGTCTCGATTGTATCTGATCGTGATCCCAGATTTGCTTCTAAATTCTGGGGTAGTTTTCAGGAGGCGATGTGTACGTGTTTGGCTATGAGTACTGCTTATCATCCTCAAACTGATGGCCAGACCTAGCATACGATTCAAACGTTAGAGGATATGTTGCGTGCTGTTGTGATGGACTTCAGAATGGGATGGCAAGATGCCTTACCATTGGTCGAATTTTCTTATAATAATAGCTTTCAGACGAGTATCGGTATGGCACCGTTTGAAGCTCTATATGGGAGACGATGTAGATCACCGTTATTCTGGGATGAGATTGGTGATAGACAATTGACTAGACCTGAAATGATACAGGAAATGAATGATTAGGTTCAGTTAATTCGGCAGTGGATGAAAGCTGCTCAGGATCGTCAAACGAGTTTTGCGAACAAACGAAGACGACCCTTGGAATTCCAGAAAGCTGACAGAGTGTTTTTGAAAATATCTCCCTTTAGAGGCACTGTTCGATTTGGCATGCGAGAGAAATTATCTCCTCGTTATGTTGGTCCATATGAGATTCTAGATCAAGTTGGTGATCTTGCATATCGATTGGCATTGCCACCAGCTCTATCTGCCATTCATGATGTGTTTCATGTTTCTATGCTGAGGAAATATGAACCAGATCCATCACATGTACTTGTACCTGACGAGGTTGAACTGGATCCTTCTCTTTCCTATGTTGAACAACCTGTTCGAATTATGCATCGAAAGGAAAAGATATTGAGAAATAAATCGATTCCTCTAGTTCGAGTGCAATGGACACGGCATGGTGTTGAAGAGTCGACGTGGGAATTGAAAAGCAAAATGCGAGAATCGTATCCGCATTTATTTGATTCCATGTCATCTGTTCCATTGTATTCGATGTATTCTGATCCTTTTACTGATTTTAGTTTTGATATGTACTATAACTGGTGACATATGTATGTTTGCCAATGTTATGTATATAGAAATATTTGAGATTTCGAGGACGAAATCTTTTAAGAGGGGGAGAAATGTAAGGACCGTGTATCGTATTATCGTAAATCCTATATGATTATCGATAATTCATGAATTTGATATGTGATTATGTATTTGATGTATATGCTGACAATGGAATTAAGAAAATAAGTATTGAATATGAATTGACGTTGTAAGAGCTCGAGTGGAGAAGCCGGACGCCAATACAATGCAAAATCAATATTTGGACAGAACTTGTGGCACCCGAGCGGTAGAAAATGACCGCCCGAGCGCCAGTGTGGGAAAAATTGAGGCTAGGACAGAACACTCCGCGCCCGAGCGGTAGTTTTTGACCGCCTGAGCGCGGTGTAAGTAGAACTCGGGGACAGAATGTCTCGCGCTCGGGCGCGAGAATTCTACCGCCCGAGCGCGAGATCGGTAGGGATAAGAATGAGATTTTTGCTTCATTCTTTCTTCATTCCTCGGCTGAGACTTCGAGAAAGAGAAAGAAAAACTAAATCCTTTCGTCCAAATCGACTTCGAAACGCTGTCTAAACGCGAAACAAATTATATATTTTTTATCTTCGCGTCGAGGGCTTCTGACTGAGGTAATTTTCTTCTAGTTCCAGCAGCTCTAAATATCAAAATGCTGGAATAGCATGTATTTGAAGTTGAATTTCTGATATGTAGTAGAATAACCGACAAGAAACTTGTATTCGAAGTCGGAATTGAAATATGATATGATTTTGATTTGATATGAATTTTTGAAGTTTCAAATGATATTTGAAACTAATATTAATGATTTTGGAGTATGTTATTGATTGGAATGAGTATGTTATTGATGTAGATAAAGTATTATACCGATATCTTCAGGCTACATCAACTGGAAACGAAGAATTGAGGTATGTTGCGACCGGGTAACATACGACAAGTATCTGTATTATATGATATATGTCGGATTGATTTGATTAATTGGAATGAGATTATGTGTCTATATGCCTTATTTGTTGATTGATGTGGCATACATGACATTGAGATTGAGATATCGATGTATAAAATAAATGTTTTGTTAACACACATCATTTTATGCATACATCGATACATGACATGCACGTTGAGCTATGATCCTTGGATACCTTGATATGATTGGATTGGATTCCGGGGTTTGTGAACACAATTGCTATGCCGGTATTATATGACCCGTAAAGCATAGACAATTGTGGCCCCATATGATTGGATATGAGATTTGGGATTTGATGGCGCTTTGCCGACGCTATCATACGAGTATCCCATATTGGCCGGTGTGCCAGCTTTAGCATTGATTTGATAGCCATTCGATTGATTCTGACATGTGCTCAGTGGATGGGCATTTGACCTGATACCTCCACGACATACATGCATTGCATACCATATATCATTGTTTAGATACTTGTGGTATATATGATTGGTTGTTCCATACGGAGCTTTGCTCACCCCCAAGGGGGGGCTGTTGTTGTCTTTGTGTGTGGACAATGGAAGGTACTCCAGGATATCATGAGATCGAAGAGGGTACTTCTGGAGGGAGTCACAGTTTGAGTTGAGGTTTATGTTTTGTTCCCAGTATATATGTATATGTATCTATATATCGGGGCATGTCTCGAGGATATGAGTTGTTTGTATGTGATTGGCTTTGATTACGTGTGGGCGTGTTTTATGATTTGAGATTAAATACTATTTTCAGTATTCAAATGTTAAAAGAGATATTTTTGGGCTCATTGTAAAGAAATTTTAAACTCGTTTTCCGGTGTAATTAGATAAACCTAATCAAAGTGCATTGTAATAACGATTAGGAGCTAAGGGCCCCACAGGTAGACAGCTAAAGTCTTTGTCTTCAGTGTGGTAGATGGCTGAACCGACTGAATTGGAACTACTGGGAGAGCTTTCTTAGCTCCTGATTTTAGTAGTCTGAACTTAGGAAGAGCTCCAGGAGTGGCAAATGGCTTGGGCTTCTTCAGCAGTAAAGGAGAATGGGTCTTCTACGAATCACTGGTAGTCAGGACCAGTTTCTTTTTGGACTTAGGAGTAGTAGTTGGTTTTACCTTGTTAGTTTTCTTGGCCTTACCAGCTGGATAGTCAACGTCTGATTTATTGGGTTTAACTTTGGCGGCTCTGTATAATTTGAACTTGAGAACTGAAGAGGGAGATACCGAAAGCATCCTTGAATCCTCAACTAGCCTGCTCAGTTGAAGTGCAAAGCATTTTGACTGCTTTGAAGTCTGCACCATGTTCTTCAAAATTGAGAACTGGATAGATGACCAGTTCATTTTGATCCCCTTGACAATATCAGTCATAGCATTGAACTTTTCAGGAGTGAGGGCAGCAAAAGAATCTGCTTTTTCTATAATGCCCTTTGCAAAATATCTTCCAGTTGCTGGTACTCTGGCTTCAGTTCTTTCTTTGGATCAGACACTTTGATCTTTTTTCTAGTTGCTGATATAAGGGTCTGGATTTCTTCAATATCAGCGGCAGAAACCTTTGAGAAACTGGAGAGGCCTTCCGTTGGGAGTTGAAACAGAGTTCTGAAAAACTCTTCATCCACGATCATACTATGGTCGTTCACCTTCATTTGAATCTTCCTGTCCACAGTGACTAAGCCGGACTCATAGATTGACAGAATCTCAGCATATTTGATTTCTTGGGTGGCCAACCTTAGAAAGATATGAAGCCCAGATGCTTCACTCTTTTCAAATAGGCTGCAAACTGATTCCTTAGAGGTTGCGAGAATCGATTCAAAAATGATAGCAACAACATTCAATAGATAAGCTAGTGTTTGAGATTCCATTTGAATTTATTTTTAGTTGTTGAGAAAGAAGAATGCAAGTGAATTGCTCTGAAAATTCAAGAGTTAGAAACTTTAGGAATGGTGAGAACACTACTGAAAGGGTGGTTTCTATTTATATCTCTTGACTGTTCAAATTATGGACACATGGCAGTTCGTGAAAGAATTGAACAAATAAGTAAGATATTCAACCGTTGATCATTTAAATTTAGAAACTGAAGTTTGGAAGTTAGGTAAAAATGGGATTTAAACGTTGGATTTTAAAATTTGAATAAATTTAAATAAGCAATTTATACTTGGTCACAATTATAATTAAAGAGCTTAAGTGAATTCAAGTAAATCAACTTATGGGATAAGATCAGTTTATTCAAATGTTAACAGATCAGTTCAAAACTGATTCAGTTCAGTTTATGAAAAACTGACTGTTGTCTTATCAGCCGACTTACTGACACTCAACGCTGAAAGAGGATCGGTTTGAGGTGACCGAAAGCGCAACGGAAGTTCAAAATATTGATTTTCAAGAGGAAAAATTTCGGCCACCTTGTACTAGGGTGTAGCAAATACAAAAACACAAAATGTCATACATAGGGTGTTTTAAAGAAATATACCTATCAATATTGAAAGATTGATTATGGCTCCAACTTAGTTGTCAAACAACTAAGCTCTTCAAAGGCAAGACCCTCTACAAGCTTTCCTTGTTCTTGAATCTTTCCTTCAAAATTAGGTCCACCACCAACAAGCTAAATCCACTCTAATTTTGCACTAGAAAAATTAGAGCATTTTTCTTTGAGAAGTGTAAGAATTGCTCAACAATTGTAGAACAAAAATTAAGGAGAATTCTACTTGAATTTTCGTCCAAGTGCATTGGAGGAGAGAGAGTGGAGTGTTTTTCTTGGTGTATGAAAAAGTAAAAGTGAGCATGTGCATGTCATGCCTTGGTTGTACAAAAAGTTGTCTCCCAACTCTTCACCTCCCATGCATGCATTTTTGAGTGGGCTTGTAACAATTACAAGGCCCATGGACATTAATTTAATTGTCTCAAACATATTTGACCCAATTAAACTTTACTTGATTTTACTCAAGTCCACTAGTTAAATAATTATTTCCAATTGGGCTCTACAAGGCCCAATGTTATTTAAATAATTCAACACTTGAACTAATTTAATTATTTGGACTCTACTAGGCCCACTAGTGTTTAATTAATTCAACACTTGAATTAATTTAATTTAGTCCATAATAATGTTTATGAAAATCACAATTTTCAAATACATTATTCACTTGGCCTACTTTTAATCTAGGAACACTTCCACAAATTAAAATTTATATTTCTCTCATACAAGACATACTTCTAATTTTTTACTTTACGCTTATAAACTCATTTATAAGCCGTTGAACACATTGAACTATTTTACTTCTCAACGGGATCTAGAAAGCTAGTACTTGTGTGGCCTTCAATGGTTCATTGATACAACTAGCCGTGGGTTCACATCTCCATGTGATTCGGACTAAACATGTCCTTGTATGAGCATACTCTAATTGCTCTATTCTTACTTATCAACTCCTTGATAACAAGAACGTCAGAACTCAAGTCTGAAAGTACCCAACTAACCATGTTAAACGCCTAGCAGCATCGTTTACATGATTCCCTAGGTATCAAATGATAGTGCCTGCAAGAAACATTCAATTATGATTAGCATACAGTACGGTCCCTTCAACTCATATATCCCGACCGATTCGACAACCATTGGTATATCGATAGTTGTCAATGAATCGATACTATGTGTCATGTCGTAATTGCATCGATGATGTAATCTATGAAACCCCTTTCATAATTACCACCATAATCTGATCAGAGATTTCAACCTACATACACATGAGAACACATAGGATATCCATACCCGAAGGTAAGCGGTGAATCCCCGACTACAATGCATCGACTCCTATATGTTTCGACAGAATACCCAACCTTGCCACCTGATGACACCATGAGAGTCGATAAACAAGTCAAAGTGTAATTCTAGCACATAGAATCTCAATGTTGTCCCGGGTCATAAGGACTAATGGTGTACAACCATAAACTAGGACGTTTCCACTCGATAAGTGAGAACCACTTGGAAAGTCCTTTATGGAGGGTTGTTCAGTGCACTCTACCAGGAGCACCTATCTGCATGCTCGGACATCACAATGTCGCCTGCCAATGAAACATGGTACTCACATCGCAGTTACTAGTCTCGAACTCGAGCGGCCTATATCCTTCTTAGCGGCGGCTGAATCGACTAGAAATTGTTTAGAATATACAGGAGTTTCATGATACTCATCACATGAGCATCTCATATTCTTTTTACTATTTGTATATTCAAGGGCTTTATCTATGCAACTAGCATGGGTATACAGATAAAGATGTGCCAAAATAATAATTTCAAATATTATTAAAATAAAGATTGTTTATACATAGAGTTTCATTGTGAACACTCGGCCAACACTTGGCTCGACGGGCACCTACTCTAACAATCTCCCACTTGCAATAGAGCCAACTACCCATATGTTTCAAACCCATCAATTCGCGATGCTACTCGAATAATGGTCCAGGTAAAGGCTTAGTTAGTGGATCAGCAACATTATCTGCGGAGCCGACTTTGTCAATCGAAACATCTCCTCTTTCCACAATCTCTCGGAGGATGTGGTACTTTCTCAATACATGTTTGGACTTCTGATGAGATCTTGGCTCCTTTGCTTGAGCTATAGCTCCCGTGTTGTCACACAACACCGGGACATGAGCAACTCCATTAGGAATGACGTCCAACTCTTGGATGAAATTCTGTATCCAAACAGCCTCCTTTGCTGCATCTGATGCAGCAAGATATTCGGCCTCAGTGGTGGAATCCGCTGTACTGTCTTGCTTGGAACTCTTCCAAGAGACAGCAGCACCATTGAGCATGAATATGAATCCAGAGGTTGACTTCAAGTCATCGATATCGCTTTGGAAGCTAGAGTCGGTATAGCCTTCCAATTTCAGTTCTCCACCCCCATAGACCAAGAACAACTTATTGGTCCTTCTCAAATACTTGAGGATATCTTTCACAGCTTTCTAGTGTGGAAGACTAGGGTTGGATTGATATCTACTCACTACACTTAGTGCAAAAGCCACGTCAGGACGTGTAAATATCATCCCATACATGATGCTATCAATCGCAGATGCATAAGGAATGCTTGTCATCGCCGCTATCTTTGCATCAGTCTTGGGAGACATAGACTTGGATAGGGACACGCCATGACACATTGGTAGATGTCCTCTCTTGGACTCATCCATCGAGAACCGCTTCACGATGGTATCAATGTATGTGGACTGGGTGAGACCAAGCAATCGTTTTGATCTATATCTATAGATCTGTATTCCCAATACAAAAGATGCTTCACCCAAGTCCTGCATTGAGAACTTACTCGCTAACCATATCTTAGTTGATTGCAACATTCCTACATCATTCCCAATGAGTAAAATGTCATCAACATAAAGCACCAGGAATGTCACAGCACTCCCACTGACCGTCTTATACACACAGGGTTCCTCAGGATTCTTAGTAAAACCAAACTCTTTGATTGTACTATCGAATCAAAGGTTCCAACTCATAGATGCCTGCTTTAGACCATAAATAGATCTATGAAGTTTGCAAACCATATGCTCACTTCCGACAGATGTAAACCCTTCTGGTTGAGACATGTAAATCTCTTCCTTAATATCCCCATTAAGAAAGACTGTCTTGACATCCATCTGCCATATCTCATAGTCATACCATGCAGCTATGGCTAGCAATATCCTTTTGTACTTGAACATTGCAACTGGAGAAAAGGTTTCCTCAAAGTCAACTCCTTGCCTTTGAGTATATCCTTTTGCCACCAATAGCGCCTTGAAGGTCAATACCTTCCCATCCGCCCCAAGTTTCCTCTTGTAAATCCATTTACACCCTATGGGAACAATTCCCTCAGGTGGATCCACGAGATTCCACACTTGGTTCGAATGCAAGGAATTCATCTCAGATTCCATCGCTTTAAGCCACTTGGATGAATCGGCATCAGATAACGCTTCCTTGAAGGTCCTTGGATCACATCCATGGTTAGGCTCATCATGGCCCTCTTCAAGAAGCAGACCATACCTCATAGGTGGTCTTGAGACTCTCTCGGATATTCTAGGAGCTTGTATCTCCGCTCTTGGCTCTTCGGGTGTGGGTTCTATAATTGTGGGTGTCTCTCGAATCTCTTCGAGTTCTATCATCTCCCCTTTTCTATCCAATAGAAATTCCTTTTCCAAAATGGTTGCATTCCTAGAAACAAACACTTTTGTTTCTTGGGTATGATAGAATCATCTCCCCTTTTCTATCCAATAGAAATTCCTTTTCCAAAATGGTTGCATTCCTAGAAACAAACACTTTTGTTTCTTGGGTATGATAGAAATAGTATCCAACTGAATTCCTTGGATATCCCACAAAGGACCATAAAATGGATCGACTATCCAATTTATCTCCCACTACCTGCTTCACATAAGCAGGGCACCCCTATATTCTAAGATAAGAATATTTTGGAGGCTTACCCATCCATATCTCATATGGTGTCTAGTCAACTGCCTTTGAATGGACATTGTTCAACAACAGTGCCGCTGTCTCAAGCGCATATCCCCAAAAGGATTGCGGCAACTCCGTGAACCCCATCATAGACCGAACCATGTCCATCAAAGTCCGGTTACGACGCTCCGAAACATCATTCAACTGTGGTGTAGCGGGCGGAGTCCACTGCTAGAGAATCCCATTCTCCCTAAGATACTCTTGGAACTCGGCATTCAAGTACTCACCACCTCGATCTGATCGAAGTATCTTGATGCTTCGTCCAAACTGTTTATTTACTTCACTTTTGAATTCTTTGAACCTTTCAAAGGCTTCAGATTTGTATTTCATCAAATACACATACCCATACCTCGAAAAGTCATCGGTAAAGGTGATGAAGTAGGCATGTCCTTGCTTAGTGGTGATGCTAAGCGGACCACACACATCGGTATGGATCAAATCCAATAACACTTTGGCTCGCTCCACATGGCCCTTAAAGGGAATCTTGGTCATTTTTCCTTTTAGACAGGATTCACAAGTCGTGAGAGCATTAATATCAGACATATCAAACATGCCCACTCCCACTAGCTTGTTCATCATTCTTGGGGAAATATGTCCTAATCGAGCATGCCACAATTGTGCCGAATTTAGAGTAACTTGTTTTTGCTTGTTTGTTGTTGTTATTGCTTGGACATTGTTTAGTGGAATATCTTTCAATTTTAAGTTATAGAGATCGTTTTCAAGTTCTCCAGTACCAATTAAACATTCATTCTTGTAAATGTTGCAAACACCTTTGCTAAATAAACAAGAATATCCATCTTTATCTAGCATAGAAATGGAAGCAATGTTTTTCACCAAATCAGGTACAAACAAAACATCTCTTAAAATCAACTTAAAATCATTGTTCAACAATAAGTAAACATCTCCTACGGCCTTGGCAGCAACTCTTGCTCCATTGCCCATTCTCAAGAAGGTCTCACCTTCACTAAGCCTTCTATTTCTTCCCATCACTTGTAACTCATTACAGAGATGTGAGTCACAATCGGTATCCAATACCCAAGAAGTAGAGTTAATTGAAATGTTTACTTCAATATAGAACATACCGTTTCCAGAACTCTTTTGGGCAAGATATTCCCTGCAATTACGCCTCCAATGTCCAGGCTTCTTGCAGTGATGACAAACATCAACAGTCTTGTCAGCCTTTACTGGTGTGGCTGCCACAGCGGGACTCGGAGATGGCCTCTTCAAGGGCACGTTCTTCTTGGGACGTTGGAAAGAACGCTTCTTTCTCTTCCCATGGGGACCAATCTTCGTACCAGATGAAGAATCCACATAAAGAACCGACTTCTCATCATTCATGGAAGCCTACATATAACACTCGGCTTTCAAGTCATGGTCACACCATTCCTTGTAAGTCTGCAATTCCTCAGGAGTGCAGTTAGTCGGAGCCTCAACAGGGGACGACTTAGGAAGTGTATACGCTATCCTTTCCGAATTCAAGACGATTTTTCAGATTTATTAGCCAATTGAGGTAATCAGGTCCGGTTAATATGTGTTTTTTGAGTATTGCAGATAATGGATTGCGTATCGAAGACATTGTCAATTTGTACTGAAAAGTAAAACATATAAATGTTGATGACTATTTTAAAATATTTAGTAAGATATAAAGTATGGACTTTTAATTTATAAATGTTTACTCCCACTGTTTTGACATCTTTCACTACCCTCTAGTGAAAACGGGAAACTCCCTTCCTCTGTAGGTACGTAAGGTCCAGTTAGCAAATTATGATCCCGAATAATATCAGCCAATCACAATTCCTAAAAGGTAGTTTCCAATTGCATCTCCATGCAACCCTCTACGTAAACTTTTGTCTCACGTTTGATTAGGACCCAATAATATGACGTCATTCATCTTCACGTGTCAAGCCTTACCCATCGATGTTGAACCTTAATGGACGGTCGCCATGAGTTCCCTCAATAATATGAGCCGAAAACATGGGAGTTCTACGTAGTTCACATCACCATATCAATGGATGTCACAGCTTTCCGGCACCCAGGGCCCCCCCCAATAATATGAGCCGAGCCCCGAGCACGGGTAGCATTCATCATGCACCCATTGTCGATGGAAGACATGAAAATTATAAACATATTTATAATTCCCTTTTTCGGGCTTGATATTAATTTTGAATCTTATTTAAAATGAGGGTTTTTTAATTTTGAAAGGTCTCATCATTAATTTTATTTAAAAGCTCGCCATGTTTGATCGTATGTTTGCCGGATTCATGCAACTTTGTTATTATCATAATAATAACGCACATACTCATTATTTATAACATATCATGCATATATTATAAACAGTAAACAAACAAGGATGATCAATCGTCCCAATACTAATGGCCCGTGTGA